>NW_026000048.1:11323486-11333996 GCF_001458135.2 Marmota marmota marmota | reverse complement strand
TATACTTATCCCCCTCCCTCCCTCCCCTCCCCTCTCCTCCCATCTTCTCTCTCTATCCCATCTACTGTAATTCATTTCTCTCTCTTGTTTTTTTTCCCCTTTCCCCCTCACTTCCTCTTATATGTAATTTTGTATAACAATGAGGGTCTCCTTCCTTTACCATGCAATTTCCCTTCTCTCTCTCTTTACCTCCCCCTTCTCGACCCTGTTTAATGGTGATCTTCTTCTCATGCTCTTCCTCCCTATTCTGTTCTTAGTTGCTCTCCTTATATCAAAGATGACATTTGGCATTTGTTTTTTAGGGATTGGCTAGCTTCACTTAGCATAATCTGCTCTAGTGCCATCCATTTCCCTGCAAATTCCATGATTTTGTCATTTTTTAGTTCAGAGTAATACTCCATTGTGTATAAATGCCACATTTTATTTATCCATTCAGAATAGATGTGTGTTTTTAAGTCATTCCTCTGAGCTGATCCTGAGCAACCCTAAACAAATTATAAAACCCTGGGGACTTTTTGTTTTCTTGTCTGTAGAGATATGTCAGATTTATCTGTTATAATATTGGATGGCACAAGCTCTGAGAAGGGATCTATTTTTAGTTTTGCATGGAACTGTCAGAGCAGAGTTGTCCCTTTATCTATATTTTAGCACTTGTTATTTTTTAGTTGTAGATGGACACAATATCTTTATTTATTTATTTTTATATGGTGCTGAGGATCAAACCTAGTGCCTCACACTTGCTAGGCAAGTGCTCCACCACTGAGCAACAACCCCAGCCCTAGCACTTAATTTTATTCACTTACATTCAAGCCTTGGTTTCCTTAGAGTTGATAACAGTCTGGCAGAGTTACAAAATTATATTTGTAGCAACATTCTCTGAATGTTTTCTTGGATAAGGCCTAATGCCAAGTGGTCATAGACTAATTTATTTTAAAAATTATTAGTAGTATAACAGTGTGCCTAGACATTCATAGAAATCCTGGTGATTGTCCTCCCCCCGCCCCCCCTTCTAACTCTTTATCCTGAAATGTTGTCACTGAGAATAGAACAAATAAAGAAATCTTAGAATGAAATGAAAGTGTTTTGATTAATTTGAAAATTTTATTTTAGGAGCAAATGATGAGAAAGAAACAAGCAATGCATCTTGATGCAAGATATGTCACAATGGTGGAGAATGCATATTACTACTGTAACCCACCTCCAGCTGAAAAGACTGTGAAAAAGAAACGACCTCCTCTCCAGGAATATGTCCGGAAACTTTTGTACAAGGATCTCTCTAAGGTTACCACTGAAAAGGTAATTTTTTTCCCTCCAGTACTAGGGAATCTAACCCAGGGCCTCATAGATGCTAGGAGAGTACTCTACCACTGAGCTATATCCCTGGCTCCTAGAGAAGGTAAATCATAATTGAATCAGCTACCTATTAATAGTCAACTTGTGATTTGTGATAGTGCTAAGCTTATATAAATTCCAGGAGTGGTAGGGATAGATCCCAGGTTCCATTGTGATTGATTTTGTACAAGCCATCATAAGAAGATTCGTTTTATATCGTGATACATAATACTTGTGACACTTTTTGTTTTCTTTATACAGTAAATTTTTATTGTAATTAAAACGATAACTTCTAAATTTAGTTTTGATGCCATATATACATTTGAAGCTGTTTATTTTGTTTGTTTATTTATTTTTATTTTTTTATTTATTGGTTGTTCAAAACATTACATAGCTCTTGACATCTCATATTTCATACTTTAGATTCAAGTGGGTTATGGACTTCCATTTTTACCCCGTATACAGATTGCAGAATCACATCGGTCGTTTGATTGTTTATTGATTTTGCAGTACTAAGGATCAAATCTAGGGCCTTGCTTATGTGGCAAGTGCTCTACCTCTGAGCCATCTCCTTAGCCCTTAATTCTGGTATTCTATAATGAATTTGCTTTTAATTTGCATTAGTTCAGGGGCTCTCAACCTTCAATGAGCTTTAAGAAGCCTATGATCACTCTGAAATTTCATAATTTTGAATGTCTGAGTATCTGTATTTTTCTGGAGAGAGGGTCTATAAGCTTTCTTTAGATTCTCTGTATGGAATAATTTCCATAAAAGGTTAAGAACTACTGGCTTTAGCTTAGTTATTGTAGTTACCTTGTGGAAACTTTACTTTTAAGATGTTGAGCTGAACATTTCTTGGTTAACTCTGTGATATAATACAGTTCAGAACCATGTTTCATTTTTGGATAGAAGGCAATAAGGAGTAATAGTGCAGCTTTGAAAATTGAAGCCATTTTCCAAAATCATTTGTAGTAGTTTAAAACAGTTTTAGAATTGGCTAAGTCTTGTGTGGTGGTGCATACTTATAATCCCAGCAGCTGGGGAAGCTGAGATGGAGGATCACAAATTCAAAGTCAGCCTCAGCAATTTAGTGAGGCCCTAAGCAACTTAGCAAGACTCTGTTTCAGAATAAAAAGGATGGGGATATGGCTCTGTGGTAAAGCCAGAATTGGCTAAAAGTTTGAAAAGTATTGAGTACTTATGTGAGGACTTTGACATTTCCAGTGAAGGTGATATGAGAAACATGTTTGGTGATTGTAGAGATTATATAGATGTGAAAGGAATATTTTGCAATCTGCTAATAGTATCAAAAAGAAAGAATATGAATAGAAGTATAGCTCATAATGATCTTTATTACTAATAGAAGATTTGAAATAGTAAAATTAACATGTATGGGGCCTTTATAATAACACTTTTCCTGTGTACTTCACACGTTTTAGGTTGTTTAATCTTTACTATAAATTGAAGTGTAAGTACTTTATCATTTCTCATTTTACAGAAGACTAAGGTTGTTGTGCAGTGTTAGTCTACTTTGTGTCTGTGTGACCAAAATACCTAACAAATATAACTTAGAGGAGGAAAAGTTTTTTCAGAGGTCTCAGTCCATCATTGACAGCCCAATTCATAGCATGCCTCTAGTGACTCACTCCTCCAGTCACACTCCACCTGCCTACAGTTATCACCCAGGTAGTCCATTCAAACATTCAGTGGACTGATTTCAGGCCACAGTTCTCATAATCTGATCATTTCACCTCACAATATTTATGCATTAACACAAGAGCTTTTGGGGGAAACCTTATATCCAAACTATAGCATGTAACATCAGTCTTGATGCAGTAGTCTCCATCTTAAGTGATCTTCTAACTCGTTGACCTTGCGTATATTTATTTGTCAGAAATTGATGATGTTTTTTAAAGAAATGAGATTATTTGTATCAGGTAATTCACAGAACAGAACATATTATTTTTGGTAAACCTTGGGTATTTCTTTCAGTGTCCTGAGTGTATGACTCTATACTGTTAGATTGAGTAAAGGCCTGGAGGTGTAGCTCTGTGGAAGAGAACTTTTGGGTTAAATCCCCACTTATACACACACACACACACACACACACACACACACAAAGAAAGACTGGAAGGTATAGGAAATTTGGAGGAATTGTAGAAAGATTTAGAGAAAATGAGAATAAATTTTCTCATAAGTAGAAAATCTCATTTTTCCTATCTCTAAAGTGAAAAGACTGGTGAAAGCACTATATAAAATATTTCCCATTTCCAAAGTTCTGTTTCTCTGTACAGTAATAATAAAGTACCTGTATTATTTGTTCAGACTAACTACTATACTCTTATTTAATAATTTGAAAAAATTCTCTTCCTTTAGGTTTTGAGACAGATGCGAAAGTTGCCCTGGCAGGACCAAGAAGTGAAAGACTATGTTATATGTTGTATGATAAACATCTGGAATGTGAAATATAATAGTATTCACTGTGTAGCCAACCTCTTAGCAGGACTAGTGCTCTACCAAGAGGATGTTGGGATCCATGTTGTGGATGGAGTTTTAGAAGATATTCGATTGGGAATGGAGGTAACAAGGACTTCTTTAAAGTCACCAAATTGAAGTTTGTGGAGAATCTAAACAATCTTTGAATCATATTATTGAAAATAATAGTCATTTACTACTACCTCTTTGGAGTCAATGATTTATTGGGTGTTTTTATTTATCTATTTTTATTTTCATTTTTTATTCATCTGTATTGATACACATGTTCATTCCTTAGCCTGCCCCTCATGTACTCCTACCCTTAAAACTATCACAAAGTGCAAAAGCCCTTGCGTGTATAAATCATGGGCATTTATGTGAAAAGCATAGATATTTTGGCAGGTATATTTGTATTCTCATATATCATATATATAAATATATTTTCTTTTTTTTACATTAATTTTTATATACTAAATTATACATGATGATAGGATACATTTTGACGCATCATACATAAATGGACTATAATTTCTCATTCTTTTGGTTGCACATGATGTAGAGTTATACAGGTCGTGTAATCATATATGCACATAGGGTAATAATGTCTCATTTATTCCACTATCATTCCTACCACCATACCCTCTTCCTTTCCTTTACTCTCTCTGTCTAATCCACAGTACCTCTATGTGATTTATTGTTTTTTTTAATGTATTTATTAGTTATTGATGAGTCTTTTTTTTTTCTTTTTAACTATTTCTTTTTTAGTTGTAGATGGACACAACACCTTTATTTTGTTTATTTAGTTTTTTTATGTGGTGCTGGGGATCGAACCCAGTGCCTCATACATGCTAGGCAAGCACTCTACACTGAGCCACAATCCAGCCCCAAAATTACTGTTTCTAAAAGATTCTGTTTTCTTTTGGAGAAAGAAAACCTTATTACTTTGGGGGAAAATATTAGTTTTAACACAGAAAGAAATTTTTGTTTATATATTAGTAAATTCTTATATTTCCCATATCTTAATTTTAGTTTATTATATAAATTTGTGGTTTGTAATAAGTTCAGTATAAATTAAATTCAGTACAAGTACAGGGACAGGTCTGTAAAGTTTATATCCCACAAGTTAACTTGTGGGTTGATTGGTTGGAGCCTAATCACTGTTTACCATAAGATACTGACTAGGTTGCACAGCTCACTGTTAAGTTCTTAAGATATTACTGAATGAAATATCACTAATATCATACAATTTTATACAATCATTAATTGTTAGTAACTTCTTTTTACCCACTGATAAAGAAAATAGATTTAATATTAGAACTTGAGGTGTCATAAACATATCCATGGGGCTGGGGATGTAGCTCAAGTGGTAACGCGCTGCCTGGCATGTGTGGGGTGCTGGGTTCGATCCTCAGAACCACATAAAAATAAAATAAAGATGTTGTGTCCACCGAAAATCTGAAAAATAAATATTGAAAAGAAAATTCTCTCTCTCTCTCTCTCTCAAAAATTAAAAAAAATATACATATATATATCCACATAGAGACTGGTTTTAAGTTGAGGGTAAATACTCAGGAAATTGCAGTTTGTTACTTTTCTCTTACCATTATGTCTTTCCAGTATAGTACAATTTGTTACTACTCCTTTATTTCTGAATTGATGAGTAAAAAATGGGGAAAGATAAATGAGTTGGGAATCAGATTCCCTGCTCTATGTAAGGATTGTCTTAGCTGGGGACTATTTATTAGAAACTAGAGTATTGCTACAAAATAACAGCTATAACTATCAGTATCCAAAGTAGAATCTTTTTCATATCAGAGTCCTCATTTGGATTCTACCACCTGGGCTGAGAGAAAAGAGGCATTCAGAAATACCAAGGAACAAAAAGGAGAAAAAATCTTTTCCAAAGTGATTATCACACAGAATATCTCTATATAGAGATATACCAAGGAAATGGGAGTCAGGAGTGGGTGAGGCTGGGGAGATAAGGTCATTGTATTCTGCCTAGAATACAAGAGAATAAAGTTCAGATGACCAGCTAGAAGGATCACCTTGTGCAGTGCTTCTCAACTTCAGTGTACATGCACATCACCTAGGAGATTGTTATGATGCAGATGTTTATTTAATCTGTTGAGGGTTGGGGCCTAAGATTCTCCATTTCTAACAAGCTCCCAGTTAGGTTCACACTTTGAGTGGCCCTAGAACAAATTGGAGAGGAAAAAATGAAGTACCCAGAGGAATACCTGTTAATAATACACTAATAAATTCTTAGATTGGGCTTTCAGTTAATCTGAAAGTTTAAGAATTAAACAGGATATGTGTATATGGCACTGTGTAGTTGATGATTACTGATTTTTATATAATTAAAAAATCATGTCCACAGCTATTTTATTTTCTATTTATTTTTATGGTGCTGGGTATTGAATCCAGGGCCTTGTGCATGCGAGGCAAGCAGTGTACCAACTGAACTATATCCCCAACCTTACTTTTAATTGACCTTTTTAAAAATCAAAGCAATAATTATAGAGAAAATGATAAATGAGAATTTATCAGAATTTATCAGAGGGAAAGATAGGTTATCATTTATGAGTGAAACTAAAGATAGTGGCTTTTAATCTCATTGTTTTTATAATATTAAATATGTAAGCTGGGGTATCAGAGTAGAGTTTCCACCTTGATTTCAGAGTATCTGAAATTTCTACTTGGCATTTTATTTATAATTTTCCTATGGCAGTTATAATAAAAAGATATTTAAATAAAGTCACTAAGTGGCTCAAAATCTATACAAGTAGAAATAATTGGACCATTACTAAAAATAGTAGGCTTTTTATACAACCTTTCAGCTTAGTTATTCTAAGTAGGTAACATCACAATATAAATTTATTATTTTAAAATATTTTTTGTTATTTCTTATAGCTAACTTTTTTTTTTTTCATTTGTTATCAGCGTTATGTTTGGTGGAAGAAAAGTTTGGAGGTTTGGACAAAAGACCACCCATTTCCTATTGATATAGATTACATGATCAGTGATACATTAGAACTGCTAAGACCAAAGATCAAACTCTGTAATTCTCTGGAAGAATCTATAAGGCAGGTGCATGACTTGGAACGAGAATTCTTAATAAAACTAGGTAAGCAACTAATTACAGAGAAAAAAAAAGGTGATTTTGGAAGTTTGTTTCTAGAATTTGCTTTGTAATGTTACCACAGTTTTATATTGGAGTACTTTCTGTTTTCCATCATAAGTGTTAGCATTAGATAAAACCTCTGTGGCAACCTTGGTTTCATTAAGTAATCTCAAGCTGGAGTAAAACAGTCAAGTAGTACTTTAAGCAAGTAATGGTGATGGAAAAATACAGTTTTGTCAGCCTCTCTTAATTTTAGAATCTTGGTTGCTAATAAAATCTACTTTTTATGAAAGTTTCTCTTACATATACAATGTATATTTTCAGCAGGCATTATTTCTAAGAATGTGCAGGCTAGAGATTACAGAAAATTTGGAACAACTCTACAGAATTTCAGACCTTATTCGTTTGTAGATTTACCCCTGTTTCTAAGGACCAGAGAAAATGTGCCAAGGATTATCTGTACACTTCAGTATCCTTCTGGAACATCTCTGCCTAGGGACTATAGGAATCAACTAACTTTGTCAACAGAGATAACAGGTAGAAGGTCTAGTTGTACCATTCTGGTTTGCTTGCTGATAGCTCTTAACATACATTATTGTGGTCCTTTCAAAGTGACACATGTTTTCAGACTATTGTGCTGTTACTTTACTCCCCATTAGCACTTGGTACATTTGCGTCTTATCATTAGGGAATCTTTACCTTAACCAGTTACATTAACTGTATAAATTGACTATGTTGTATGACTAAAGAACTGATTTTCATGGTGAAGGCATTTGTAATTTTTTCCCCTTTCAAACTATTTTTTTAATATTATATTGAGTTTATTAATAGGATTGCTTTCATCAAAGGTAAATCCTGTCTTGGAGAATATGATTGTTGCTTTTTGCAGAACTGGGGATTAAACCCAGGGGCACTCTACCATTGAGCTGCCTCCTCAGCCCTTTTAAAAAAATTTTTATTTTGAGACAGGGTCTCTGTAAGTTGTGACAGCTGGCAATCCTCCTGCCCCACATTCCATGGTGCATACCACCGTTCCCAGCTTTGATTTCCGTATTTTTCAAGGCACTGCTACTTATCATACAAGTATTGATTTTTCCTACTACTCAAGCTACAAAGGCATAGGTAATTCTTCTTGGTTTTTTAACCTTGTCCCAAGTTACCTGATTTTTCTTTTCATATTTCTAATTGAGTAAATGATCATTTCAAGCAAAGTATTTACTGATAAGTTGATAAACTTAGTTAATTCATGTACTTTGTGTGCTTTAAAATTGTTCACTAATAACCTTGTTGCCCAAAACCTTTTCATGATAACTCTCTGTGTAGGGGCATGAGTAAATATTAGTGTGACATTCAATTTGGTGGTGGTAAAGAGAACAATATGCTTTGTCCTTTGTAGATTTGGGCTGCTTAGGAGGAGTCTGGAGAGGGAAAGATAGGTTATCATTTATGAGTGAAACTAAAGATAGTGGCAGCTACAGTTAGTGTGCTTCCAAGTCATCTCCATTTTCCTCCTGATTTTAAGAGTCTAAATATCAGGAAGATGTGTGTAGAAATTTATAAATTAATTTTCTATTGAAAAACTATAAGATAATCTAGTGTTTCCCATTAGTAGCACTTGCAAATTTGTTGTCCCATTTTATGGTATCCAATGCTAACAGTATAGTTAATAGGGAAACACTAAAAGCATTCCTTTATTTATTTATTTGGTATGGGGGATTGAACTCAGAGGCACTTAACCACTGAGCACATCCTTAGCCCTTTTTATATTTTATATAGAGACATGGTCTTGCCAAGTTGCTGATGCTGGCTTTGAACTTTGTGATCCTCCTGCCTCAGCCTCCTGAGCCACTGGGATTATAGGCATGCGCCACCATGCCCGGCTTTTATTTTACTTAAAAAATTTTTTTGATACCAGGGTTGAACCCAGGGGTGCTTAACCACTAAGCCACATTCCCAACCCTTTTTATTTTTTATTTTGAAACAGGATCTCACTAGGTTGCTTACAGTCTAAATTGCTGAGGCTGGCCTTGAACCTGTGATCCTCCTGCCTTAGCCTCCCGAGCCACTGGGATTACAGGCATGTGCCACCATGCCTGGCAGTGTTTCTTTATATTTAAAAAAAATAATAATTTTAAATATTATTACAAATAATAAATGTTCATGACAGTAATTTTGAAAAGTACCAAGACAGCAAAAATCACCAATATTTCATATAGAAAGCTGATCATGTATTAATATTTTCATCTATTAAAATTTTTTCATATGTGTTTGCAGATTTATAACTGGATTGGTTCTACATAATATATTATGACATTTTTTCCGGTATTAAATATTCTTTTAAGTCTTTGTTTTCTCATATGCTGTATTCCTTTCTTTAAATGTGCCATAATTATTGAACCCTGTTGTTTCTTAGGTTGTTTCCAGTTTTGTATAACTATAAGTAACAAATTAATGTTGGTTTTGAGTGTACCTCTGATTTCCTCAAGATAGATAAATACACTGAGACATTTATTTTTAAACTGAAGAACAAAACTAAAATGACTATTATATAGCTTAGCAAATGCAAACTGTAATATTAATAAATTGTTTTGAAACTAAATCGTAGTGCAAATGAAAATTTATGAGAAATAGCATATATTTTCCTTACAAATTGGAAGTCTGTCAAAACAAAACTACATATATATTCCAGTTTTCCCTATGATGCGTTATAAGTTAAATATAACAAAAGTGTAATAATGTTTCACATTGTGTGAATTTATTACCACTTTGATTTTTTTACTGAGAATGCTTACGTTTACTTGCATCATTTGCCTTTGAAAACTGACAGTTCAATATTTTTGCTTTATAAAGTCCAAATAAACACATCAATAAATGAAACCTATTATTTGTGTCTATGAAAACTAATAAGTGATGAGAGAAAGTGTTTAAATGAATGGAATCTCAATCAGATACTTTTTTCTCAGGATGATTGCCCTATTGAGATAGATCTCTGAGTTTCATCTATCTTTCAATTTTTTTTTTTCTTTCTAAACTGAACGTAAATATTTGGTTACTTTGTACTTCCATATTTTTGTCAATCTCTAAGAAACGAATTGAGTTTTTACTTTTATTGATTGGCTTGGTTATTCAAACTGTGGCCTTAGTCTTTATAAAAGAGAGGGGTTAAATCACATTATCATTAAAATTTCTTCCTGCTCTAGTTCTTTGAGATTGTGAATAAGCAAGTATTTACTAAATTCCTTCTGTGTACTTATCCGTATATGGCCTCAGTTAAGTTTTGAATATATAAAACAAGTTATTTGAGCATGCTACAGGGACACTGCTACATCGATGTTCATAGCAGCACAGTTCACAATAGCAAGACTGTGGAACCAACCTAGATGCCCTTCAATAGATGAATGGATAAAAAAAATGTGGCATTTATACACAATGGAGTATTACTCTGCATTAAAAAATGACAAAATCATAGAATTTACAGGGAAATGGATGGCATTAGAGCAGATTATGCTAAGTGAAGCTAGCCAATCCCTAAAAAACAAATGCCAAATGTCTTCTTTGATATAAGGAGAGTAACTAAGA
>NW_026000048.1:11276876-11321998 GCF_001458135.2 Marmota marmota marmota | reverse complement strand
AGAGGAGAGGAGAGGAGAGAGAGAGGAGAGAAAAAGGGGAGGGGGGAGGGTGGAGGATGGGAAAGGCAGCGGAGCACAACAGACACTAGTATGGCAATATGTAAATCAATGGATGTGTAACTGATGTGATTCTGCAATCTGTGTATGGGGTGAAGGTGGGAGTTCATAACCCACTTGAATCAAAGTGTGGAATATGATATGTCAAGAAATTTGTAATGTTTTGAACAACCCACAATAAAAAATTAAAAAAAAAAAAACAAGTTATTTGTCCTCAAAGGTCTTATCTGATATGACATTTGTGAAATCCTTAAGAAAAACATTTTATGTTATTAAATGTAATGTGTTTACAATAGGTGCTCTTAGGAGCAACCAGGAGAAAAAGTAATAGGTTGAAGTGTACTCAGTGATAATTTATACAGGAGGTAAAACTTAACACTGAACCTGAAGAATGGATGGGATTTGAAAGCACATAATAATGGTTTTCCTCTACTGAGAAGGCTGTTGGATGAGCCAGATCTTAAGGCAGTACAGACAGGAAGAGCCGAATATAGGAGAAGGCTAAGGAAGGAGTAGTGGGAAATAGTCGGATGAGGGCATAGTATATGCATCTTGAAATTAGAGTAGGTTGAAATTCTGACAAGAAATGAACATGCAATGAGATGTGGTGTGGACATGAGGAGGTGGAAGTGCATTCAGGCCAGGAAGTTCCCTGAGGGAGAAAATGTTACTGAAGAAAAATATTAAGCTATGTAGTGACAAACTGCCATGTCTTTTTGCCTTGTTCCCTGTCTTAATTTGCCAACATTCAGAGAATCAAAGGTGATTTCTCCATTCAAGTAACATGATTTTATTATATCTTTGAGGTTTTAGAGACTCTTGATGTCATTTGATAGAGTGTGGCTATATCTTATTTAAGTCTGGGACTGAACCTTAAATGGACTGCTTTTTGTCTTTGTCGGAGATGAGATTAGACAGGGCAATCTACAAGTGTTGACACTTAGAAAAGGAAAAAAAGAGCATACACACATACATGTTATTTTTCTTTCTGCTAATGGTTAAGAAATGTTATCAGTGGTCCTTTGTTGAAACGTAGGTTTAGTTTTCTTAATGTTTCTTGGAATAGTTTTCAGTTCTGATCTTTTACCATTGTTCTGAGAAAATGCCTTTTTAAATTGTGTCTTTACATTTTTTCTTTATTTCAAGGCCTTGTAAATGACAAAGAGTCGAAAGATTCTATTACGGAAGGGGAAAATCTTGAAGAAGATGAGGAAGAAGAAGAAGGGGGAGCTGAAACAGAAGAACAATCTGGAAATGAAAGTGAAGTAAATGAACCAGAAGAAGAGGTGATGACTTTTATTTGTAGCAAATAGGTATATTTGTATAAGAGTATTTTGATTATATGAGCCAAGATTTTATTTAATACATAAAATAAGATCTCCTCCTCCTGGTTTCATTAGAGTAAATATAAATAGTATTTCTATTATAAAACCCTTTGGTTAATTAAGAGTTTTTAAAGAAGGGAATAAAAGACCATTCATTGCATTTTTTATATTTATTTTTTTGTTATAGTTGAACACAACACCTTTATTTTATTTATTTATTTTTATGTGGTGCTGAGTATCGAACCCAGGGCCTTGCATGTGCTAGGCGAGCGTTCTGCTGAGCCACAACCCCAGCCCCCATTCATTACCTTTTTATTCAATTAGCAATTCAAAGAAAAATGTTTGTTCTGTGTATTTTTAATTTCATTGTTTTATAGTCTTAGAAACAAAATTACTGGCTAGATGTTAATAAACATTGCTTTATTTTTCCCAGCTCCAGTGGGAAATTCATTGTGTACTGTAATAATTAACATGCCCTTTTTGTTTTTATAACTCTGTTAGGTCAAACCATATGAAATTGCTCTTCCTACTATTTTTAACATTTTCATATGGTTCAACCTGATAGTTTATTACTTTTTTCTTCCAAACTTGCTTAAATTGAAAAGTTGCATCCATAATAAAAGGATGTTTGGGATTGATTTGTTTCATAATACAGAGGTGGATTAGGGAATGATTAGGAGTATCTGAAGAAAAAAAACTGACCATGAGCTAATATTCAGTTGTATAATAGGTAAGTAGGGATTTATTGTACTATTCTTCTCTACCTTTATATGTTTAAATTATAAAATTAAAAAGTAAAAAGTTTAAACAAAGTAGGATAAATAAGGATAGGAATAGAATACTAATGAAAGTAAAATTTAAACCAGAAAATTAGCATTTGTTCACTGGTTTTCATATAAATGTAAGTTTATATAATCATTATGATTTAGTGTGTATGATTTTTTTTGTGTTCCTTGGGTGCTTTAAAGTATTTAGGGATAGTGTGATAATTTATAAGTATGATTTTTGTTAAATATTAAAACACAATTTATAGTAAGTATTTAAGTGTTTTAGGAAATCAAAGTTGTCAAGTTTTGTTTGAATAAAAATGTAAATATTTAGAGAAAGTGCATTTAATTTTTAAAAGAATATTATTTATAGCAGACCCAGTAGTTTAAGATAATTAAAATTTTTACACAGTAAGAAGTAAAAATTCATAAGGCTCTTTTTCTTTGGCCCTTAAAGTTTATAACAGTTGTGAACATCTGGTCTGATTCTGCTGCATAACAAACTGCTTTGCTGTTAGTTAAAAATGAATGATTATAACTGGGCTTGGTGGCACATGCCTGTAATCCCTGCTACTTGGGAGGCTAAGACTAGAGGGTTGCAAGTTCAAGGCCAGTCTGGGTGACTTAGCAAGCCCTGGTTTTAAAATAAAAAATAAGAAAAGTTAGGGATATAGCTCCGTGGTAGAGCATCCCTGGTTTCAGTTTCCAGTATTGGGAGTGGGGCGGGGGAAAGAAGATTGTGAAAAATCAGTATAAACAATATTTTTTTTTTTTTAAATAACTGGCAACTATTTGCAGGCAGTGGAAATGCACTTTTGTACTTATATTATTTGTTGCCATTTTCTTTTTCCAACCTTAGAACACCCTTAAAGTAGATAAAAACAAATTAATAAAAATGTAGAACTGGAATATGTTTCTATAATTGGTTTCAGTATAATAGATGGGTATTGATTTGTCTTCAAAATGAGATTGTCATAAAAACATTCAGTATGGGGTAGGGTTGTGGCTTAGTGGTAGAGTGTTCAACTAGCACATGTGAGGCACTAGGTTCGATCCTCAGCACCACATAAAAATGAAATAAAGATATTTTTTTTAAAAATTCAGTAATACAATTTAAGTTGGATTAAGTATTTTATAATGACAAAGGGAAATAAGAAAGTATTTTCTTTTTGTAATTCCAGACTAATCTTATGGTTGTCTTTGGGTTCTGCTGCTCTACTAATTATATGAACAGATCTAATAAATAAATCCAACATCTTCAGTAAATGTGATATTAAAGAGGACTAATTTTCATACAGATTTCTCATTTACAAAGTTGTGAGGGATTATATTTTCCCTCTAAATACATCTTCTCATTTCCAAACTTGAACTTTTATTATTTTGACAGTTTTGTCATTTAAACTATTAAATTTCCAGTTGAAGAGTAAATATTATACATGTGTATGTGTGTTTGCTAAGGAGAAATGAAAGCAAAATGTTCAGTTGGAGGATCCATATGCCTATGTTTGGAAGGAGAGAAAAGTATGGCTTACTTTGAGAGGACAATAGAATAGAATTACCTCAAAAAAAGTCGATCCATTTTGGGTAAAAGGGTACTGTGTTTGTGTATGTTTTTGAAGTGTTTTCATTTTAAGAACTTTTAAGAATTTCCAAATGTCTATAGTAAGTAATAATATACTGTTTAATAATATATAAATCAATTGTCACATACATTAAAAGTATTACAAATTTAATTTTTTTAGGAATTATTTCTTAGTTATCTTAGCATAATCTTAATTTGTGAGTTTAGTATGATAGGTTTTGTTTTTATAGACACACATTGGACATACTTATGGGGTACAGTATGGTAATTCAGTACCTGAATACAATGATAAAATGAGCATTATTAGCATTATCATCTCCTCAAATATTAATCATTTCTATGGGTTTGGAAGAAAATGTGGTATGTCTACACAATGCAATATTATTCTGCCGTATGAAAGAATGAAAATGTCATTTGCACTACAGTGGCTGGAATTGTGGTTGGTATTTGAAAGACAAATACTGTGTGTTTTATTGATTTATGCAAACTAAACCAGTTGGTCTCAGAGAAGAAGAAAGTAATAGTGGTTGCTAGAGAAAGTGGAGAGGGGGAAGTGGGGAGAAATTAGATAGTGGTTGTTTTTTTGAGTTTTTAACTTTTATGGAACCATGTGGGGTTGAATTGTATTGTTGGGATTCAGGAATTGACAGATGGAGCTCCACTGTGTGCTTCACCCTTTGACAATCCATAAGGATTTTGCCCTAGATTCTGTTTGAGAAGCAATCTCAGCTGATAGGGAGTTGAGGACTGACTGGGGGATGAGGGGAAGTAGTACTTGAAAACCACTGGTTAGGGAAGCAGAAGACCTAGCTCTTCCACTTGATGGCAGTATATCCTCTGGCAAGGCACTTATCCAGGCCTTGGTTTTTTTCATGTATAAAATGGGAACAGTTAAACTCACTCTTCCATCTTTGGAGTTGGAAAGAGTAAACAAAACCTCAAGTATGTAAGAATACCATCCAAACTGAAGTGCTTTATAAAATGCTTACAACAATGTTAAAATTTGAACTTTGCAGATTTAGATAGGTATTAACGAACTATGATGAGAAGTTCAGCATTGCAAGGATTAGTTTCAGAGGAGAAAAAAAAAAAAAAAACAGTTCAGGAAACTTGTACCTTGTGGAATTCAAGGAAGAGTTTCCACAACTGATCTTTATATTGTTAGATCACTGGAAGCTGGTAAGGTGGGCTTTCAGCTATTGTTATGTAGGAAATGTTGTCAGCTGACTGTGCTCTCCATTGTAAGCAGACTTCATAAAAGGCTGAAACTGGAGAATAATAAACAATTATACAGGTAACAATTATACATGTAAAGTGTAGTGATTCTTCAAAGTGTTTTAATCTTCTATTAATGTTAACAATTTCAGGAAGGTTCTGATGATGATGATGAAGGAGAAGAAGAGGAGGAAGAAAATACAGATTACCTTACAGATTCCAATAAGGAAAATGAAACTGATGAAGAGAATACTGTACGTATGGCTAAAAGATTTGAGTTTTGAAATTGTGTAACATTTTATTAGTATTTGAATTTTAGCCACTGAAGTTTTCTTTTGAATATTGAAAAATAGCTCTAGAACTTTATTTTCAACTTACATTCATAGCCATTTTCTTAATAAAAAGTTCTTTTAACAATGAGGTTATATATTTTAGTTACTTATTTCTCGAGTTACATTGAGCATGTTATCAATACAAAAAGGCTCTGCCATATAAAACCTTACAGTTAAGGTTTCTGGTCTGATTTTGTTTTTGTTTTGTTTTAATAAGGAGGTAATGATTAAAGGAGGTGGACTTAAGCATGTACCTTGTGTAGAAGATGAGGACTTCATTCAAGCTCTGGATAAAATGATGCTAGAAAATCTCCAGGTATTAAATATCATTCTGTTTTGAAGAATCTTCTTAGCATGAATCATTGTACATTACATTCTATTAAATATGAGGGTTTATTATCTGAACATCTGCTTCTATAACAACTTTTCCTGAAGAATACAGCTTGCAGCTGTCAGATACATCTTATATTTAAAATTCTTGGAAGTATAAGGGGAGAATATGTAGTTAATATAATACTTAATTTCAGTATTAAGTATTCAGTATTGGAACAGTAATTTCATTATGCCAATCTCAAGTTATATCTCATCACTTCTAAGTTCCTTATTTTGTTTAGGAACCAAACTTTGCAGAAGATGAACAATTGGAGATATTTAGTTTAAGAAATTCTTATGTTGGAGTTGGGGTTGTGGCTCAGTGGTAGAGTGCTCACCTAGCCTGCATGAGGCACTGGGTTCGATCCTCAGCACCACATAAATGTAAAATAAAGATATTGTGTCCACCTAAAATTTAAGAATAAATATTTTTAAAAAAGAAGTTTTTATGTTGATTATTTGAATAGCTTTTGTGTAAATAGAAAAGTATGAGTTAATATTTAAAGAAAGATTAGGTTTTTTAGTGTATTGATAACATTAATAAACTGGATTTTATAAAACACTTCATCTAGCTGGGAGTTTTTTATTTTTTCCTGATGCTGGGATCAAACCCAGGGGCCTCACACATGCTAGGCAAATGCTCTTAGCTTTATATTATATCCCTAGCCTTCCGTCTAGCAGTTTTTAAAAGGTCATAGTAATTTGTAGTAATTAACATTTTTCTACAAGAAGTAGCTAGGGCAGATCAGAAAGTGACTTTTTAAAAGGCAAAAGATCGTATTGAATCTTAATATGCTGACGGATCAATCCTTTAGAGAAAATATTGGATTTTACTTGATGTTATTAAAGCCAAAGTTATGTTAAAACGCAAATTAGCATTATAGGTACATTAGGCTGATCTGATTCTTCTTCATATATTAAAATATTTCTTTTATCCAGAAAATTCTTAGTTTGTGAAATAAATCATATATTTATATCATTTAGAAGCCATGGTCATCAGATAAAACATAATCATTGTAACCCCCTTGAAGAGAAAATTAAATGGTTCACCTATAGGAACTTCCCATGCTACTGCACATGGTACATAATCCCAACGATTCAGGAGGCTGAGGCAGGAGAATCACAAGTTTGAGACCAGCCTTGGGCAACTTAAAGAAATTGTGTCTCATAAAATATAAGCCTGGAGATGTAGCTTAGCGAGAGATCCCTTGTCTGGCATGCTTGAGACCCTGGGTGGAATCCCTAGTACAGGGAAAAAAGAAAGAAATTTCTTATCTGACACGATTCAGTTACCATTTACTCTCAGCTGTTCTTTTGTTCAGCAAGTATCTTTTGAGCATCTACTTAGTGCCTAGCAGTGTAAGATAGGCTAAGTTTAAAGTAATAAATACAAAATATTGTTCCTGTTCTGAGAGAAAGTAGATATTTAACAACCAAATATAGGTTCAAATTTTGATAATTGGTAAGAGTGGAATGCTTTGGTTGATAGAAAGTAAAGGGCCTCTTTTCATGTAGGATGGTGGGGAAAGCATCTCTGAGGTCATGAATTTTGAATAGGACAGGTTAAATGGAGCCATCCAGGTGAGAAATTAGGGGAGCATGGAAACAATATGGTAAAGGTCCTGAGGCACAAAAGGTCTTGTATTTGAAAACTGAAAGAAGACTAGTATGAAGAGAAAATAATTATAGGAAGATGGTATGACATGAGAATGGGGAATTGTGATGGGACCCCTTGAGAGCTCACAGTCCTTTGTCGTTCCGACGAGGGGCAAGACTGAAGAGCAGGGGCCTGAGTAGAAGCCTGTTATGGTAAGCCAGGTGATAAGAAATAGTCCTCTGTCTAATGTAGTGGCAGGACACAGACAAGTGGATTTGAAAGCCCTTGAGGAGGTAGAATGGACTGGATTTATTTGGTGCTTGACTGGATATGGGTATGTAGGAAATAAGAAGTCAAAGATGAAATTCAGTTTTCTAACTTGGACCACTGGCCCTTCTCCAAGACAGAAAACAAGAAGAGTAAGCAGGAGTTCCACTTTGGTTATGTTAAGTTTTGAGAGTTCTTTAAGTTGTCTAGGTTGAAATGTCTAGAGATCAGAAGAGATGAATGAAATGAAAACACAAATGGGTTAGGTAGAGCATATTTAAAGTCATGGAAATAAATTAATCACCCAGTATAAAGTGTGAAGAGACAAGAGAAGCAAATTCAGATTGAGCACTGAGATACCCCAGTGTTTGGAAATAAGGTGGAAAAATTGCTAAAGTCAAAAGAATAGAACCTTTGATATAATCCAGTAATTGTTACTTATTGTAGTGTAGTTCTTAAGAAGCAAGCTGAAAGGATGGAAAGATGTAATTGGAGGAGGGAAGTTTGAATTTATACTTTTGTAGGAGATAGGTTTAGTGTGCTAGAGAAAAACTTAATCCTGCATTAGCCTTAATTTTCAAACATTTTCAAATACTGGATGTGGACAACTGTACTGTCTGTTTTGATGCAGTTGTCATAGAAAGATGCAGTATCTAAAGCTACTTTGATTCTCCATAAGTCAGGTTCTTAAATTTAGTGCAATCCTAATTATATCTCAGCAGGAGGATTGTTTTTGCAGGGGGAAGGAAGAGGCAAGATGAATTTAGAATGAACTTAAAATTACTCCTTAAAATATCTATAAGAAAAAGCAAAATAGCTAAGAAATTCCTGAAAGATAAGGGGCAAAATACTTTATAAAATATTGAAATGTTTTAAACTTACAATAATAGTTTGGCACAGTGAAATAAAGGTGACTGCAAACTAGATCCGAATCATGGCAATTTGGCAATATGATAAAGACATCATTTCAAATCCAGGGGAAAGGCTCAGTAAACAGATAATGCTGGATTTAGTACATGGTCAGTAAACACAAATAAATGTGGATTTTACTTTTACTTTCACAACCAGAATGAATAACTGTGAGATAATTTACTACTTATAAATATAGACTGTTTCAAGAACTTCTACATCTATTCTTCACACAGTGCTGTCAAATACTGCTAGTATTACTATTTTTTTTTAGTTAAAACAACATTGACTTGAAAAGGCCAGAAACTTGTTTAAGGTCACATGGCTAGTGAGTCATGGAATCCATTTTGGGTTTTGTGTTGGTTGGTTGGTTGGTTTGTTCCTTATTGTGATGCTGTGGAATCAAACTCAGGGCCTTGCACATGCTTGGCAAGCACTGTACCACTGAGCTACACCCCGAGCCCCTGGAATCTTTTGAACCATTCTGTTCTATTACTTTAAAGCACAGAATGCCATAAAAATTCAAAGAAATGACAAGAATTAAAAATAACTCCTGTGCAGCAGTGGGATAATAATAACAAAATAGCAAGAGATCCTTCAAACCAATAAGAAAAGATGAATGATCCATTTTTAATTACATGAAAGATGATATGCAAATTAAGATTAACTTTTTCACTTGTCAGACCATCAGATATAAAGATTTATTCAGTGTGGTAGGTCTTTTTTTTTTTTTTTTTTTTTTTTTTGGTACTGAGGTTTGAACCTAGAGGCACTTAAACACTGAGCCATATCTTTTATTTAAAGACAGGGTCTCACTGAGTTGCTTAGGACCTTGCTAAGTTGCTGGGGGCTGGCTTTGAACTTTGCCTCAGACTCTGGAGCGCTGGAATTACAGGCGTGTGCCACCATGTCTAGCTCAGTGCGGTTTTAAAGTTTGCTAAATGTGCATCAGTTCAGCATGATCATCACCTATTGGGGTGGGGGGGCGAATCTAGTAAACCTATCAAAAAATTTACTCCCTACTTAGCAGTTTTCTTTAAAAGTTAAATATACAAAGATGTCACATTATTTATAATAGTAAAAAAAAGTTCTTAATTGTTTATCAGTAGGGATTGAATTAAATAATAGGACATACCATATTTTGCCACATAATTATTACAGATTTTATGACAAATTTTCTTGCAAAAAAGTGGGGTATGACCATTTTGTGAAGCTTTAAAAAAAATTGTGCCGATATGACTTAAAAATCATTTATTACTAAACTGTCTTTGGTGCAAGATTAGGTTACATGCAATACTTATAAATATGTTAATTTAGTGGTGATAATTATACAGTAAATAGAGTATGCATATAATTAGCTCTGTATATATTAAAAGATGCTCAAGATTAGAGTTAAAAAGGAGAAAAATGTATATATTTAGTATAGAATAATATGGCTAATAGTGGTTGCTTATGTTTATAATGTATATTAATATATGGAAGAAAAAATCTGAAAGAATATAATTCATTGTTAACACCTGTTGCATCTTGGTGTGGGGCAGAAAGAGGTAAGCTGGAAGAATTAATACAGATACTTATTAATACATTTTTGTATTTAAATATTTTTCAAATAATGTGTTAATTTTGTAATAAAGAGAAAAATGCTTTACAAATAAATATTTGTCTAATATAACCCTTTGCAATTTTAAGTAATACATCTATAAATCTTATGAACCTGGGACTAACTACTTCAAGTAGATTGTAATACATTGGAGCTTTAAAAACAAACATGATTAGGAACTGGGATTGTGGCTCAGAGGTAGAGCGCTCACCTAGCACGCACGAGGCCCTGGGTTCAATCCTCAGTACCACATAAAAATAAAATAAAAATATGTGTCCACCTATAACTAAAAAAAAATATTAAAAAATAATTAAACCTTATACCATTTCACTTAATTTGCAAGTCTTTTGAATATGAGGCCTGTATCAAGCACTATTTAAGAAGAGCAGTTTCAAGACCTGTAAAGCCTCTTAGCATTACTTCCCAAGCTTTGGGAATTATTCTCCTTCCTTAGGGCATAGACAATTATTTACAGTTGTGTAAACACCTTGTACTGTTTCACATCCTTACTTTTGCACCTGTTCCTCCCCTGCCTGAATTCCTCCAATATTCCCCAGTTGCTCTTTCCATATGCTCAGAAGACATCATATGAAGTCTTTAACATTCTCAGTTGTCCCATTTGTGCTAAACCTTTCATCAGATCTCTGTACCCACCTGCTCCCCAGCCAGGTGAAGATAACCACTCCATCCTCTACACAAGTGATTTGCACCTCCAACGTATTGTAATTGATTTACTTATATATCTAACGGAAGTTTATGAGCTTTTTTGAGGGATAAGTCTTTAATCTATTTTCAAAATCTAACAGTAAATCCTCAGTGAAGTTTTATTTAATTGGTTGAAAAATTCAGTGTAAATGTTAAGAATAATTGATATTACCAACCAATAATTTAATGTGAATGGCTATAGATTCCATTCATTCTTAAACATTTATCGAGCACTGCTAGGAAATGCTGGGGAACGGGAATAGAGTGTTGAGTCTGCCTAGTCTGGTGAGCGAGTCAGACTGATAAATAGGTTATTATGAGACTATGATAAGAATGAAGCAGATGTTGTGTCACAAGGGTGACTAAAAGGGCATTATTTGGGGCTGGGGATATAGCTCAGTTGGTAGAGTGCTTGCCTCACATGCACAAGGCCCTGGGTTCCATCCACAGCACCACAAAAAAGCGCGGGGTGGGATGGGGTGGGGCAATTATTAGAGGAGCCAGGGATATTCGGTAGGATGTGCAGCACTGAGTGCTTGGGGACACATGGAACAATAAGTAGGAGCCAAACCACATAGTTCCCTCTAAGACGTATTATAAAGGTTTTAGGTGGTGGAGGAGAAATATCCCTAGTTCATCTGTATTTTAGAGACTTTAACTCTTATGATTGTTGTTTTAAAAAATACAGCACCAAATGAATTCTTTGCATTTTATATTTACATATATTTATGTATATCTTGGAATATTTATATACTTTTTAATTTCTGTCTTTAAGCAAAGAAGTGGCGAATCTGTTAAAGTACATCAACTTGATGTTGCTATTCCTTTGCATCTCAAAAGCCAGCTGAGGAAAGGACCTCCACTTGGTGGCGGGGAAGGAGAGGCAGAGTCTGCAGATACTATGCCATTTGTCATGTTAACAAGAAAAGGCAATAAACAGCAGGTAAGAAACTGCCCACTGTGCAGTTGTCCCACCCTTATGTTGCCTGCAGAGGCTGAGACTTTTTTTTTTTTTTTTTTTGAATAATGAATGCATGGCAATTACTATTAGATACTTTTTGGTTACCATTTATGCACAGCTACTAAAATAATGGTATTACATTGGTACACTTGGACCCTGTTTTGTTAACTAAAAAGGGACTTTGGAATATCTTTATTTTGTAGATTGAATTACACAATAGTAAGAATTCTGCTTTCTTTTCCTTCCTTTGGTGAGGTACATGTGAATATTCATTATTGTTTATACCATCCTTATAGAAAATGTAGGCATTAAAAATAAATCAAGAGTATATCTTAAAAAATTGGGGGCCTTTGAAAATAAATTCACTTCAGAAGTCTGAATTCTAAATTATATGGACTATTTTTGGTTTAAAGTGGATAGATTATTTTTTTTAAAAAAAAACTATCTCATTTAACTTTATACAAAATAAATAATTTGAAGCCCTACTTTTTAAAATGTGAAATTTAAAAATATATTTTTTTGAACTTTGAAAACATTAAAAAACATGAAATAAGAGCTTAGAGTTCTTAGTTTAAATTTTCAACTCTTATAAACTTTATTTGGAATTTTGGAAAATGTTCAATATTAGGAACATTATTTGAAGAAACATCACTGGTATTTTGTGGTCTGAAAAAGAAAGTGTATTTTGTTCTGATTTTTTATTTCTTTATTTGACTTTTGGGTGTTGGTCTGTGAGGTGCAACGGTTTTTCTACAAGTGAGAAATGTGTTGCCTTATAGGAATCTTTAATTCTTAAGTTTGAGTGAAAGATCTCTTTGTGCACCGAATTTGTGCTTAGAAATAACTTTCTGTTCTAGTCATTAGGGGAAAAACTACACCGAATTTCAGAGAGGTGAGGAGAAAGAAAAGGCTAATGCCATTTGTAATTGATTTCTTTCTCAATTTAAATATGAATTAGAATAATGAGATGAAATGAAATATTTTGATTGAGAAAGTAAAAGATTAAATAGTACTGTTATGTATGTAATGTTGAGACTATTTTAATCAAATCCAAGTGTATTTATTACAGTTTAATATTTGCAGATAAATCATTGTTTTGCAATTAATATTATAAAGAGTCATGATTTGTTGCATGTTTTGATGGAGTAATAGATACTTATCTATCACTGTAACTTGAAATTATATGTATATATATTGGTTGTGTTGTGTTTTGTTTTTGTGGTTCTGGAAGTGTCACATGCTTGACAGACAAGTGCTCTCTTCTTTAAGCAAAGAAGTAGCTTTGCTTCCTCTCCGGCCCTTACATAGTTATAAAATTTTTAAGTTACATTTATGAAGTTGCTTTAAATTACAACCTAAATTACCTTTGCTGCTAACATATTCCAGGAAGTTTAGTTTGAATTACTTCAATCTTTTTGTCATCTAATTTAATATAAAATAGAATCTCTCTTCTAATAGTAGCTTAGCAGCTTTAAAGGCTTTGGCAAAGGGGGGAGACATCAGGAAATTTGTCTTTTCATTGCTGTTTACGACCATTTATTTTCTGTTCTTTTGAAATACATACTACTTGAGAACTTTTCCTTTTGTAAAGCTTGTCTCGGAGGTCACAAAAATGTGTTTTTATTCATCTTTTACTTATAATTGTTTCCCTTTAGAATACCTAAGTGAAGAAATTGTCAGTCTTATAAGCGAATAGAAAGCCTCTATTTCAGCTGTGTGTGGTGGCTCGCCCCTGTAATTCCAGCGGCTTGGGAGGATGGGGCAGGAGGATCGAGAGTTCAGAACTAGCCTCAGCAAAAGCAAAGCACTAAGCAACACAGTGAGAACCCCGTCTCTAAATAAAATATAAAATAGAGCTGGGGATGTGGCTCAGTAGTTAAGTGCCCCTGAGTTCAATCCCTGTTTAAAATATATATATGTATGTATGTATGTATATATATATATATATATGTAAAAGGGTTGGGGATATGGCTCAGTGGGTAAGTGCCCCTGGGTTCAATCCCCAGTACCAAAAACAAAACAACAACAAAAACAACTTATATTTTTCATGTTTTTAAATGAAATTCATTATGAAGTATTTTCATAATATTTTATACAGTTTCTTTAGTATAATTAATACCATCATCATTAGGCTTATCATAACTGAATTATGAGGAAAATCTCAAATTTTATCACGATTACCTAATAAAGGGGAAAAATGATCAGTCTGTTTTATTTCAGAATATTTTGATCTAGTGACAAATAAAAGTATCTAGAATAGCCTCAATTTTTTGATGATCAAGGAATTATCTACCTATAGTTCTTATTGGTGAGATTTGCTTGAATGTTTTGTGAAAGAATAATATGACTATATTTGCATAAATTTATAAGTGTTTGAGACAGGTCACTAACAGCTACTGAGAGGAAAATCAATAGCTGATTAACCAAGGATTAGAATGTTGGAGTATGTAAATTACACTGAGACTTTCACCTCTTTCTTTACCCTTGCCATCTGAAGTAATGCATCTTATGTGATAGTTGGAATGAAAAATGACCTAAAATTGCACTGTCATTCTCAGTGCCTACTAGATATTTCATATTTGACTGAGAAACTAACATTGTCCAGAATTCTAGCCTATTAAAAAAAAAAAGATGGAAAAAACAGTAAGTTAAAATTTACTGAATTCCAACCATTGTACATTTATATATAACCATATCTTTAAAATTAATGTATTTCTCTGCATGACTCTGCCTTTGTTGCTTTGAGACTGACAGATAATCTCTTTTTTACTGCTGACTACTTTTCACAACTGTCCATTAAGGGAAGATTAGAAAATTGCGTTGCTTCACGTCCTCATTCTGGATGTTATTCTCATTTTTTAGAGGGAAAGTTGTAATCTTTCTGCCTAGAATTTGAAACTCTCTCCCTGGTGTCATGATAATTTGGCTCAGTTCTGTTTACAATGTCTGTTTAATGGAACTTTTCTTTCCTAATAGTTCATAGCACCTGGGTTTGGACATACAGGTGCAACAGAAGGCTTTACAACATGAGTAGTACTAAAAATAAAAAATTTCACAAATTACTGTGATTGTCTCACAGTAGTAATATTACTGTTTAGGAAGAATAAATGAAGTTTTGCTTCATATGTTAGAGACATATATAAAGAGTTTGACAGGAAATTGATTTCAAGCTGAACTTTTTCATCTATTTATTTTTTGTGTATCTTCCTGAATTTTGAAAAATAAATTAAAAGTATATTTTACAGAATGGTAACTATTTTAATTATGTTTTAGTTGTTTTTGTTTTGTGGACATAAACAAAACAAGTTGTGTATTATGTAAATATACTCCTGATGTAGATTACAAACTAAGCATAAGGACAGGTATACCAGAAATAATTAAAAGATTTTAATTTTCTGATTATTGGTTGTAAATCATTCTTCTAAGAAGGTGATGTTTTAAGTTGGTGACTTATTTTGCGAAGAGTCTTTTTTTTTCCCCCAGAAAGTAATGTTATCTCATTTAATTCTCTGAACAACCTTAAAAGGTAAGTAGTATTGGTGTCTTCTTTTTATAGGTGAGAAAAGTGTCTCAGAGAATTATTTTAATTGTTCTTTTTAGATATACATTAATAGAGTGTATTTTCACATGTTAAAGTTCATTCTGTTGTCTTCCCTGTATCTGTCCCCGTTCCCTTTCCTTCATTTCACTTTGTCTAATCCACTGAATTTCTATTCTTCCCTCCCTCAACCTGGTTGTGTGTTATTAGCATCCTCATAGAAAACATTTGACCTTTGGTTTTTTGGGATTGGCTTATTTCACTTAACATGATAGTCTCTAGCTCCATCTATTTACAATCAAATGCCATAGTGGCATTCTTTTTATGGCTGAGTAATATTCCAGTGTGCATATATGCCACATTTTCTTTATTCATTCATCTGTTGAAGAGCACCTAGATTAGTTCCATAGTTTAGCTATTGTGAATTGAGCTGCTCTAAACTTAAAATGTGGCTGCCTCACTTAATATGCTGATTTTAAGTCCTTTGGGTGTATACCGAGGAGGGGATAACTGGGTCAAATAGTGGTTCCATTCCAAGTTTTCTGAAGAATCTCTGTACTGCTTTTCAGCGTAGTTGTACCAGTTTTTATGCCCATCAGCAATATATCAGTGTACCTTTCCCCCCACATCCTCACCAACATTTATTGTTTACTTATATTCTTTTTTTTTTTTAACTTATATTCTTGATAATTGCCATTCTGACTGACTGGAGTGAAATGGAATCTCAGTGTAGTTTTAATCTGCATTTCTCTAATTACTAGAGATGTTGAACATTTTTTCATGTATTTGTTGACCATTTTTATTTCTTCTTTGAAGTGTCTGTTCAGTTCCTTTGCCCGTTTATTGATTGGGTTATTTGTTTTTATTTTTTTGGTGTCAAGTTTTTTTAGTTTTTTATATATCCTGGAGATTAATACTCTATCTGAGGTGCAGGTGGCAAAGGTTTTCCCCCAGTCTGTAAGCTCTCTCTTCACATTCTTGATTATTGCTGTGAAGAACATTTTTAGTTTGTTGCCATCACATTTATTGATTCTTAATTTTACTTTTGCACTTTAGGAGTCTTATTGGGAGTTGGTTCCTAAGCTGACACAATGGAGAGTTGGACCTTCTTCTTCTATTAGGTGCAGGGTCTCTATTCTAGTGCCTAAGTCTTTGATCTACTTTGAGTTGAGTTTTGTGTAGGGTGATAGATAGGGGTTAAATTTCATTCTGCTTCATATTGATTTCCAGTTTTCCTAGCACCATTTGTTGAAGAGGCTATCTTTCCTCCAATGTATGTATAGTTCTCAGAGAATTCTTTGTGTGTGTGTGTGTGTGTGTGTGTGTGTTCTGTGTAGTTGGATACAATAGCTTTATTTATTTATTTTTTACGTGGTGCTGATGATTGAACTCAGCGCCTTGCACGTCCTAGGCGAATGTTCTACCACTGAGCCACAACCCCAGCCCCCTCTCAGAGAATTCTTGGGTGATTGCTAGGTCATACTACTATATGATAGGACTATGAGGCCAATTTGTATCACTTCAAAAATTTGTGTTCTTTATTTCCTTGCAGCAATATACCTGACAAGTATGTATTTCATGAAAGAAGTGATTGTAATGTGGAAATCAAAGAAAACTGGGGTAGGGGCTGGGGTTGTGGCTCAGTGGTAGAGCTCTCACCTAGCATGTGTGAGGCCCTGGGTTCGATCCTCAGCACCACGTAAAAATAAAGGTACTGTGTCCAACTACAAATAAAAAATAAATATTAAAAAAAAAAGACAAAAAGAAAAAGAAAACTGGGGAAGGGGCAGAAGAAAGTTATCATAGAATTAGTAATTATGTAAGAAGGAAAAATTGGCTATCATCAGGCCATATACACTAGAATTTAGGAATAGCCACATTTGGCAGTTTTTAAAAACATGTGGCTCATGGGGATTAGGAAGTGCTTTTTAAAAAGAATAAAGAGTAAAAAACCAGTTCTGTGGAATGGTATTTTCCCCCTCATATCAAGAAGGAAGATTTCTCTTTGAAAGGGCATAGTAAGATTGGGTAAAATTAAATAATGTCAGAAGGAATAATCTACTTTAAAGAGTCCCAGTCTTCATATAGAAACTAATTATATCTTTGAGGACTGAAAGAACTTATATATGTAATTGTAGAGCAGTTGTCATTAAGATTTTTGGCCTTTTTCAAAAACAAGCAAAAACTGCTTTCTGAAATCTAGTCCAACAAACTTGATGTATGATTCTAGGATGAGGTTTTAAACAGATGGTTTTTGTCACTAGGAAATTAAAAAATGCCAATTGATATACCAGTATATGCTTACTAGCATAACTAAAGTTAGGAAGACTGATTGTGCCATGTTTCAGTAGGGATGTGAAGGAACTGAACTCAGTTGGACAGTTACACATCCATTGTAAATCAATGGATGTGTAACTGATGTGATTCTGCAATTTGTATACGGGGTAAAAATGGGAGTTCATAACCCACTTGAATCAAAGTGTGAAATATGATATATCAAGAACTATGTAATGTTTTGAACAACCAACAATAAAAAAAAAAAAAACTAAAACACTGAAACAGATATTTCCAGCTATTCCATTCCTAGCATGTTAACCCAAAACTAGAAACAACCCAAATGTTACGAACAGGTGAATCAATAGTAGGTCTGTTTGTATAATGTAGTGCTAAAGAGTGTGTGTTGGATGATTCCACTTATCTAAAATTTTAGAAAAAGCAGAGGAATCAATAGTAAAAGAAAGCAGGTCAGCAGCTGCTAGCTGGTGGGGTAGAGAAAGAGATGGGTTACAAAAGTTAGAGGTGATTGATATCCTCATTGTCTCAAGTGAGGAGAGATTTTCTTCAGCGTCTACCTACAGAGAAATTCATCAAATTACATCAGACATACTTCACAAAGGTATTTTGGATTTGGTTTTGAGTTTTTGCCATGCTGGGGATCTTCCCCACAGCCTCACACATACCAGACATGTGCTGTACTACTGAAACACACTTCTAAAACACACTTTTTTTGTTTGTTGGCTTTTTCCTTTTTAATGGCTTTGAGCTCTTTAAAAAGAAAGTGATTATTTTCCTTAGAGAAAATTCTCTAAAGCTAAGCACATTGGGGAGAACCAGTGAGGTTTAGTGGGCGCCTTAATATTTTTATTTTGATAGGTGAGATTTTTGTCTGCTGATATAAATATAAAATGCAGGTAGTTTGTTTGTATGTTATATATATATATATATATAACCTTAGTGGATGTATCTGGCTTAGTATGTTTGTATTCTGGGTATTACATTCTAAGGGGAGGGGAACATTGACTAACTGAAGGGCATCGTAAAATATGCCAAGAGGGAACATATGAAGTAATACAAAAAAATCAAACTTGCAAGTCAATCTCAAATGAGTCAGAACTTACACAATGTTAAGCTTTACATGATTTTAAAGATGCCAGCATTCAGGAGGCACAGATCAAGCAGAGAGGTCTGGGATCCTGCACACAGCTTCCTGAACCCTGACTTTGCACAGATATGGTCAGGATGAGTTCTCTTCATTAAGACATGCACAACAGAGAATTTCGGTTATGAAACACCTCCATTTTGTGCTTAGATGTTAGCATAGCTTACTTAACATTTTCTAGGGAACCACGACCCATAAATTCATAGATTTTTTTTTTTTTTAAATCTAGGTTTGTTTGCCATATGCAGTCCTATGCCAGGAACATCCCACTAAAAAACAAAGGCTTTCCTAGAAAAGGGCTCACTCTCTCCCTTTAACAGAACTGTTTAACTTAACAGTTCTCACTTAACTCTTTCTCCTTTCAAACATCACAGCTGTCTTCAGAAATACGAAGTCCTAGTAATGTTGAAGATGGACTAGATTTCATGTAGTTCATGAGGTGGGTAGAAATGACAGGAGGTGGATTCCAGTTTCCTGTAGAAGTCTTTCTGACAGCCCTACATGATGGGTTCTACAGAATGAAAAATCATTCCTTGTTGTTAGAGGTATGTTTCCAAATAGGGTACACTAAAGAACTTCTGCTTTTCATGGAGATTAAACTGGTAGACTTTTACTTCTCATCCAAATCTGATGGATTTTGTCTACTAGAATAATACTACTATTTCTTTTTAGATGTTCTTATAAATCTGTTGTTGTACAGTGAAAGAAAAACTTATTTTCTACTTGCTATTTTATTTGAAATCTGTTTTTTCTTCCGGTTTCCTCAGGGTATTTGTGACCTTTGGTTTTTGTTTTTGTTTTTTCTCTCTCAGTTTAAAATACTTAATGTGCCCATGTCATCCCAACTTGCTGCAAATCATTGGAACCAGCAACAGGCAGAACAAGAAGAAAGGATGAGAATGAAAAAGCTCACACTAGATATCAATGAGCGGCAAGAACAAGAAGATTATCAAGGTATGAAATCATTTATAAAAGAAATAGGAAATTTTTATGCTTCTTGAGTGCTTGAAATATAGTTTTATCTCATTCTGTCTCCATTTTCCTCTGACTTATTTGTAAAATAATAATATAATTTTCATCTTATTTTTCTAACTCCATAATTCAGATAGATTACCTACTGGTATCTGTGTTTGCAAGTGAGAGGATAATTTTTAGCCAGTGTAGACTCTCTCCAAACACTATCTTATTAGCTGTCATTGTATACTGCCTCTTAGGCTTTTTAATTGTCTCTTAAGGCACTTAATGTAATGACCAAATTTACAATAAGGAAACATTGGGTACTGAAAGAATCTCATCTCTTGATGGTTCTTTTAGTACCTTACAATCATGATAGTCTGTATAATGGTTACTTTTCTATAGTTATTTACCTGATAATAAGGACTGATAAACTTGATCTCCCTAACATTTTATTTGCTTCACAGATACTGTACATTTATAAGAGTTAACAGCATTTTCTTTTTTGATCCTAATCATAGAAATGTTGCAGTCTCTTGCTCAGCGCCCAGCTCCAGCAAACACCAATCGTGAGCGGCGGCCTCGTTACCAGCATCCAAAGGGAGCACCTAACGCAGATCTAATCTTTAAGACTGGTGGGAGGTAAAAACAGCTTCTCCCTTAGCTTGCTCTCTCCCTCCCCTTCCCCTTTCCCCTTCCCCCTTCCCCTTTCCCCTCCCTTTTTGTAATATCCATATGAATAAATTAAAGAATTCTGGATTATACTTACAGACAAAAGCCTAATTATTAGCAAAATAGATGAAACCTGTTTTGTTGCTGCTAAATGTACAAACTCTTAGCTTAATGGACATTGACAAATGTTAGTTTCTTGCTTTTGCAGTTTTTTTGAAAGTAGCTTTAGCTAGGTATGGTGGCGCACATCTGTAATTCTAGTGGCTCGGCTGAGAGGCTAAGACAGGAGGATTGGGAATTCAAAGCCAGCCCCAGCAATTTAGCAAGGTCCTAAGCAACTCAGCAAGACCCTGTCTCTAAACAAAATACAAAAAAGGGCTAGGGATGTGGCTCAGTAGTTAAGTACCCCTGGGTTCAGACCCTGGCATAAAAAAAAAAACAAAAAAAAAACCCACCACATCTTAAAAATAGCTTTAGGCCTTGAGTATATAGCTTAGTAGTAAAAGCATTTACCTAGCATGTGTGAGGCCCTAGGTTTAATCCCAGTACCACCACCACCCCCCCCAAAAAAAAAAGTAGCTTTAAATATATGCTATAGTAGTTTTGATAATATGTTCCCTCTTATCATCAGAAACTAAAAATATTAGAATATCTTATCTTGATATTTTTATCAACTTCACTTTTCCATATTGCAGTGTAACATCTCTGAATAGCACATTGTCTTTATTTATACCTAATTCCTTTTCTATTCAGATATTAGTATCTTTTTCTAATTTTTAAATGTGGGAATATCAGAATCTTATAGAATTTGTAAGTATGAAGTTTGATGACATAATGGGTATCTGCAGTAGCATATATTCATCTGGTACCTACCAGGTCCAGCCCTTCATTACAAAAAAATTTAAAAGGAGAAGAAAATCCTCAAGTTTAGAGTCCAGTGAGAAAACAGAGTACTACCTGTTCTTGAAAGCTAATTCTGTCCAACTCATTTATTCTGCTTATTTCTATTTATTCTATTTATTCAAATATGTCATTTGTGCTATTTATTCAAAGCATTTCTCAGGCAGTAGGGAACAAAGATAAATATGAAGAAACAGATGTGTAAACGTAATTAGTATAATAGATGTATATGTGGTATGCCCTACTTAGTTTGCTACCAACATTATTCAGTCATTTCTCCAAATTCTTTAACTTTCTATTTTCCTTTCCTCTTCCTCCAAATTCCCTTTGGAAGAACCAACCACATTTGCTCTTTTCCTTGCCTCCCAATCATTGTGTGACTTACCCTACCTTTTCAGTGAAACAGCCTTCTCTGGGGTCCCTAACCACTCCTTGAGCAATATCTTTGTAGCACTTTGCATTATGGGCCCTTCTGTTTTCCTCCATATACTCTTTCATTTTGCTTTTATGACTTCTAGCTTCTGATTTTCCCCCTTTTCTCTGACCCCTCTGATTCCTACCTGACTTTCAGCTCCTTTATGCACACGCCCTACCTATAGATGTCCAGATTCCTTGGTTTTTTTTCCTATCCTTCTACTGTCTGTAAGGGGTCATCCTTTCCATGACTTCATTACTGTCCAGATCTCCAGCCCAGACCTCACACTTGAGTTTCTGCCTGTCCAGGTGTGCATCTCTGAAACAGAAACCTCAGTGTGTGCCTTGTTCCTGCCCTGTTCTAGCTTAGTAAACAAAAGCACTACTATTGTCCATACTGGGAAAGGGGGTTTCATTTTGTAGTTCTCCTTCCCCCTCAATTCCATCTGGGTAATAACCCTCTGCATTCTAATACTAAAAGGTTCTCAAAGGTACCTATTTTATTCTGCCCCAATACCAAGACTCTAGATCAAACCACTGTCACCTCACATTTGGATTACTGCTGCAATCGCTTCTTGGCCTTTGGGCTAAGATAAGTGTAGATAACTGCAGCTACCTCATCTACTTCTTAGTCTGTTTCAGCCACATCCAATTCATTCTCAGTGTTCTTTCTAAGATGCAAATCTGCCATCTGACTATATGAGCCCTTCTGCTTAAAATTCATCAATGGCTCCTTATGGCTCGTAGAATAAACTTCAAACTCTTCAGCTTGGTTAGCAAGGTATGACATGCATGCATATACTTAAATTATTTGCTTCATCTCTCGCAGTTCCTTTCCCTACTCCCAACCAGCTGGTCTTTTAACTACGTATTGTTCTTACTGTTCTATTTTTGCCTTTCTCTGGAGCAGTCTCCTGCTTTTCTTCCTGGATAACTCCTGCTTCTCCTTAAGACCCACCTTGGTATTCTCAAGACTGACATAGATCAGTGAGGATATGTTGTCTTAATTCACTATATTTCCACAGACTGTGTCCTATTTATTTACCTGCTAGTTTGTCTCCATTCTCCATGAGATTAAAGATTCAGGGTGGGGGGCATGGACTGCAATCTACATTTAGTCATTTAACAAACTTTCTTCTTTCAGTTCTGCTCCCAAGTTCTTGTTTTCCATTTTTTCTGAGTTCCAACCCTTGAGCTAACCTCTCAACCTGTTTTAAATTTTGTCTTAAAATTGTAACTTAAAAAAACAAATCCTAACCTGTCCATCATCCTTTTGAATGGCACTCTGTAAAGGATAATGAGTGCTATTTTCATAGGCAGTGTTTCTAAAACATAGATATGGTTAAAGCATTGTAAAATGGTCAAATGCATAAACATGAGTTTTTGAGCGTTTTAGAGTACCACATGTTCTTTGCCATTTTTAAACTTATTTTGAGTGAAGAAATATAGTCATTTTAAGAACAAACTGATGGGATGGAATGGTGATTGGGTCTTTATTTTCTTCTGCTTACTTTGGGCCAGACTTAGCTTTAGTGGAAGGTGTGTATGGAGCACTGGCATCATCAGTAGCTTAAGTAGAGTATGCTGGAGGGGGGTACCTATGTGAAGGGGGACGGGGGGACCTTGAGTCTGTGAGTAAATGTGAGGAACTGGTTTCAAGTTGATTATTAATGTGGCTGGTGATTTTTTTTTAAAAAATCAATTAATGTTGGTAATGTTACGTGTTAGTAAAAGGAAAATTAATTTGAAAACTAGTTTTTCAAGTAGTTGAAATTTTTTTACCTATGGATTTTGATAGGCTCCTAATATTATATAATGATTTTTATGTTTTCTAACCAGAGGATCTTATCAGAGGAATGTAAATTAAAACTTCAGCCTTTTAAAAAATTACAGGTATTTATTTTTAGTGAATAAGATGGGGGTTGTGTTGTAAGTGAAATTGTTCTTCAGTTTTTCTGTAGTGCAGAACAAGATTCTTTTCTTCTCCAGTAGAGTTGACAATCTGAAACTTTGCATCTTTGGCAAGAATTACTGCTTATATGGTTTAGATGCTACAAGGTCATATGGATTATTCTGTCACTTCTCAAACTTTTAAAATACATATAAATCATCTAGACTAAAAAGGAAGGTTCTGGTTCATTTCTGTTCAGCTCCCAGATGATATTAGAGCTGCTGGTGTGCAGACCACAATTAGAATAGAAAGGATTTGTACACAGTTTTGGTGGATTTTTTTTTTTGTGTGTGTGTGTGTGTGTTGTGTGTGGGTGTGTGTGTTTGTTATTTTTGTTATGTTTTATTTTCATTTTGAGATGGGGTCTTGGTATATTGCTCAGGTTGGTCTCTTAAGCTTGAGATGTTCCTACCTCCAATTTACCAAGTGCCTGACACTGTAAGCACATGCTACTGCATCTAGCTTGCTATTTTTAAAAAGATATGATGCCCTCATTGTATGTTAAATAAGTGATAGTTTTGCTATAGAATACCTCCTAGAATAACATATAATACAAAGTATATATTGTAAGTGCTTTTTAAGCTCTTAGTATTTTAATCATTCAGAGTGATTATTTTCCTACAAAGCCAGTCAGGTGACAGACACCCTACACTATAACTAGTGATAGAAGCATATCTTACTTAGCAAAGATTTTCAACATTTTTTCCTTTCATTCACTGTTTATTTAAAGTATTTTGTGTTAAACAGCTGCTTTGTCTTGACTTCAGGAGAAACTCTTCCATCTTTTTGTTCTTTCATTGGGGACATGATTATATCATTGATAATTTTTCATATTTATTTCACTTCTGGAAGAGTTATGGGGACAGACAACTGAGGATATGCTTTCCTATATTTGTATTTTATTCCTTGAAATTGTCTTGCTCATATAACTTGCTCTGTGTAAAACAAACTTTGAGTCTCTAGGAAAGCGCCATTGACTGAATGACTTTAAACTACAGAAGTTTGTTTTCTTAAAGTTTTGGTGGCAGGAAATATGAGACAAAGGTCTAAGGCTATAAGGAAGGCTGTTCCAAGCCTCCTGTGTGGCTCTTGGGGTTTGCTGGCAATCTTTGGTATCCATTGGCTTATAGGTGCATCGCTCTGATCTCTGAGACATTCACATGATCTTCATATGACATTCTTCCTGTGTTTGTGTTTTTTTCTTTTCTTTTTCTTTTTTTTTTCAGTACTGGTAATTGAACATAGGGCCTTTCACATACTAGGCAAGTGCTCTTGCAGCTGAGGTACATCCCCAGCCTGTGCATAAGGATATAATCATTGTATTGGACCAGGGACCCATCCTACTCCACTATTGCCTCATCTTAACTAATTACATCTCCAACAGCTGTTTCCAAATAAAGTCACATTTGAGGTATGGGGGGGTTCAAGTTAAGCAAATGAATTTTGAGGATATACAATTCAACCATAACACAAACTGAATTCTTGAAACTTTAGCAGTTAGTCACAGAGAAGATACAGGAGCCACCTCTTGCAATTATTGTCAAAATTGTTCCTGTTTTGCTCTTAAAAAAGACTTAACTTAGATGGGGCTGGGGTTTTGGCACAGTTGTAGAGCACTTGCCTAACATGTGAGGTGCTGGTTTGATTTTCAGCACCATATATAAATAAATAAAGGTCCATCATCCACTAAAAATTTTTAAAAATTAAAAAAGGAAACAAAAAGACTTAGAGAAATCACCAGGTGATAGTTGGTAGTATTTGAGAAACACTTTCTTGCCCCAACTTTGCCCTGAAGCAGTAAGGTCTCTAATATCACCCTGTTTGTACCTTTAGGAGACGTTGATCCAGCAGCACGTGTCATTTCATTAGGTCCTGTATCTGATGTTGTGGATAGTGGAGTCCTCCAGCAATTGAATGAGAGCAGTGGACACATCTCAGCATGTCGGTCTAGAGAGTTGCGAATCTAAACCTGGGACAGGCTGGGGCCATGAGGCAGAAACAGCAGCCTCTGCCAACACCGGAACAAGCCCACGCTTCCAGACAAGGCGGAAAAGGCCTTTTGTAATGGAAATCACGTGAGGGTTAATCTTCTCTTGAGAATGGCAGTCAAGAAATGAGATGGTTCACTTGACTACTGAGCAGTTACACCAGGAAGAGCAGCAATGAGATGACTGAGCCGGAGAAGAAATGGTTGCCATGATAATGGTATGGGGGAAATGAACTTGAGTTTTGAACTTGATTTGAGTTACAGTGTCTGAATTGAACATCCCATGTTGGAAGAAGATACATTTGGGGGCTCCAGGACTACAGTAGAAAAGTATAGAGCAAGCAGTAAAATCTTCTAGTAAAAACTTACATGCAGGACAACAAAATGATGAAAGTTATCCAAATACCAGATAATCCACCAGGAAGGCCTTTGTTTAGGAAATTGTTTCAAAAGGAACAAGGGATGAGGGAGAAAAATCTGTTTTATCCATCAGAGCCAGTGATATAAAATTGCCTATTAGAGTGAAAGAAAAATGTGAAGACATTAGTACAAAGAGCATTCATTCAGATGGCTTAGACAAGTCTGATACCAGCCTAAGAACAGGGATATAGTTGAGCTCATTGTAAGTATCATTGAAAACAAAACGTGCCAGTCAGCATGTCACAGAAAATGAACGAAGGACAACAAGAAATAGATCAGAATATTTTGTTGACCTTCATGGGTTTACAGCCTCTGTCTCTAAACAAAATATGGAAACAAGTAGAGCTTTTATTTTGCTTTTGTTTTCGTTTTGTTTTGTTGTTTTGTTTTCCCCCCACTAAATAGAAAAAAGGGTTCTTAGTCTGTTTCTGACAATCTGTTAATTTATTAGGATAGTTGTCTTTCGTTTGCTTTCTAATAGGCATAGTAAATTTAGTTAAAGAGCACATCTGTATGCTACAACTTGATTACATCTTTTTTTCTAGCTATTTTGCATTTTTCTTTTACCACGTTTCAGTTTCTGCATGTAGATTTAAGAAACAAAACTTGTAAAGTTGTAACATTTCACATGGAAATGCTGCCCAATCTTCACCAGCTTCAGAAATCTGACCTTTGCCGATGCTGCAATAAAGTGTTGTAATTTAGATTTGGTGTGGTTTATTTTATTTGGTTTGGGTTTTGGAAGCCTGGACAGTCATGCTCTCTGGGTTTATAAAACATTCTCAAAGATACTTTCTTGAGCATTTCACTGCTAGTATTTCTTTCTCCCTCAGGATTCCCTATGTCCTGACCTTCTCAGGTGCCTCAGTTAGTTTACCTTTGGGTGTATACGTTACATAAAGTCACCCATGGGGGCTGGGGATATAGCTCAGTTGATAGAGTGCCTTCCTAGCATGCACAAGGCCCTGGGTTCAATCCCCAGCACCACCAAAAAAAGTCACCTGTGCAATCTAGTAGAATTAATGTTTTTAAAGTAGGGTTACTACTGATTAATATGGAAAATGCTGGCACTGCATGTTTAGCCTGAGGCAGGCAGCATTGATGGTTTACCAAGCATGGGCAGCAGAGATGGGGAGAGCACCATAAGGCAGGCCAGTCAAGGAACTGCAAGAATCTCTGCTTTCTGTTTCCCAGTGTTAATTCTAAGGCTGACTTATATAGTCCATACCAAATTACTATGATCACTATTGCTAAAATTTATAAAATCTAACCGATAGTCATAATTTGAAAGGATTGATAGTCATAATTTGAAAGGAATTATAATAGGCTTTTAACTTTTTAAAAAACTTAAGGAGGGAAGCTTACCCTCTTATCACCACATTCATCACTGATCTCTATAGTGCTACTTACTATTCTTTTGTTGTGAAAAATGACTTACAAGTTTTTTTTATCAACTTTGTATTATTTTCTAGATTTAAATTTTTTGCAGAGAGCCAGAGATCACTCCAAATTCACCCTTTATAATATATAATGATGATCAAGGTAGAAATCATAATGATAATCAGCTATGTGGTGGTAATTCATCTTCATTCACCTTTTATCTAAAGAAAATAACATCACTTCATCTATGATGTCTTGAGAACCATGAAGAATGTATACCAAATAAGATTCTTAGCAATGTTGCAACAATATTCATTAGATCACTATAATAAAGATAGGTTACTGATGTTAAAAGATTATCCATATGTTAAGATAGAGTCTATGACAGCCACCAAGAAGTTTATAGATGTTTTAAAAAATAAAAGGAGAACCTCCTGACTTTGGAAAATGCTGTGACTTTCATAAATTTATCATAACTTTTTCCCCCTATGATCCACCAAAGGTAAGCAGGTGTTCACAAATTTGCCACACTTCCTCCTTCCTTCAATTCTGTAATCCCTCCTTGAGGATTGGGCTGAAGAAGGCCTCAGGGCAGCTTAAGGTTGTAGCTCAAGGTAAGTCTCTGCTTTCATAGGAGAGCCTTTTGGGTGGGCACATTTGTGCTCTGACTTCACTTAGAGCTTCTACAAACTTGACCTATTTAAAACCAAGCAGCCAACCAAAAGGAAGGTTGTAGGAGGTATACAGTGGCAAGAAAACCAAAAAAGGTTGAGAAAACTGGGCAAAGCAAGGCACAAATAACATGAAAGAGGACATAGGCTTCTTGGAGCCAAAACCCAAGTAGCCCAATAGACCAGTTGAGTATTAGTCCTAGAATAAATAGAAGATTAGTACTGGGAGAAAGGTTCATTTTGTAGATGAGGAATCATCCCGAGAGATACAATGACTTAACACCCTTCAGTATAAGATGATTAGGAATAAGGATTCAGAATTTTTATGATAAGCAGAAATAACTCTACTGTAGGAAGGAAATAGTTCAGAGAGGTAGGCCCCAGGTTTCCTAACTGACTACATAGTTAATCTTCATAGTATAATGAAAAACTACAGATAGATATTACTAAGGCAGAACTTGAATATATTTTTGGTCCCCTTCTAAATTGTTTTTTTTTGGGGGGGGGGTCTTTTTTTTTTTTTTTCTTTTTTTGCAGTACTGGGGTTTGAACATGCTAAACAAGTGCTCCATCACTGAGTACATCCCATGCTCTTTTAATTCCGAGACAAGGACTCATTAAAATTGCCCAGGCTGACCTCAAACTTGTGATCCTCCTGCCTCAGCCTCCCCAGTAGCTAGATTATAGGCATGCACCATCATACCCAGATAAAATGGTTTTAAAGTTTTTTATATATTCAGGGGTAAACTTTGAGCCATGCAGAGTTTCATTGTGTTATTTATTTGCAAATGAAAGAGACTAAATTTGAATTTTTAAATGCAAAGGATGTTATCAGAATCCTAAAGTATGAAACCAAGCACAGGAATTATCACTGGGCTTTAGTACTAAATGAAGTCAGAAAAAGATTTTTTTTCTCTGCTACTCCACTTTTTCTTCCTCCTGTACTAGTCAGCTCTAGTTACTATAACAAAATACCACCACAGACTGAGTGGTTTAAACAACAGAAATTTGGTTTTTTGAGTTCAAAGTTTGGATATACAAGATTGAGGTGTCAACTGGGTTGGTTTCTCCCGAGGCTGGCCTCCTTAGCTTGCAGAGAGTGGTCTTCTCACTGTTCTGCTATAGCCTTTTCTTTCTGCACAGCATCTCTGGTAACTTTTATTTATTTATTTATTTTAAATTTATTTTTTGGTACCAGGGATTGAACTCAGGGGCACTTGACCACTGAGCCACATTCCCCAACCCTATTTTGTATTTTATTTACAGACAGGGTCTTATTGAGTTGCTTAGTGCTTTGCCATTGCTCAGGCTAGCTTTGAACTCGCGATCCTCCGGCCTCAGCCTCCCAAGCTGCTGAGATTATAGGCATATACCACCACACCCAGTTATTCCACTTCTTACAAGGACACCAATTTTCATCTGAGTTACTTGGTGTTAGAACTTCAACATGAATGTAAGAGTCAGGGTGACAGGTGACACAATTTGCTCCATAACATACTATAAACTGGTCATCAACATCTCCTGGGATTTATATCAGGTGCAGAGACTGACTTGGGTTTTGCAACCAAGTCTAAATATCCAAGGATCTGCTAGCCCAGTTTGCCTCAGTGATCTGATGCCAGGAGTCATCCCAACTATTGAAAAGGAGGGATTTTCCTATAGTAGGTTATTTCAAAATTTTAGATGTGAAGTTTCCCATATAAAAGTTTAATTTCTAAAATCTGATTTTTAAAAAACTTGAAATACTTTATATATACAACTTCTTAACATCCTTTTCCCTTGCATTTCTGGTCCCAGCATTTAGATGAATGCTCAGACCAGTGTTTAGGTTTAGTTTGAATAGAAGTAAAATAGATATGAAATCATTGTAAAAATAAAAATTTAAAAGCATAGGAAATCAGTTATGGCATTCTTAATTTAAAACAAATTTTTTTAATCTTTGGAAGTTCAAAGAAATTCAGTTATTTGCTATCTCAGTAGACGTGCTTCTTTCTGGGAGAAGTAACTGAAAATTGTTGTGCAATTATTCAAATGTTTGTTTCCTTGGAAGTTGTCCTAATATAGTTTCTGTGAAAAAGCATCAAATTCCGTTGCATGTATGCAAGTACTTTTTTTTTTTTTTTTTGGTACCAGAGTTTGAACTCGGGTGCTCGACCACTGAGCCACATCCCCAGCCCTATTTTGTATTTATTCAGAGACAGGGTCTCACTGAGTGGCTTAGCACCTTGTCATTGCTGAGGCTGCATGCCTTGTGATCCTCCTTATGCAAGTACTTTTACTCTTTGGCTTCCTATATGATACTGAAAAACTTTTTTAGGTTGTTTAGTCAGTTTGATGTCATCTTAAACCTTCAGATGAATACTTGGAGAATGTGGGAAGACAAAGATTCATTGACCCTGTACTCTATACTAGGCACTATTGTAAGTATTGGGAATAGTGAAGTCACAAAAGTTTCTGCTCTCATGCAACTAACATTCTAGCTGGGAATCAAATCAGCGATTTTGTGAAATGAAGTAATATTATCTATAAAGTGCTCATTCCCATGGTTGGCGTGTAGAAAGGACTGTTTTAGTGGTCGATGCTGTTACTAGTATTCCTTTTTATGTGTGGTATTTCCTGGGAAAAATAACTATGCTTTGCTACCTTGGCTCATGCTACCTGCCTTTCAAGTTTTAGTTCAATCACCACCTCTTCTAAGAAAACTGGCCATCCTGCCCTCTTCCTGGTTTTATTGAAGGACCCTCTTGAGTTTCCTCAAAGGTGCCCCTCTGCCTACTGGCTCACCCTGGGGGTAGACATGAATTTAACTCAGCTGTTGTTTTGCAAGAGATGAGCACAATCCACATATAGGTGTATAAGGTTAGGAATAGGGGCCTCCCTGTTCAGTGCTTAAGAAATGCTTTCCCTTCTGGACAAGAGATTTTTAAGGAATCTGCTATATCCCAAGGAGTGGGCTTGGCCACATTCTAAAGCACTTGCCCCTTCCTTTTTTGGAACAGAATTACTGCATTTGACCCAAAAGCTGCCTGACTCAATTTGCTGACGAGTTCTCCCTTGTCTAGTCTGGCTTGCCTGTTGAGCTCAGGGATTTGGAAAGTAGAAGCAGATACATTGGTTTGTCTTCTCCAGTTCACATTGACTCTGGATGGCAGTATGGCAACTTAGAACCTGCTCTGGTCACTGCTATCAGTAAATCGCCTTGTCTGGACCTATGGACAGAGCAGCATTTTAATACTGTAAACTATTGGCTTTATAACCTATGAGATGAACAGGTGGCTCTCGTTGACCTTTGTCATTAGGGATCACTCAGGTCTGGAACATTGTTTACATACATAGAAGACCAGAGGCAAGAAATACATAAAATAACTTTTATATTTAGAGGAATGGTGGAGGGTCCAGGCTGGCCATAGGCCCACACCAGCTCCAGCACCTCCCATCTTCATGACCTTAAGTAGTTATGGACCACTCCTCAGTTTCCTCATCTGTAAAGTGGGGATAACTTAATAGGATTGAAGGAGGAATTAATGGGATAATGGACATGAGAATCTTAGCACAATGACTGTTATATAGTAAGTGCTCCAGAAAGGTTAACTGTGCACAGTATTACTACCTCCGTGTCTATGTGCCTCATTAAGTGTTTTGTGCAAATGAGCCCAGAAAGCTGTGTCCTTGAAGGTCTCATAAACCCTTCAAGTGTGCAGAGTCAATATCAAGTTAAGATCTGGCAGCCAAAAATCACACACACAATTACAACAACTATATTACCCATAGAAAAATGCGTCTGAACAGCAGTGGGAATGCTACCCTTCAGGTGAAACTGCTGAGCCAAGTTCTGGTTTCTTGCCAAGTAGAAAAATAATGTCCTCATCTCCCTCAGAGATCCTTGCACACTTAAATTCAGGCATAAAACTTATTTTTAGTCATTAAATTTTCTTTTCCTGTGTGTCTCTTCTCTCCCAGTAACACAGGGCTGGTGGCTTATTTGAATACGAAGAAAAAAAAGTGGCATTCCCAGTTTTTTATCATGGTAGCTTCTGAATACTCCAGGCTACCCTGCCAAGAACAGGCTGTTGGGTCAAATCATCTCAGGGATTCTTCACACTACGAGTGGGGGTCAGGATCAATAAAAATCCAAGATGCCCTTTGGAAGAGATATGGGGGTCCTTGAAACCCCAGAGGCTAACAGATTTTTCTTTTAGCCTACAGAGTGGACCAGGAAAATACTTTAGAGTTATCTTGAGACTCAGTATTTTTGCCAAGCTTCCTTGAGAAGGAATTGGCAAAGAATGAGAAGAGAACAAAACAGGAAGCAGTTTTGAAATAAGCAGAATTGTTCCTTCATCAGTTTCGACCACCCACTTGTGCACCTAGCCTAAGGGTATGCAGAAATTCTTAATAACCCATGTTAACTCCAATTTCTATGTTACCAGGGCATGTGTATTAAAAATCAAGACCTAGAGGAATTGTGAAGAATGGTTCACATCCTTAGTAACTTGTAATCTGGTTCAAAGCCACTTCTGGAATGTACACATTCAATCTTCAACACAGGACCAACCACCTAACTACCCTCTTTCCCAGGGATGCTGGGTCTGAAGTTAGGTAAAGCTGCATTTAAATTTTGGTTCTACCACTTCCTGGGTAAGGTTTTTAACCTAAGACTTTTAACTTATTTGTACCATGAGAATAAATTCCTAATGTTACTGGAGTTTGTGAGAATTGGATACAAAGTATTCATTCCACCTGGGTGAGGTGCTGCATGCTTGCAATCCCAGCAGCTCTGGAGGCTGAGGCCGGAGGATCGCGAGTTCAAAGCCAGCCTCAGCAAAAAGCAGGGTGCTAAGCAACTCAGACCCTATCTCTAAATATTATACAAAATAGGGCTGGGGATGGGGATGTGACTCAGTGATCAAGTGCCCCTGAGTTCAATTTCCAGTACCAAAAAAAAAAAGCATTCACTCAATACTTAACTACACACTAAGCTAAAGTTACAGTGAGATGCAAGACAAAAAGACCAGCTTCTGTGAGTTTTATGTTCTAGAAGGAAGCAACATATGAGCAGTGAGGAAGAAGACTCTCAAGCAGAGGTAAGTGATGGTTGATGGATCCTCTCCTGTACTGCCCAGCCCACTTTTGCTGAGGACTTGTTCCTGGAGCTGCTAGAAATGTGTTTGGCCTGTGGCCTTTGGCTGCCAGCCCCCGGGGGTGGTCTCAGCTGCCAACTCAGCCAGAGATTGCCTGGAAAGTTTTCATGCAAACAGTGATCAATGCACACAAGTGACCTAGCTGTCCTTGGCCCAAGTCAGGGTGCTTCCGAAGGGCTATTTTAACCACGGAGCTCCTGGGTTCTGTCATTGGGCCCACAAAGACAGCTCAGTGATTGTCTAATTGGGTCTGTATAGGAGCCTCCACTTGAAGAGAGAGCAAAGCCCAGACCTGAACAGCAAGGAGTCAGCCCTTGGATGAGGATGCACACTCCAGGTAAAAAGATCAGATAGAAATGAACAAGCCATCTGAAAAGCCATGCAGAGGGGTGGAAGAGTGGGAGAAGAGGTCTGAGAGGCAAGGCCTGTGTTGGATAGGGCTTTGTAAGCCAGAGAGAGAAATTTGGATTTTTCTTTGAAAAATGGTGGGATTTATTTGACCTGATTTTTAAAAATTATTACATTATAGTTATACATAATATTGGAGTTCATACTGACAACATAGTCATACAAACATGGAGTAATATTTGTTCCAATTCAGTCTCCAGTACTTCCCCTTTCCCTCCCGCTATTCCCTTTCCTCTACTGGTCTTCCTTCTATTTATTTACATTTTTTTTTTAAATTAGTCATGTCATTAATATATATATATATATATAGAGAGAGAGAGAGAGAGACTAATTTATATAATTAGTCATATATATATAAAGGTGAAATTCACTGCAGTATTTTCATATATGTACATAGGATAGTTTGGTCCACTTCCTTCCACCATTCTTCTCTTTTTGTATCCCTCCTCCCTCTGCTTCAATCACTATCTTCTACTCCACTCATGCCACCCCCTCCACCCACCCATCCCCTTTTTTTCCCCATATTTGCTCTAGCTTCTGGATATGAGAGAAAACATTCAACTCATGACTTTCTGAGTCTGGTTTATTTCACTTAGCACGATGTTCTCCAGTTCCATCCATTTACCAGCAGATGCCATAATTTCATTTTTCATTATGGCTAAGTAAAACTCCGTTCTATTGTGTTTATATGCCACGTTTTCTTTATCCATTCATCTGTTGACATGCATCTGGGCTGTTCGGTAACTTGGCTGTTGTGAATTGCACTGCTATAAATACTGATGTGGCTGTATCATTATAGCATCTGATTTTAGATCTGACTTGATTATAAGGGATTTCTTTGGCTTGCCAGTGGAGAGGAGGCTGTAAAGTAAGAATGAAATTGGAGAGACCAGTGAGGAGCCTATAGTAAGATTTTGGACAAGGGACCATGGCAAATGACAGTGGACAGAAGACAAATTGAAGATATAATCTCCAAGTAGATGTAATAGACCTTGAAGATAGATAGATGTAGGAAGATGAAGGGAAGGGTTTCTGGCATGTGATAGCATATGTGGAAAGTTCCCAATGGTATCATTCATTGAGAAGAAGTGCTTGCTGAAGTGTCTCACTTCTATTCCTGTAGTTTGCATAACCTGGCATCATGCCTAATGTTTTTACAGGCTGCCAGTGAAAATGATCATTGCCAGATAGACCTGATTTCTAGAGACTTCTGAGTCTGCAGGTGGGCACACAAAGATCTTGCCAGGGAGTTAAAGAGATTACGTGCCCTGAGAAAGGAAAAGGAGGTGTGTGTTGCAGTTGGGGGGTCGGGAGAGACATGACAAATTACTATAAAACCATGCCACTTTAGTGGCCCAGGCCTTGCCCAACTTTTTGGGACTCTTGATCCTGGGGCTTGAGGAATGAAGAGAATGTCTCCTACAGGGACAGAAACTGCATGAGAAAGGGGTTGACTGTAAGCTGATACTTCTCTATTCTGGCTGACCTGGGTTTTCCTTTCCTTTCAATTTGACTTCTGTTTGTTTGCTGGTTGGTGCTTTGCATTGTTCCTGCAGGAGGCTTAGGAGACACAACCCAAGAGGCCCAGGCTGACTATGACTGTGCATGTTGCACACCTGGATCAGGCAGGACTCCAACCACAGCCCACTGCTGTCCCCCCAGACATCTGAACCTCACTCGCCAACTGTCTGGCTGCCTGAAGGCGCAGGGAAGCAAATTCTTTTTCATGAATTATGCTATTGGTATCATGTCTAAGAAACTCTTTGCCTAGCCCTAGGTCCCAAAGATTTTTTGCTATTTTCTCCTAAAATTTTAGTGTTTGATATTCTATGTTAAAGTCCATGATCCATTTTAAGTTAATTTTCGTATCAGGTGTGTGGTTTAGATATAGGATTGTTTGGTGCCTGTGAATATCCAATTGTGCAGCCCATTTGTTGAGAGCTTGCCTTCCTCCCTTGAACTGCTTTCATACCTTTGTCAAAAGTCAGTTGAGGGGGCTGGGGTTGTGGCTCAGTGGTAGAGCGCGTGCCTAGCATGTGTGAGGCGTGGGTTCAATTCTCAGCACTACATGTAAATAAATGAATAAAATAAGGGTTAATCAATATCTAAAAATATTTTTTTAAAAATTTGTTGAACATACTTTTGTTGTATCCATGTCTCTTCCATTGATCTCTGTGTCAAGATTGTGTTAGCTAACCTCGTTCTTTTGGTTTTCCATGTAAATTTTAAGCTGTCCATGTCTGTAAGATATCTTGCTGGAATTGTAATAGGAATGGCATTATTATGATGATCATTATTATTATTTTGAGGTACTGGGGATCAGACCCAGGAACTTTCACATGCTAAGCAAGTGTTCTACTACCGACCCCCAGCCCTGTATTATTATTTTTGATGCTGTTATGAATGGAATTATTTTCTTTTTTCCCCCCTTTGAATTTTTTTTTGTTAATATACATATTTTTAGTTTTTTCCCATTTTTTATTGGTATAATTATACATACTGGTGGAATTTGTTGTTACACATTTGTTCAAGCCACATGTAACAATATAATTTTGTCAATATCACTCCCCAGTATTTCTCCTTTCTCTCCCTTTCTCCCTCGCCCAATCCCTTTCCTCTATTCTACTAGTCTTTGATGTTCATGAGACTCCCCTCCACACACACACACACACACACACACTCACACTCACTCTCTCTCTCTCTCTCTCCTTTCCTTTTTCCTCTCTAGCTTTCACATATGAAAGAAAACAGGACTCTTGACTTTCTGAGTTTGGCTTATTTTGCTTAACATAAGTTCTGAAGTTCCATCCATTTTCCTGAAAATGACATAGTTTCATTCTTTATGGCTGACTGAAACTCCATTGTATATATGTATGTATATCATTTACATATATCACACTTTTTTATTCATTCATCCATTGATGGACACCTAGGGCTGGTTCTAAAGTTTGGGATTGTGAATTGTGCTGCTATAAACATGGGTGTGTGTGTATTGCTATAGTATGATGACTTTAATTCTTTAGAATAAATGCAAAGGTGTGGTATAAATGAGTCATATAATAATTCCATTCCTAGTCTTTTGAGAAATTCTCATACTGATTTCTATAGTGGTGTACTAATTTACAATCCCATAAACAATGTAAAAGTATTCCTTTTTCTCCATATCCTCTCCAGCATTTAATATTATTTATATTTTTTATGGCTACCGTGAATGGAATTACTTTCCTAATCTCATTTCCAGATTGTTCAGTGGTAATTTATAGAAGTACATTTTTACATTGATCTTGTATCTTGTCACATTGTTGGACTCTTTGATTATTTCTAGTAGTTTTTTATGAATTTCTTAGGATTTTCTTCATACAGGATTGAGTTGTCTACAAATACAGACAGATTTACTTCTTTCTAATTTGGTTGCCTTCTATTTCTTTTTCTTACTCAATTGCACTGGCTAGAATCTCTAGTACAATAATTAATAGAAGTGGTATGTGCAGCTATCTTTTCTTGTTCCTGGTCTTGGGAGAAAAGCATTCCATTTTTATCCTGCAATATAAACAAATTAAGGCTGGAAATGTGGCTCAGTGATAGAGTGCTTACCTAGCATGCATGAGGTCCTGGGTCCAATCCACAAGTCTCACAAAATTTAAAAATAAAAATATGCAAAACCATATGTCCACCAACGACTGGGATCCTGAGAAAGGGGAGGTTGCTGAAGGCAATTTAGGAAGTCTTCCTTAAGAAGAGGTGAAAGGAGGACAGGCCCAGCAAGGGTAGGAACTTGACGAGTTTGTCCTTATAATACTGGAACTGACTGCCAAAGAGGATGGACTCAGGGATACTGATTCTAGTGCAGCTTTGTGCATCCTCTGATGGGATAGATCTACTCTCCTTCCCCACTGTAACTATAAGAAGGATGTCCATACAGGCTCCTGTGCCCATCACAGGTTGCATTTCATTCCCTATCACTCTGACTGGGGACAAGCAGGCAGGCAAACTGGGATGCTCTCCACCCTTCATAGGAAGAAAGCCAGGACCAAGTCAGTGAAACTCTTGCCCCAGGGTGCCTGATGCAGCTGCTACCAAAGGAGATCCTGAAAACCTTCTTCCTGTGTTAAAAATTAAGCCTTTGTTCTTTTGTCCATTAACCCATTTCTTTGATGAATGCATTTGGACAGCATGGGCATGTGTGAGGCATCTGGCAAGGTACAGCATAGCAAGAGATGAATTAACAGGGACTTTATTCACCAAGCGTTTGTCACTTATAGCAGAGGGATGACTCTCAAATACACTTCAGGGAACAACATGAGCTCTGGGACAAAAAAAGAGGCCGAGATAGGCTGGGGTAGGGTTTCAAATTCTGCGTTTCTGGCAAGCTCCCAAGTGAGGCTGGTACTGCAGGTCTGAGGGTCACACTATGTGTAGCCAGGCCACAGAACACATCTGATATGATTTGGCTGGAAAATAGTAGGAGAAAAGAGCTGGAAAAGTAGGTAGAGGCCAGATTCCAGGCTGAGGAGTTTGAACTGTATTTGGCAGGCAACACACAACCTCTGAAGGTATTTGGGTCATGAAGTGATCCAAGCCTGACAAAGGGAGATTAGTCTGGAAATCATTCAAGAAGAGATTGGAGCAAGGTCAACCAGAAACACAGTGATTTGTCATCTACCCGCCCACCTTTTCCTCCACATTCCTATTCATCCATTTATCCACCCACCCCATCCATTCACCATCCACTAGTGTTTGTTAATGCATATTCCTGAAGAAGGATAAGAGAACCTGGGGCTGGGGTTGTGGCTCAGTGGCAGAGCGCTTATCTAGCATGTTCAAGGCCCTGGGTTTGATCCTTAGCACCACATAAAAATAAATAAAATAAAATAAAGGTATTGTGTCCAACTGCAACTAAAAAAAAAAATGAATGTTTAAAAAAAGAGAGAGAGAGAGAGAGAGAGCGCCCAATCTTTTTCCCCAGGGATCCCAGAGCCTGGTGGGATCAATAGCCTCATATTACGGGTGCAGAGTGGTACAGGAACAAAGGCACCTAGCAAGGACACCTGGCACACTTGAGGAGGGCAAGAAGCTTCCTGAAGGAGGAGAACTTCGGAAACTTTTGAAGAGCAATGGGAGTTGTTTGGGTAAGAAGAGTTGGGTTAGATGAAACTACTTGAGCAAAGGCTAGACATGAAAAGTGGCACAGTGTGTACAGGTACAGCTGTCCAGAGCTTGGGGCTAATAGAGTAGAGTAGGCCGGAAAGGCATACTAGTCAGGGTGCCTGCTTGCAACCAACAGAACTGGTTATGGTTATGTCAGTGTATTGGCAGCTCATAGAATTGACCTGAAGTTTGGAGAAACAGCTCAAGCAGGAGCCCAAGGTCCTGGCATGTCCCCATCTCTCTGAGGACTATCACCAAAAGAGAAGGGTATAGTCAGCCAAGATGATCAATGGCCACCATCAGAGGCAATGATAGTAATTGGAATCCAGGATGTTTACACCCCCAGTCCCCATGGGAAGCGCTTCACACAGATCATCACATGGGCTTCTTCCTAAATACAGGGATGAAAAAAGTAATCTTAAAAAAGTTGGAAAGTTGCCCAAGGTCACCCAGCTGCCAAAGCGCTGAAGGCTCTAGAGCTGAGTTCATTGGACTTGAAAACCCAGGAGAGTAAACTGCAAGGGGACAGTGCTCAAGACTACTCAGGGTGAGTTTGGGCAGGTCCAGACTCACAGGAGTCAAGGGTCTGGGGAAGACACAGTAGCAGTGTCATCCCCAGGGGCTCTGATATAGATGTGATGGCCACCCTGCGACAAAGATGCTGGGGTGGGAGGGAATGTGCAGCTTCAGGCAAATGAAGGAGCCAGGTGGAGGAAAAACAGGGAAGCCAGGAGCAGAGGACATTTAACCTGCCCTGGAGATGTGCCCAGGTTCCTAGGAAACAAACGGGAGAGAGGTGAAGGTGCCTGTGCGAGAGGGTTGGAGTGGAGAGCAGCTGTGTGTAGAGGACTGGACTCAGGAATCAATCGTTACTTCATTCTGTGACTGGGGAGAGGTGGGCTAAGACTTAGTTAAATGCCTTGCAGGGCAGTGCATTGGGCCAAAAGATGCAACAGCAAACCCAGCACAGTGGCACACACCTGTAATCCCAGGAACTTGGGAGGCCAAGGCAGGAGGATCACAAGTTTAAGCCCAGCCTCAGTAATTTAGCGAAGCACTAAGCAACTTAGTGAGACCCTATCTCAAAATAAAAAATAAAAAAGGCTGGAGATGTGGCTCAGTGATAAAATGCCCCTGGGCTCAATCCCCAGTACTATATTAAAAAAAAAAAAAAATGGAACCAGTAAGGTTTGGAAGAGGACCCAAAGCAGAGACAGGGCAGCAGTACTTGGCATAGATGGCCAGGAAAAGGGGTGTAGGGAGAAGAGCAATGGATTCAGGGACAGAAAGGCCTGTAGGAAGGTACAGTTTGTTGGACATTGGGCCCAACTGCTCACCCAGCAGAAACACTCCACATACACAAGTACTCTCTCTCTCTCCATCTGCTGTGATTGGAATGTGTCCCCCACATGTGTTAGAACCTTAATTCCTTCACAGGAGCATGTTGGGAGATGTTTGGGGTCCTCATGGCCAAGCCCTCATGAAGGGGTTAATGCCTTTCTCACATGAGTGAGTTCTTCCTCTGCATGACTAGGTTAATTAGCTTGAGAGCAGGTTTTCATAAAACAAGGCTGCCACATACTCTGTTTCCCTTCTGCTTTCTTCCATGTGTTGAAGCAGCACAAGTCTCCAGCCAGCACCACACTCATAGTCTTCCGGGCCTCCAGCATCAGTATTCTGTAATAACAGAAAAATAAAGCTGGGTATGCTGGCATGTCCCTGTGTTTCAGCTACTCAGGAGGTTGAGGCAGGAAGATCTGTTGAGCTCAGCAGTATAAGACCACCCACTCCACCCTGGTGACTTCTCTGTGAAGCAAGAGGTGAGGGTGGAGTGTGGAGTCAGTCAGCAATGGCAAACACCCCACAGAAGTACAAACTAGTTCCTGGAGATGATACCTGAAGCCAAGTCCCCATTGAGACTCTCTGGAGAGGCTGGGGTTTGCTGGTTTCCCCATATGGCCACAAGCCATTTTTGTGACTCAAAGGTGGTAGTGGCCAGCAGGCACCTGGCACAGCCTTCCCTCCAACCAGGCTCTGCAGCACAAGATAGCTGGTCTCGAGGAGCAGCTGATTAGTCTACATGGATGTCTCTAACCAAGGTCCAGAGGCTGAGGATTTAAACCACAGATACTTTCTCACACTTATGAAGCCTGTGAATTCAATACTATGGTGCCAGCAGGGTTAGGCTCTGAAAGGCCTCCCTCTTTGGTTTGCAGATCACTGGCCTCTTGCTGTACCTGCACATGGTCTTTCTTCAGGGCTTAGAGTTGGAAGGAGCCTTCTGGGGTCTCTTCCTTTTCTTATAAGGACATGAATTTTATTCAGTTGAGTCCCTAGCCTATGACCTCACTTAACCTTAATTACCTTCTTTAAAGTCCCATCTCCAGTATAATCACATTGGAGATTAAGGCTTCCACCTGAATTTGGGGAGGACACAATTTATTCTATAACAAGGCCCAAGAGACCCTCTAGATCATCCCCCTTATTTTACCAATGGGGAAACCAAGAGATTTTTTTTGAAGGTCACACAACTGGTAAGAGGCCCAGAATTAGAAAAACAATGACTTCTGACTTTTGTGGTGTGAGTAGTAGGTGTGTCCTTCAAGAGCAAGTCTCTGTTTACATAAAAGGCAAGAGTGGAGGGGAGCAGGCCCACCCCGAAACCTGAAGGATTTAGCTGAGACCTTGGGAGACTTCCCATTTGAAAAAGTTGTGTCACTGGAATGTATGGATGATGGCAGTCCGTGGGATTTCTTCCTCTAAAAATATCAGAGAGCTTGGCAGAGTTTGGGCAGACAAACTTGGGAATAGACCTCATAACTCTAAACTGCTTAAAGATTCTTCTGAAGTTTCTGCAATAGTGATTAGGAAACCACTGAACTGCAGCCTCCTAAATGCAGAAGTCTTGCCAGGAGGAAATAGGCACAGAAAAAATTTTCTCTGTGCATATCTTTGGCTCAGGAACTTGACCTTAGGGGTGAGGGCAGGGAGCAGGCAAAGGCTGTTTACCCTGATTGGGTAATGCAGATAAGTGGCTCTTTCTGTTTGCATTTGCAAATGGGGTAACTGGGGACAAAGTTTTCGTGGGCAAGGTCAGTCCCAGAGTAGGCTGGATCAAGTGAGAGAAGCTGGCCACCCTGGTCAAGGTCCACCACTGGGAGGCAGATCCCAAGGGCTGTGTGTGGGAGTGGAGCCTGAGTCCAGTTAAGGGCCTGTCCCCACTGCAGGGGGCCTTGTCCTCTGCCTCCTGCTCACTTGGACTCACTTCAACATACCTCTGAATGTTCTGTACTGATTCAGGCCAAAAAGACTTTTTTTTATTCTTTTTTTTTTTTTAGAAAATGATTGTTTTATTTTTTGAAAATTATATTTTTATTTAATTTTTTTTTTTGGTACTGGGGACTGAATTCAGGGGCACTCAACCACTGAGCCACATCCCCAGTCCTATTTTGTATTTTATTTAGAGACAGGGTCTCACTGACTTGCTAAGTGCCTCTCCATTGCTGAGACTGGTTTTGAGCTCATGATTCTCCTATCTCAGCCTCCTGAGCCGCTGGGATTACAGGCATGCACCACCCTGCTCAGCTGAAAATTATGTTTTTTAAAAAATATTTTTATCAAAACAAATGCCAAGAAAAAAATTGTTATAAAAAAAAAAAAATGAAGGCAGGTGTGGTGGTACACACCTGTAATCCCAGCGGCTTGGGAGGCTGAGACAGGAGGATCCCAAGTTCAAAGCCAGCCTCAGCAAAAACGAGGTGCTAAGCAACTCAGTGAGACCCTCTCTCTAAATAAAATACAAAACTCCACCGCGCAACCAGCACGCTAGCTTCTTCTTTTTTTTTTTTTTAATATTTTATTTACATTTTAGTTTTTGGCGGTCACAACATCTTTGTTTGTATGTGGTGCTGAAGATCGAACCTGGGCCGCATCGCTTGAGCCACATCCCTAGCCCCCAGCACGCTAGCTTCATACTAGAGGTTCGTAGCATAGAAGTTAACTAGTGAGATCAAAATAAACACACAAAACTCAATTTACCCTTTTCTTTCACCAGGTCTGAGACGGCCCTCCCTCTGGCTCTTGCCTCAAGCCACCCGGTGGGGCAGCGAGGCTTACTCAGGACTAGCAGGAGAGAGAGAGAGAGAGCACACCAGGGAGTGGCCTTTTATTGGGGAACAAGAAGTTCAGAGGAAAATTCCATCCAATGAAGGTCGAGGGGGACAGCATTCCAAGGTCAGGGTCAGTGATTGGTCTCAGGGTCAAGGGTCAGTCACACCCTCACACTGGATGGGCTCTTGCACCTGGAGAGGGTAGGGATTAGTTCCAACGCAGTTTAGCCAGAATGCCTCACACCCAATCAGGGAGGTGCCCAATCACGTGCGAGAATGGCTTCCCACATAAAACAGGGCTGGGGATATGGCTCAGTGGTTGAGTGCCCCTGAGTTCAATCCTTAGTACCAACCTCCCCCACCCACCCCCCAAAAAAACAATGAGTTTTGGGGCTGGGGTTGTGGCTCAGAGGTAGCGTGCTCGCCTAGTATGCATGAGGCACTGGGTTCGATCCTCAGAACCACATAAAAATAAAATAAAGATATTGTGTCCACCTACAACCAAAAAGTAAATATTAAAAAAAAAACAACCATGAGTTTTGACCAGGTACAGGTGTAGTGGAACATACCTATAATTCTAGCTACAATGGGAGGTTAATGCAGAAGGATCATAATTTCAAGACCAGCCTGAGCAATTTAGCAAGACCCTGTCCAGAAAATAATTTAAAAAGAAAAAAAAAAATTGGGGCAATCACTTTCATAGCCACAAATACCACATTAGGGAAAATAAAAATGGAGACATGCCTTGTCAGTGTAGTATTGTCCTCTTAAGCATGGTCACTCTGAAATGGTATCAGAAGAGGGTCTTTAGAGAAGTCACATCAACAAGGTATAACAATGAATCTGTTTGTTCTCAGTATATAGCCCTATTGTGAGCTTTGTTCAATATTTCCTGATAAAACCATTGCCCCCTTCAGAAAACAGGAAAGAAAGGGGAGTCAAGGGGCAGCTGCCTACCCCAAACCTATCCTGTCACAGCTAGAAGAAATAGAGACAAAGAACTTTTTACAAAACACAAGCCAGCTCTCTGGAAACAATGCTTTTTAGGTTGGGAGTCCATACTCCATCCAAATCACACCTGCAAGGAAGCTCCCCCACCCCCCACCCCCATGGAGGCCCTGTGGAGGCACAGCACAGAAGAACCAGGACTGGTAGGAGTGCTACTCCCAGGGTCTCCCTGCCCACCTTCCAAGGGTGAGTGACGTGAGAAGAGTCCAAAAGGGAACATGTCATGTCCAGTGACCACAGGATCCAGCTTTATGCTGTCTTTTTTTTTTTTTTTTTTTTTCTGTGGATTGAACTCGGGAACTTTACCATTGAACTACATCCCTAGCCCCTTTACGTTTTATTTTGAGAAAGGATCTCACTAAGATGCCGATGCTGGTCTTGAACTTGTGATCCTTCTGCTTCAGCCTCTTGAGTTGCTGGGATTATAGGCATGTGCCACCATGCCTGATGCTATCTTCCTTTTTGACCATAAGCATTTGTCAACCCTCTCTGCCAGATGCAGGCATTTCTGCATGCATGTGGGATCCCTCTTGAACTGTGCTTGAGGGTCCTCTTGTACAGTCTCCATCTCCTTCCCCTGACCGCCATCCTCCCTGAGCCCTGCCTTTGTGGTTGGAGATTTGGTGGTGCCAGTCCTTGGCCTCCAGAGCTTGGGGTGAAGACAGTGAGCGATCTTGGAGCGGTGCTGGTGTTCCAGGTGACAGCACACGGCCTCGTGGATCTCGATGCGGCATTGAGAGCTTGGCGGGTTATTCCCATGCCAACCAGCGCTCAGAGGGCTCAGCTGCCAGAGTCAATACGACAAAGTGGCAGGTCGGATGTGCAGTAGGCTACCCCAGTAGTACTCCTTCATTGATAAAAGTGTCAGGAAGCTCCAAGACTAGCCAGGGGAGCCCACCAGGCTAGGAAGAGGACACCTGGAGTGTCCTGGGGTCAGGGATACCTGGAGCTAAAGCTGGGTGGGTCAGGAGGGGCAGATTGGCTAGGAGGTGGCAGAGGACCCTAGCCTGGCGTGGGTAGGGTATGCTCCTTTGGGTCCAGGGACCCAAGAAACTTGCAGGGAGGCCAGGAGGGAATGCTGAGGCCATGCAAAGCCTTGGGTTGGGGAGGGACCTGCGTCCTCTCCCGCTCCTTGTAATGTCCATCCGAAGACCACAGTAATGGTCAGGGAGGGGAGGTACCTGACTAGGTCCTTGCAGCCAGACCCAAGCAGGCTGTCAGAGGTCACATGGCCTGCAGGCGCTGGAGGGCCAGCAAATGAGAGCAAAGGTCACGAAGGCGTGACAGGGCCAG
>NW_026000048.1:11208389-11276860 GCF_001458135.2 Marmota marmota marmota | reverse complement strand
TCGCTGCCCCACCGGGTGGCTTGAGGCAGGAGCCAGAGGGAGGGCCGTCTCAGACCTGGTGAAAGAAAAGGGTAAATTGAGTTTTGTGTGTTTATTTTGATCTCACTAGTTTGCTTAGGACCTCACTAAGTTGCTAAGGCTGGCTTTGAATTTGAAATTCTCCTGCCTCAGTCTCTGGAGCCACTGGCATTACAGGCATATGCCACCCTGCCTGGCTGTAGTCTTGATTTCAAACACTCAGTCCCACTGTTCCAAGGCACAACTCCTGGGTGGAGACTGTTGGTTTAAAAAATGTGGTCAGTGGGTGAATAGGCCCTCATTCCAGGGTGTTGGTTTGCTCAAAAATGAAAACATGTAAGAACTTAAAGTCTTTGTAGAGGCAGCCTTTCTTCCTCCTGATAGGGCACAGTCTCTTTCTGTTCTTTGTCTGAGTAGGTACTTGAGGACTATGTAAATCTCTGAGAACACCTGGGACTTTACCTCCCTCCTTAGCTGCTTGACTTGGATCTCTGATTTCAACAGTGGAGAGTGTAACTCTTTCTATTAGCTCTTACATGCTCTTATATAGGACAGGAGATTGGAAGATGCCATTGACCTAGCCATTTGACCTTGGTTGTGTCCATGCAGCCTAAATAACACTGTTTGGCCCAGGGAATCTTGTTCAACCTGGCAATATGCTGGGTCTAGATGGGAGGTGGGCACAGCAGAGTCAGATAGATGGCCTGTGCCCTGTCTCTGTGACCTTGGACAAAGGACTACACCTTCTTCCCTTCAGCTAACACATCCTTCAGTGGAGATAATAATGGACCTACTTCACAAATTTTTCTTGAAAATGAATTAACGTAGGGCTGGGGATGTGGCTCAAGCGGTAGCGTGCTCGCCTGGCATGTGTGGGGCGCTGGGTTTGATCCTTAGCACCACATAAAAAATAAAATAAAGATGTGTCCTCCGAAAACTAAAAAATAAATATTAAAAAATTCTCTCTCTCTCTTTCTTTAAAAAAGAAAAAAGAAAATGAATTAACGTAACTCACAGAAAAGCCAGAAGCTGAAACTCCAAACCTCAGTTCTTGTGTTCCGACAAAAGAAAAGTTAGAGTCAGATACCAAAAGTCATGCGAGAGAACTTGATTATAAGTGAAAGTCAAGTAAAAGCAAGTGAGGATCAAGCAGGTAGCACTCTTAAGAGAGAGAGTGTCATTCTCTGAGAGAATGACAAAGGAGATGACGCTGTCTCCGGGTTTATTACCAGGACAACTGGGGACTACCTTCTGTACCCTTTGCCAATCAGGTGTTCAACTCCTCCTTCATGTCAGGCGGTGGAGTTTTTGGCCCTAGTTGGTCCTCTCTGGAACTGTCATGGTGGCTATCCTATTTAGGTGACTTCATCTATAAGTCAATCAATCCCATGTTAATGTGGGTCCTGGGGTCAATAACTGGTCAGAAGTTACCTTAGTGGGCCTGTGCTACTAGGGAATCTTCCTTCCCAGACAAATGGAGGCACTTCTGGCCTAGCTTCACATCAACGTCAATGGATCCTGTCAAGAATAAGTCCCATTAATTCTTATCTTTTGATATATTTTCCCTTTAGGACCTTTGCTTCCTTTTTTTTTTTTTAAATGAATTAACTACCACCCTTTGTTTTCTTGTCTACTTTGGAAGTAGTTTAAAGAGGACCATAAAGTAATTTAAAGAACACTGTGACCTTGCCATGCATTTCACTGCTCATTCACTGCTACCTAACATAACCAGTATAAACACTCGGCACCTGTTTGTTCCTTGGCTGCCAGTCTTGATTGAGCTCCCTCAGCTGAGCTCCCTCTAGATGTCAGGGTACCAAGGGTCCCTGTCTAACTGGGTCATGGGGACTTAGCTTTGCAAGGGGAACTTCATTTGTCCCGAATGATAAACATGGTCTGACTAAGCAGACACCTGTTTACTCCTTTAGCAAGCAGAGGCCACAGGGCGTTGATGAGACCCTGCTAGCTCCCAGTGGGCCCCAGACATTCTAAGCTGATGGTTCCTGGGGCATTGGCAACTAACTGGACAGGCTGCTCTCAGACTGCTGTGATCCAGGGCACATTGGATCCCTTTCCCTGAGACACCCAAACTGAGCATATAGACTACAGCCAGAGGTGCCAGTGCAGGCCACGGGAAGTCAGTATAGAAACAGGAGAGCCTTTGAGCATCCCCTTCTTTGTGCTCTGGGAATTAAGTGTGGGTTGGGGCTTCAAATTCACAAGGACAAGAGCCAAGATGCCATTCTTGGTCTGACCTGTAAGTCACCTTGGGTGGGTCTGGCCATCTCATCCCAGGGCCGCCTCAAGTTCGGAGCCCAGGCAGCCCTAAGCGAGGAGGCTTAATGAAGAGCAGAGATACCTAGAGACCCACAGGTGGGAGATGAAAGAGCTTCCAGAGGAAGCCACTGGAGCTGGTAATTACAGTGGCTTGAACTCCCAGCCAGGTCCCAGCCAGTGGGTCTCTCATCTCCCTGAGGCTTCACTAAAGAATGCAGCCCTTTCCTGGCCTCAGAATGGAATGTTCTGGGGCCAGTGGGTTTTTTTTTTTTTTAAACAATTGCTACAAATGCTTGCTCAGTGATATCAGAGGATCAGGGCTGGCCTGGGGCCAGACTCTCAGAGGTGAAGGTTGAGTGCCAACCCCAGCCTCCCTGCCACCTTCATTCCCCCTGCTCATCTGGTCCTCTCTTTCTCCTCTCCCGTCTTTGCCTTAGGAAAAGGGTGTGTTTAAACTGTAGTGTAAATGGTAGTAGTGCTTCAGTGTTCTGCCATCCCGCTTCCTCTCTATCTTTTTAAAAATCTTGATCTGGGGCTGGGGATGTGGCTCAAGCGGTAGCGCACTCGCCTGGCATGCGTGCGGCCCAGGTTCGATCCTCAGTACCACATACAAACAAAGATGTTGTGTCTGCCGAAAACTAAAAAAAAAATAAATAAATATTAAAAAAAAATAAAAATAAAAATCTTGATCTGGCCTTAATCTTGGGCTTCTGAAGCTGGGATCACAAATCCATGAGGTTACATGGTGATGGGCTGGGGGTAAGCAAAACTATAGAGTAATATAGTGTACCTCTCTGGAACATCAATTTTTTAAGATGATGATAAAACCCATTATCTATTAAAACAAGCATAACCATGTCATAAAGAAGAAAGAGAAATTGCATGAATCTTAATAACAAAACAGTCTTCTTCCTATAAATGGTGGTTAAATCTCTTTGCTCAAGGCTGTGGGAACATAGATTCCCACACGATCACTCTAGTCAATGACAGTAGAAGTATCCTTGGATCGCAACCACCACTGAGGTAATTTTATTGTTATTTTATTTATTTATTTTTAATTTTGTTTTTCTTGTCCACACTGGGGATGGAACCCTAGGCCTCTCACCAGCCATGCAAGCACTTTACCACTGAGCTAGCTACACCCCTAGTCTCTACGTAATTTATAATCTTGACTGACAAATGACAGGTTGGTAGTGATTACTGGTATTTAAAGCTTATGCTTTTCTGAATGTTATGTAATATTTTTGAAACTAAGGTTAGAATTTCTGTTAGTGTTAACCCATGTTGCCAAGGGCATGCACAGGTATGTTCTGCGTTTCTGAGCATTGATTTGTTTTAAAGGTGTCACAGTTTTAAACAGTTGCAAACTGGGTTGAACCCCATGTGAAAAACCTGTAAAATCCCAGAGGAAAAAATGTTAAAGCAACATTAGGGGAGAGTGCAGACTACAAGGAAAAATAAACCTTCCAGGGACCACAGAGAGAGGCTATGCAAGAAAAAGAATGCCCGAGAACCCAGAGAGAGCCTCAGCAGACAGGTCAAGCAGAGGAGCTCAGTGCAAACAGGGGAAGTTATAGTTGTGACCTGGCCCTGTGTTGGCCCTGGCTCTAGTCCTCATTCTACACTTTCCCCTGCTACAAACATATGTCTTGTATGGAAGAAAAGAAAGGTCCATCCTGTCAAAGGTCCATTCCAAAGTCAAAGCCCCGGTGACAGATTTTGACAGAATCCATTCTATTCTCTAGAACTCATATTTGCTCTCACATGGCTATATCACTTCTAATATTTCAAGTATTAGAGTTAGTATATATTGGAAAAATGAGATGAACTTCATTTCTGGTGAGATATGTGAATACATAAATACACAAAATGCATTTGTATTTTGTGCCGGACACCCGTCCATCGCATTCATCATGGGGCCCCATACCTGGAAGTTAGACAAGGACCTAATCAGGTCCATATGGGTGGCTTGTGCATTATCCTTTGGAATTCCTCTTCTTCCTCTTTCCATCTCTGGTGTACCAGTATGCCACACAGCATGTTCTATCCAGTGGAATTTGGACACCTGAGGGTCAGCTCTCTTCAGGGCGACTGAGAAGATGATGTCCTGGTGATGCTAGAAGAGTTTCCTGGGCCACTGGCTACCTTTGATTTTACCATGTACCATGGTCCTTTCCTGGGTCCTTTGGCCCTGTTGTGCTCTGTCAGTCATGGTGTGTGCCAACCTACCAGAACGTAGCATCTTGGGCAAGAAACCTAAAACAAGGCCATTCATACACCCTTCTCTGGGTGAAAGGCCAGTGCAACCCTCTGCTGGGCAGAGGGGCCAACATTTAACTCCCTGCTGGAGATAGTAAAGCCAAGACCCAAGAGAGCAGAGGAGACACATAAGCAAACAATAAAGCAAAATCAAAATAAGGGGGGGGGGGAGAAGGAACTATATTTAGAGTGGGCATCTTCCACACCATCTATACATGCCAGGCCTTGCCACCCTTCATGTCCACCCTATGTGATATAAACAGTCTCCTGGTTCATATATGTGAGGCTCTGAGAGATTATGGCTAATGTCTATCCAGGGCTTGCTATATACCATTTATTTGTCACTCATCCCATTGTGTAGGTTCAATTACCTCTATTTTATAGATGGGAAACCAAGACCCAGGGACACCAGGTAACTCCCTAGTTGTCACAAGATAATAAGCATTAGCAACAGGACTGGAATCTAGAAATTCTGACTCCAGATCCCAAGTATTTAACACTTAGGTCTGCAGCCCCTCCCAGGCCCCAGAACTATTGGCCCTGCATCTCCACCCTCAGGTCTGCTGGGACTGCCGCATGCCCAGTGTCCAGGCTCAGCAGCCCCTCCTTCTGTTCATGGAGATGTTCTCAACTGGTGCTATTAACCAAAAAGACCCCAGGATGCAGCTGCCAGTCACACAGGCAGTCTGGATCCCCAGCCTGGCCTCTGAGGACAATGTCCCTGTTGCTTCTGGGACACTGATCCAGGGTCCACCAGTGGGCAAGGGGATTTTGCCTTTCTTATGTGCCACCAGTGTTGGCTCAGTCATGTCAGAGGATCAGGGCTGGCCTGGGGCCAGACTCTCAGAGGTGAGATGAGCTTGGCATCCTGCCTGCATCCTGGACTGCCCCTGCCTCCACCTCAATGGACAATGCCACCTTGAAAAGTCACTATAGGGGGCTGGGGCTGGGGCTCAGTGGTAGAGCACTCGCCTGGCATGCGTGAGGCACTGGGTTCAATCCTCAGCACCATATAAAAATAAAATAATAATAAAATAAAGATATTGTGCCCACCTATAACTAAAAAATAAATGTTAAAAAAAAAAGAAAGAAAAGTCACCATAGGCCAAGGGACGCTTGGTTTTCCTGGGGACCGCTCCCCTGCCGACTCTCTCAACCCTTTCTAGAAAGTACTGAGGAGGTGAACTCTCAGTGTGCAGAGGGAAGTGCCCAGGAGTTTTACTCATTAATAGCAGAGCAGAGGCAGGGGTTACAGGGTGTTCAGCAGAGAGGATGCACACCAGACAATGCACAAGCAAGTGTGGAATGTTAGAAGAGACCCCTGAGAGACAGAGGAGACCAACACTAGTCTAGTCTGGCTCAGGTCCAGTATGCACTTAGCCAAAAAAACTGGCTCCAGCTCAGACCTAAATGTTCTAGGCATGAAAAAAAAAAAAAAAGAGAACTTCTTGTTAATTCTAAGCAGCTAAAATGTACTACCCCTGTGGCAGAATTTGCTATTTGATGCCCCAATTTGTACTCCCTCTCTTTTCCGTAGTACTAGAATTGCAAAGTTCTTAGTCTCACCTCAGCCAGCTGTGGACACATGACTAATTCTGATTAATGGGATGTGAATGAAAACCAGGTATGTGTGTCTTTGAAGGGAAGTAGTATGTCCTTGCCTTTTTCTATGCTCCCTTCCTCTTGGTTGGAATGGAAATATGACAGGAATCAGAGCAACCTTGTGGGGCCACAAGATAGAAGCCTCTGCTCACCTGTTTGAACTTTTATATGACAGGGATTCAGATTTCTCTCTTTTTAAAGCCAATGTGATTTTTGTCTCTGTCACTGTAAGCAAGCTGATAACCCAGTACTGCATCCCAAAGCTTAGACTCCCCAAATACCCTCCCTTTGGGTAGGGTTGGAATTCAGTGTGTGTGTGAAACACGGTGCTGTAGGAGCTCCATATATCCCAGAACTCACCTGCCCCGGATCACAGGGAGTATATTTTGAGGAGAATTGGTTGGAAAACAGAAGAGAAGGCCATTCTGGATAGCATCTTTCCCTGCAAGCAGGTGACCACTTGCAGTCAGGATTCTCTGGTCAGTTTTCTAGAAAAATGGGGCAAGCTCGGATTGTTTCATTCAAACTGATGTTCTATTGGTTAAAACATCTGGTAGGAGGAGGTGCTGGGGCTGTAGCTCAGTGGTAGTACATTGCAAGTGTGAGGCACTGGGTTTGATCCTCAGCACCACATATAAGTCAATAAATAAAATAAATGTCCATCAACAACTTAAAAATAAAATCTATCTATCTATCTATCTATCTATCTATCTAGATTTATTTATTAAAAACAAAACAAAACAAAACACCTGGTAGGAGAGGAAAATCCCTGTATTATGGTTGAGACTCCGTGGTACAAAATTGAGTAGTGGTTATGAACCAGTTTCTCCACATGTAAAAACAGAAACCACAATGCTCCAGAGGCTCTGTCTTGTGATCTGTCACCTCAGGAGACTGGGGAACCTCTTTTATTCAAGTCCATGGCAGATTGTGTTTTCTAAAAACGATCACCCTTTTGACTTGGGGTCTCCTGTATTTAACTTAGAGAGAAACCCCCTGCTGGTCTTGACCAAGGAACTTCCAGGCTGGTACCACTTCTGGCTCCCTAGTGATAGGCAGGTGCAGCACTAGAACCAGCCAGCCCATTCTTTGTGTCACAGACCAGCCGTGGGACCTTGGCAACTTTCATTATTTCTCATTTTCAATGACGAGCTTGGCATTCTGGCGCCCAGCTTCCTCTGGGTTGTGCTTAGTGAGGACAAGCTGGTCTCTTGGGGCCCGACCTTTCTGGGCACCAATGTCTGATGGTCTTCAAGGGCAGAGCAGGCTGACCTCTGTTGGCTGACCTCTGTTCACCTGTGTTTCTACTGTTTTCCACAAAACTGATGCCCTTACCTTCTATTTCTTCATCTTAGCATCTTTGAGCCAAAGTCTTCTCCCCTAAAAGGAGAGTCTTTGTCCCTTGTCGTTCCTAAGTGATCTCGGTGTATCCCTGGAGGAAGCTTTTCCTGACGAATTTCTTCCCACCTCCTCCACAGGCTGCCAGGTTCTTGAGTGGGCCACTGAGGAGTCTTCTGAGCTAAGGAGGACTTTGAAAAGTGGTGTTAGAGCCCAGCCATTCCGAGTGTGGCTCTGACCAGCAAGTCCACACCTAGAATTCTATGCTTTTTCTCTTTCCTGCTTGGGATGATATTGATCTTTGAAAGTGGAAATTATCTAATCAGGAAAGGCCTCCAATAACCAAGACAGGCTTATGGAGGAAGGCTGACTGGGACTCCTGGGTGGCTTTGTATCTGTCTGCTATCTCCACCTTTGGTCCATTTATTGAAAGTATAACCTAAGACCCCTCTTAAACCTGCTCTGCCTCAACCATCTCTTCTAAAAAATGGGGATTACAAAATCCTTTCATGCTTGAAAACAAGGGACTGGTCTTTTAGATCTCTTGAGTTCCCCAATGTCTCTGAGAATTGGAGTTCTTTTTTATTTTAGTAATGGGGATTAAACCCAGGGCCTTACACATGCTAGGCAAGTGCTCTGCCACTGAGCTACATCCCAGCCCTTTTAATTTTATTTTGAGACATAGTCTGGCCTAAAAGTTGCTAAGGTTGGCCTTGAATTTGCAATCCTCCTGGTTCAGCCTCCTGAGTAGCTGGCATCACAGGCAGATACTACCATACCTGGCTTGAGAATAGGAATTCTATGAGAGATTGAATTATTGATTTAGAAACAACCTCAAAAATTTTCAGGAAAGTTACGAGTACAGTATAAAATTTTTTCCCAGAACCATTTGGGGAAAACATTGCTGACTCAGTGCCCCATCACCTTCCAATATTTTGGTGTGTATTTTCAACAAACAAGAACATCCTCCTCCATAACTGTGATCCAGGTATCAAAATCTGGAAGTTGATGTTGATCTGTCACTACCATCCTATCCTCATAGCTCATTAAGTGTTTTTTAAATTTCCTTATAATGTCCTTTTAAATGAAAATCTGAGTCTCCAAAAAAATGTTGTTTATTTGGAATTAGCAGAGCAATGCAATGAGTCTATGTATACCATAGTAAAGTGAAATTCAAAGGAGCCGAGACTGGGAAAAAATTTTAAAGACAAAAATAAGAAGGATTACATCAGGTGTTTGGAAACAACAACCTTCAGCCACAGTGATTAATAACAAGGGTGGCCTCAGCCTGAGGATGAACAGACAGTTGCTGGATAGATGTCCTTGCAAAAGTGCTTTTTGTATAAGGTTTAATCTTGTAACTCTGGCAGGGTCTTTTGTGACAGTTGCTATCAGGTAATTTTGCATAATAACCCTTCCTTTATAACTGCCAGACTTTATTTACTTTGTTGTTGTTAGGGTTGACATAATCGACTCCATTTTCAATTTGGCAACTTTGACATTTCTTTAATATTAACAGAAGGATCCAGAACAGTAAGTATTTCTTTTTTTAGTTGTAGATGGACCCAATATCTTTATTTTTAAGTTGTTGATGGACATTTATTTTATTTATTGACTTATATGTGGTGCTGAGGATCAAACCCAGTGCCTCACACTTGCAATGTACTACCACTGAGCTACAGCCCCAGCACCTCCTCCTACCAGATGTTTTAACCAATAGAACATCAGTTTGAANAAGACAAAGGTAATAAATACTCTACATTTATGTAATCACTTCCCAACTATATTGTTTCCTGTGCTCTTTACGTGATGAGTATGGTGTCTGTATAGCTGAAAACCATATATGGTTTACTACTGCAGTCTCTTCCCAACTCTTGAGTTCCCCAATGTCTCTGAGAATTGGAGTTCTTTTTTATTTTAGTAATGGGGATTAAACCCAGGGCCTTACACATGCTAGGCAAGTGCTCTGCCACTGAGCTACATCCCAGCCCTTTTAATTTTATTTTGAGACATAGTCTGGCCTAAAAGTTGCTAAGGTTGGCCTTGAATTTGCAATCCTCCTGGTTCAGCCTCCTGAGTAGCTGGCATCACAGGCAGATACTACCATACCTGGCTTGAGAATAGGAATTCTATGAGAGATTGAATTATTGATTTAGAAACAACCTCAAAAATTTTCAGGAAAGTTACGAGTACAGTATAAAATTTTTTCCCAGAACCATTTGGGGAAAACATTGCTGACTCAGTGCCCCATCACCTTCCAATATTTTGGTGTGTATTTTCAACAAACAAGAACATCCTCCTCCATAACTGTGATCCAGGTATCAAAATCTGGAAGTTGATGTTGATCTGTCACTACCATCCTATCCTCATAGCTCATTAAGTGTTTTTTAAATTTCCTTATAATGTCCTTTTAAATGAAAATCTGAGTCTCCAAAAAAATGTTGTTTATTTGGAATTAGCAGAGCAATGCAATGAGTCTATGTATACCATAGTAAAGTGAAATTCAAAGGAGCCGAGACTGGGAAAAAATTTTAAAGACAAAAATAAGAAGGATTACATCAGGTGTTTGGAAACAACAACCTTCAGCCACAGTGATTAATAACAAGGGTGGCCTCAGCCTGAGGATGAACAGACAGTTGCTGGATAGATGTCCTTGCAAAAGTGCTTTTTGTATAAGGTTTAATCTTGTAACTCTGGCAGGGTCTTTTGTGACAGTTGCTATCAGGTAATTTTGCATAATAACCCTTCCTTTATAACTGCCAGACTTTATTTACTTTGTTGTTGTTAGGGTTGACATAATCGACTCCATTTTCAATTTGGCAACTTTGACATTTCTTTAATATTAACAGAAGGATCCAGAACAGTAAGTATTTCTTTTTTTAGTTGTAGATGGACCCAATATCTTTATTTTTATTTATTTATTTTATGTAGTGCTGAGGATTGAACTCAGGGCCTCACGCCTGTGAGGCAAGCACTTTACCACTGAGCCACAACCCAAGCCCAGTAAGTATTTTTTATTTTATTTTATTATTATTTTTTGTGTGTGTTTTATTAGCTACACATGACATTACAATGATCTTGGCAATTCATATATTTGAATCAATTGGGGTATAAATTCTCATTTTTCTGATTGTACAGATTGCAGAATCACACTGGTCATAGAGTCACCTATATACATACAGCAATCATAATGTCTATTCTATTCTGCTGCCCTTCCTCTCCCCCCTAGTAAGTATTTTTAAAAAAATACTTTTTAGTTATAGGTGGACACAATACTTTTATTTAATTTTTATGTGGTGCCGGAGATTGAACCCAGTGTCTCACGCATGCTAGGCAAGCACTCTACCACTGAGCTACAACTCCAGCCCCAGTATTTTTTTAAATATGTTTTTTTAGTTGTAGCTGGACACAATACCTTTATTTTATTTTAAATATTTTATTTTAGTTGTAGATGGACACAATGTCTTTATTTTTTTACGTGGTGCTGAGGATTGAACCCAGTATCTCATACATGCAAGATAAGTGCTCAATCATTGAACCACACCCCAGCCTGATATCTTTATTTATTTATTTTTATGTGGGGCTGAGGATCAAACCCAGCACCTTGCACGTGCTAGGTGAGCGCTCTACCACTGAGCCACAACCCCAGCGCCCCCCCCAGAACAGTAACTATTGCATTTAGTTGTCACATCTCTTTAGTTCCCTTCAATCTAGGAGAGTTCCCCCATCTTTTATTGACTTGCATAATTTTAACACTTGAGCACTGCAGACTCAGTTGTTTACAGAATGCCCCTCCATCTGAGTTTTCGGATGCTTCCTCACGCTTGGATGCAGGTTTCTTCTCTCGGGAAGGACCAGCATAGAAGTGATGCTTTAGGGCTTCCTACCAGGTACTCGTGATGTCCCTCTGCTCCACCTGTGATGTCATTTCCAACACTCAATTAAGGTAGAGTCTGCCAGGCTTCTCCCCATGAAGTCATTTTCCCTGTGTTATTGTTAAGTATTTTGTGGGGAGGTACTTTGAAACTATGTAAATATCCCATTATTCATCAAATAAGTAATTACAGTGAATAATTAATTATAGATGTAATTATTAATATGACTACAACTAACAAATATAATTACTATATGTTTAGCCTCACACCATTTCCTATTTTATTTAATGGACTGTAATGGGTTATAATCTATTTATTATCAATATGTTATTTATTTTATGCTCACATTATACCAGGTTTGGTCAGCGGCAGCCCCTCAAATTGGCTTCTGTGTTCTTTTGCCATGTCTCCCTCATTCTTTGGACAGGTGCCTCGCCTTGCCCAGCCCTCCCTGTGGCCTGTGGCCTACTCTGGCAGGGAAGGGAGGAGTCTAGGAAGGCTTCCAATGGCACCAAATATTCTAGACAGTGGTGCTAGTTGTTTGTGAAACTTAGAAACCCAAGATTCAGCCTGTGGCATGAGCTCACTTAGACTATCCCCTCAGGACCAGGCTTTCTAGTTGGGGTCATCTGTTACCTTGAATGTGCTTCTTAGAAAAACAAAACCACTGAGGGGACCCAAGAAAGAAATGGGCCCATGGTGTCTCCTGTGCCTTCATGCTGGACCCAGGATGGGTTAAATTTGAATGTTACCCCCAGCTTCAGGACTGGCCAGGAAATTTCCCATATCTTCCCCCTGGTTATTCATGCTTAATAAAAGCAGGCGCTGCCAGTGCCTTCCGGCCTGAATCATTCCTGCATCTCAGGATGTCCAGAGCACCAAGACCCAGCATGGGCCCCAGCAGGCAGCAGACTGTGAGGCTGTGCTATTTTTGGACTTCCTTTTAGACCCCATGATAGTTTTGTTTTCTGGAATATTGTTTCTTTTTCCTACAGGAGACAGATTCTAAGAAACATCTCAGGAAGCCCTGGCACTGATAATCACGGAGTATCTGTGTAATATAGTCCCAGAGGTCACCTGGGGTCGTGGTCCATTTACCAAGAGACTAAAAGAGCTCAAAATTTTAGGGCCCCTCACTTGCATGGGCCACATCCAAAATCAGGGCATTTGGTAGTCACAGTTTCGTAGTCTATCTTAAAGAAGGGCTCCCCAATTGCTTGAGTTCTTCACATGGGCCTGCCCTGGATCTACTGTCACATATGACAGGATTCCTGGGCTCAAAGTACCCCAGAGTGGTGAGAAAGGAAGGACAAGATCCCCTGGGGGAAGGCAGTTCAGTGCCATGGTAAAGAGTGAGGCTGCCTGGGTATACATCTCAGAGGTGACACTCAGATTCCAGAGGCTGCCTACCTGCCCTCCAGTGGAACCTACCTCACAGGGTTGAAGGGAGGATTAAATAGGTCCACAGACAGATACGTGGATATGCATAGAGTGAGTCCTTGAAATAGCACTTAGAGGTCTTCTCTTTCCCTTTCTCTTTATGAAGTGCTGCCGTAAAGGACAAGCACCCTGGAGAGTCTTGGTCTCCTCGTTCTGTAACACCAAGGAATGTTCCTGGCTTCTCTGGCTTTTCTAGTCAAGGTTGAAGGCTCGTGAAGGTTTCAGAACATTGGGTTTCAGGGTCAGGTTGCTGGGCTGAGTTGCCAGGAAGTGGCTGGCCTTGACCACTGCATCCGAGTATCTGCAAGTGGGCAGCAGGAAGTGAAAAGCCTGAGACCTGGCTCTGAACTGCCTCCTGGCCCTGTCCCCATGGACGGGAAACAAGGCTGGGAGGATTGGGACAGAATCAGCTTTGGAGTTGCTGGCTGGGATGGTGGGTGACATGAGCTGGCCACAGACTCCAGTCTCTGGGGAGACTCACCTGGGAGGCTCTGCACTGGAGGCTTAGGAACTCTAGGCCTCCTATAGGAGATGGCAAGGTGGGGGATTTTGACCCCCTACTGCCACCAGTCCTTCCTTTCTCTTCCCTATGTCAGAAAGCTGGGGGCCAAGTCAGGCATAGTGGTACACACTTGTAATCCTAGTGACTCAGGTGGCTGAGGCAGGAGGATTGCAAGTTCAAAGCCAGCCTCAGCAATTTAGCAAGGCTCTAAGAAACTTAGCAAGACCCTGTCTCAAAATAAAACAAAAAAAGGGCTGGGGATGTGGCTCAGTGGTTGAGTGCCTCTGGGTTCAATCCCCGATAGTAAAAAAGAAAAAAGAAAGCTGGGGGCCAAATCACTTGCATTTCAGGTGTATTTTTTTTTTTCTTCTTTCCATCCAGCTCTGTGAGACCAAAATGAATAACAGACACCATCAGTTGTCAGAGAAGGTGGGTTCCCTTGTCCCCCTAGAGAAGGCCAACCTGCCTAGCTCAGCTCCTCCCTGGACAGCATTTCCCCTGTGCCTGCCTCTCCTCATTCCAACTTCCCAGGTATGCTACCATCTTCCCTTCCTCCTATACCCCTGTCCTCTCCCTTCCGATGGCCTCACTATTCACCAGCCAGCCTTCCCAGCCCCATTCCCTCTTCAGCCAGGGTCCTGGGGACCTGGAGAGCCATGACTCTTCAACTATTATAAGGAATCCATATAACTTATACCCCAAGTGTGGTGTTTCTAAAACAATAGTATAAACTAGGACTGTCCTGGCCAAGCAAGGCTATGTGGCCAAGCTAGGAAAACACAGTCACCAGCTAATGTCATACTCCCTATTTACTCAGCCCTTGCTACCCGCTGGCTCTGCACTGTGTTTCATGTTCTTTCCAGAATAACTCACTCCAGTGTAATCCTTTTACTTGGATCAGGCAGACCCCCAACCCTCATCTTCTCTCACCTGTCCCCCAGTGATGGGCTACTGCTGACTTGTCCTGGCTGGGCAGTCTGGTACATTTTTAAGAACTTTACAAGCCAGTTGTTAAACATAGTTATCATTTCCAAATGAAATGATCTGAGCTTTCAATTAAATAATTTAAAGACAAAGGTAATAAATACTCTACATTTATGTAATCACTTCCCAACTATATTGTTTCCTGTGCTCTTGACGTGATGAGTATGGTGTCTGTATAGCTGAAAACCATATATGGTTTACTACTGCAGTCTCTTCCCAACTCTTGAGTTCAATGCTTTTGGGTTGGAAGATTTGCCCTGGTGGGAACAGTTACACTTTTGTAATTAGCAAATGCTGTATAATCAGGGCTGACTTACTGTTTTGTTGATGGGCCTATACTTCAGAAAGTGATGTAAGAAAGAAATTGTTAGTAATGCAGATTAAACTTTAAAAGCATACCATGCCTGAGCCATTATCTTGTGAATAACAAATCAAGGAGGGCTGGGGTTGTGGCTCAGTGGTAGAGTACTTGCCTAGTACGTGTGAGGTACTGGGTTCAATCTTCAGCACCACATATAAATAAATAAACAAAATAAAGGCAGTGTCCGTCTGTAACTAAAAAATTTTTTTAAAAATCAAGGAAATATTTTTCTAGCACTTGAAAAGTATGACCTGATTTAGCAAAGAAGTTGTTCATGTCATTGACAAATGAGTCAAGTTCTGACTGCATACTGCTCAAGCCAAACAAGGTTTCCATTTAATAAACACAATTAGTGTGAAGAGGAGAAATGGTTTGCCAGCAGATCACACATCAGATTTACGGACAATGAATTTAAAAGGAAAAAAGTTAGCCAATTACGCAAGTCCATTTGTCAAATCATGTCTGACTATAAGAGTTTGACCAAAAGCAATGAACAATATCCATGAGAATCAGTTAGCTACACAGAATTTACAATGTGGAGTATTGTAAATGGTGTGCTCCACATCCTTTCTACCAGTAAAATTTGTAGGAAACACTCTTATGTATATATGTACACAAATGCTTTTCTAGAGAGAGTTGTGAAATACTTATCAACATACCACTGCCCACTCCCCGTCCTAGAGGGGACTGACTTCCTGGTCCTCTTGCAGTTGGGTGTGGCCACGTGATGAGTCCAGTCCAGTGATATGTGGTAGGAAAGATATCAGCCACATTCAGGCCTGGCCTTCAAATACTGCTCATGAGACCCTCTCAATCTCTTCCTTCCTTGCTGCAGGGACACTGGGGACCCCAATGTCTTAGTCTGTTATGTGCTACTGTAATAGGACACCATAGCCTGGTTAATTTATAACCAATAAGAGTTTGTTTAGCTTGAAGTTTCAGATGCTGAGAAGTCCAAGATCAAGGGGCTACATTTCCTGCTGTGTCATAACATGGTGGAAATGTCACATGGCCAAAGAATGTGTAAGAGCAGGCAAAAGGGGTTGAAGTCTTTATAACAAAACCAGTCATAATATGACATTAATCCATTTGTGAGGGTGGAGCCCTGTGACCTCATCACCTACCATTAGGCCCCGCCTCCCAACCCTATTGAACTGGGGATGATGTTTCCAACACATGAATTTAGGGGGACATTCTAGCCATGGGCTCTTGCTAATGAAGCCACCTGATGGAGAAGAGATGCCTGCCCTGAATAGTGGCTATGAGTAAAATAAACTTTTATTTATTTAAGCCACTGAGATCACAGGTCTATCTATTACCACAGAGTGGCCTCGTCTATCCTGCTAGTCCAAGGAGGAGCCAGAGATGGGAGGCAATCTGGGCCAGGATCCAGCCCATCTTCATTCCCAGTCCTCCCTCCTACACACTTTCAGAAATATGGAATAAAGTCTGAATCCAAGGTGGGTTTTGTTTAAGGCCCCATTTCAGAGGATATCTCACAGGGCCCATTCCTGGCCATGCCTCTAAAGGCAACCACCTCCGGCGGGAGGCCACCCACCAAAGTCTGTCATTAGAGGGCCAGCCAGGGTGGCTGGTGGCTGGGATTCAGCCTCCCATTAAGTGTTATTAGCCTGGCCCACAAGCACCCCTCTGGCCCTGTCATTTACTGCTTCCCTCTGTACTTAATCTGGACCAGATCTGGGACTTGGACAGACAGAGAACCAGCTTGGGAAATGATGTTTTTAGGGCACAGAACTTAGGTCCCAAATGCCAAGCCACACAAACCAGGCTCCCTGCTCTCAGCTGCAGAAGCTTCAGCTCAGCTCCACTAACCTTTGCTGTGTGCGGATGGTGAGGCAGGCACGAGGGTCCGGGCAGCGCAGTAGGCCTCGGGTAGACACTGCGTAGTACCGTGGGATAGGCGTAGTATTTTCTTCTTGTTCCTTCCTGCCCTGAAAGCCTGGCTATTCTCCCTGGCTTTGATTGCAAACCAGGACATTGAAACCCATCAGGTTGAAGTCACAGAGCCCCGAGTGGTGGGGTGACTTGAGGCGTGAGTCGGTGCATTCCTGACTCCTGATTCCGTGGTGGTGACCCTGGCCTCCACTTCCTCGGCCCCACCTGTCCTCTCCTGGTCAGGAGTTCCACCCATGACCTGTGCTTACCCTCTCCCTGCAGTGCTACTCTTGCCTTGTTGTCTAGGTGCACCACCAGGAAGAGCTCCAGAGTAGGCTCTGGCTTTGTTTTGCTCGGATTTCACTGTGTCCTCCGTGTATAGAATGGTGCCCAAGTGTTTGCTGAATGACTATTATAGAAGTGTGGGGTCTGTGTGGGCAGGGCCTGTGCTTCTCCCTCTAGGGCTCCCGCCTGGCTCAGTATTTTAGCTGGTGCCTGTGGAGACGGACAGCCCTCAACCACCCTCTTCTCCCAACCAGCATTTCCTCCTGACCTGCCCTGGGTCTGCGCACGCTGTGCCCTCTGCTCAAACACACCCTCTCGCCTTTTGGTTCCTTTGGCTCCTGCTTGTCTTCAAGTCTCAACTAAGCCCTCTTCTCTGACCTCTGTCCTGGAGCCCCCCCCCCACCCCCCGTATTATCCCTTTCACATAGGGTCATACCTTCTCAAAATCAGTGGGTCTACCTGGCTTCTTGTATTAATGCAGGCTTAGGAAGGGTGGGACCTGAATGTCCTGCTCACAATTGTGTCTTCAGTCACCAGGATGGCACAGATTAGGTGCTCAAGTGCCTGTAGGATGAATCCATGAAGGGCTGACCACTGTTGATCCCTCAAGGAAGACCCAGAAGTCATGTACCAAGGATGCAGGAAGTGCGGGCTGGCTCTAGTCTGGTCCAGGGTCCCCACTGATCATCTCCCTGACATGCTCAGGACAAAGAAAGCAGCCCTGTCTACTCTTTCCCCCTCAAACCAGACTATCTTCTTTTTGTCCCCCTCAAACCAGACTATCTTCTTTCTAAATTTATGAGAGGAACATATACTTATTGTAAGACTTCTGAGCTATTCTTACTCACTATCTTGGCCACCTACTATGTGCCAGATGCCCCACTAGGTACTGGGGGTGCAAAGATAGTATAGCAGCGGATCTACACCCATTCTGCACCTGAGGGTAGTTCTCCTGCTGTACACCTTAGAAGAGGGCTCTGCTTTCTGTGTGCTGGCCCCATGTGTCAGAATCACACCAAGGGCTCCCACCTCCAGAGGCTTCAACCCATTAGATCTCAGTGAGTCTGATCATTTGCTTCTCTAACAAATTCCCCCATGATGTTTACTCTGCCAGCAGGAAATATGATCGAGAACCATTGCCTAGACTACATGAGCCTTACAGTTGTCACAGGTTTTACACGTCTGTGCTCATTCAGTCTTTTGACATCTCTTACCTGGGTAAGACACATGACCAGTGAGAGCTGAGGTGGAACCGAGTTCGGGTCTTCCTACGAGACTGCCCTCTCTTAGCACCAGGTGGCATAGAGTTCTAGGAAAGCCTGCAAGGGTCTAACTAGAAGAGGCTGTGGAGAATCCAGGTGATATTCTGGGAGTTAGGATGGTGGAGTCTGCTTTTCCCTTCTGGAAAGAGCCCTGGCTTGGGGCAGGATGGTCTGGGAGAGAGTGACTTGGGGGCAAAGAAGGGTCAGATGGCACTGGGAAGGAAGGGCACTGCAGCTCTGGAGGGCCTTCTGCCCCATGGTGGGGGCTGGGTCATCCCTTCTACTTTGAAGACTCTGGCTGAAAGGGCACACCTCTAAGAGGTCAGAGTGGCCTCCATTCAGCCCCAGACTTGCCTTCCTCTGCACAGAATGTGCCGTGTATGGTAGCACGTCAGGGGCAGCACCCTGCCAGCCCAGCAACTCAGACAAGCACTTCCTTCCTGTCAGCCCCAGGCGGCCCAGGGGCTTTGGCAGGACAATCCCCCAGTGTTCTTGTTGGGCCTGGCTGAGTGGTGCTACCTCCTCAGGAGGAGGCCTGGGAGGGAGGTGCAGAGAGAGACCAGCTCTGGGAAGAGCTGTGTCCTCCACAGGCAAGGACAGGAGACGTGGGGAAGTGTGAGCTCAGATGGACAGCTTCCTGTGATGCTGTGTTTCTGAGCAGGAAGCCAGAACCCTGGAGAAGGAAAATAAACCTGGACACATATTTTTAGAAAGTGGGCAAACCCTGTTGCTCAGCATGCGGTGGAACTGAAATCTAAATCCGGCTTTCTGTGTCTCTAAGCAGAAGGCCGGGACCCACTGGCTCCGTGCAGGAATGAGACCTTCAGGGGATGCGAGAGTGAACTGCCACTCCTGCTACTGCAGGAAATCCCAAGCGGTGATGGAGGTATGAGCCAGGCTCCCACTAGGCGCTCCACATGTGCAACCCCATTTAGGCCTCACCAGGACCCTGAAAGGTAAGCACAGCTCACCCCGCATTTTCAGGTGAAGGAAGAGAGGCTCAGAGAAGGCAAGACCCTCAGAGAAGGCAATCACAGGCAGGGATGTGACAGAGCCTGTTCTATGCCAACCTCAGCAGATGGCAGTACTTGGAGGGTCACACACAGACTGGTCACTGAGCACAATTGCTCTCCCAGAGCACAGCAGGTCTCTGCCCCCCGATGGTGGGAGTTCAGGCTCACACACACAGCTCCTTCCATGCCAAGCGGTCAAAATGCCAGGCAGTTCTCTGTATTGAACTCAAACCCCTCTCCTTGTAACCTCACAGAATTATCGAGCACAACAGCCCTTTAAGCCTTGCCAATCCTCCACATTCATTTCTAGGTTTAGCCTCTTTCCAGCCATCTCTTCTCCACTCCCCAGAAAGTGTTCCAGGTTTCTATGTGGAATCTAAGATCCAGCAGAGTTGCTTTCTAAGGAGAAAAATAAATCAGGGAGATCTAATGTTTAGAAAAGGCAAAGTCAAGATAGTATGAGACAGATAGATGATTGAGCTGAGAAAACATTTTGATATCAAAGGAAAAATTGTTTGGATTTTTTTGTCCATTATGACCTATATCAGCTCTGATGCTAATTATTCTTAGAAAGAATCTACAGAAATTAATTTAAACATTAGTAACATTACTGGACCACGAGTTGAACCTCTCAAGGCAAGGTAGATGCTCCACTGAGAGTAGACACATTCCAGCAGAATTGAGCAAAAACGTAAGCGGTGTGGCTTCCAAATACTGGCAGAATTATAATTATTTATGACAGGATAGGAGGGGCACTGCCAGTGTACACTGCAGTCGTGTCATAATGGATCTAGTGTTAGGAACTTAAAATGACATACCTCCTCATCCCAGCTCCTTCCCAGAGCCAGGTTGCCCCTGGGTGGAGACCCAGGCTGAGGCAGGCTACTTGGTTGGAGTCAGGTCTGTGGACTTTCCATGGAGGCCTGGTTGTCTTTCCAGTAACAGCCACGACTTCAAAGGGCTGCCAAGGAGCAGATTGGGCAATCCCCGGCCAGCCCAGGGTAGCTGTGTTGTGCGTAGGAGCCCTGCATGCAGGGGTGTTGGAAACTGGCAATTCCAGGTTCCAGAACCAAGTCCTGAGGGGAGGGAGGGAGACAGATGGAGCCAAAGGACCTGCCTTGAACTGGATCCCCCACGGCAAGAGGTTGCAGGCTCTGGGCTCAGGGAGCTCTGGCCCTGCCACAGGCCTGCTCAGGCCTGGCACACACCCGCCTCCTTTCCTCTTCAAAGACGCCACTCCACCCACTGCAGGGCTCTTTCCTGGCTTCAAAATGTCACAATCTCCATCTGTCTTTTCTTATCCCTATAGACCAGTCCCTCATCCCTAATAGTGGAAATAACTACATATCAGGTAACACCGTGGGAGGCAAGAAAAGCTCTGTAGAAGAGAAACAAGGTGGCAAAGCACCCTTCCTCTTCTTGATGACACCAAGGAGACTCAGCCCCCTCCACACTCAGGAGGAGAGAAGGCTGGGAGGCAATGGCCCTGCTCAGCTTAGGTAGCATCAGTGAAGGGGCCGGAAACAGGGAGTCTGCGGCCTAGTCAACCAGTGTGATGGAAGCGATGGTCCCCAGAGGCCCTTTTGAAGACAAGCTACCTGTGAGTGTGAGCACCATGTAGTCCCACTGGCAGGTGGTCACAGGAATGGAGATGATGGCCAGCTGCTGCTCTCAGCATCCACCACATGTGAAGGACACAAGGGTTTGCTGAACAAGAGGATGTTGTCATAGTCTATACCACTTGGCTCACCTCCCAGCTTCAAAAATGAAGAAAACAAGTGTCAAACCAGATGTGGTAGACAGGCCTGTAATCCCAGTGACTCAGGAGGCTGAGGCAGGAGGGTCACAAGTTCAAGGTCAACTTCAACAACGTTGAAATCCTGTCTTAAAAAGTTTCAAAGCAATTTTTTTTTTGGGGGGTGTTACTGGGGATGGAACTCAGGGGCACTCAACCACTGAGCCACATCCCCAGCCTTATTTTCTACTTTATTTTAGAGACAGGGTCTCACTGAGTTGCTTAGCACCATTGCTGAGGCTGGCTTTGAACTCATGATCCTCCTGTCTCAGCCTCCTGAGCTGCTGGGATTATCGGCATTCGCCACCGTGCCTGGCTCAAAACAATATTTTTCCTTTCACCATCCCACTTCCACCAGATGTTTTACAGGATAAACATTTTTCTTTTTACCTTTAAGATTGGACTGAAAAGTAAAGAGCCTTACAGAAAACTTCAACCAACACGTGGAGTCCATGGTCAAGTATCCCCGCAGCTCTGAGTTTAGAAGGCAAGACCCAGGCCAGGGGCGCCTGGGCTGATAGGGCGTCTGCCTGTGTGTGTGTGTGTGTGTGGGGGGGGCCTCTTCCTTCCACCTTTTCACTCCGAAAATTGTCCTCACAAGGCAGAGGTCATCTTCCCCAAATTCAGATGCTGTGATACTAAATAAATGGCCAAGAAAAAGGAGCAGGCAACTTTCGGACAAGAGAACTAACTGCACGCTGAAGAGACCCTTGTCACTTAGCACCACAGCCAGCTGCAATGGCTATCAGTTCTGGCAGGACTTTGTCATGGCACAAAGGTCCCAGAGACCCGAAGCCATCCTCAGTGATAAGGGCAGATCTGGCCGCATGTCGTGACCCCCCAAGGTAAGAAGCAAGGTGACGACAGCACAGAATCAGAGGCACCAGGACTGAGGTCAGACAGGCCATTCCAAAGAGGGAGCTCGCACTCAGGCACAGGAGCCGTTGGCCTGCCATGGATTCCTGTCTATCCAGCCCCACCCCTGAAAGGTATTTCCAGAATTTAGGTCACTACACTTGGCAGCTTTGCTTCACACACAAATGCTCTGAGGTTAAAGTTTATGAAGTGTGACCTGCGTGCCAGTGACTAAGTTCCATGAGCCTCAGCTTCCAAATGTGAATCCTGATCCGCAGCTAGGGCGGGACAGTCACCGTCACCACCTTGACAGCCAGCACGGGGCTGGGGGGGTTGTAGACCCTGAACCTACAAACTGGCTGGCCCACGACCCAGAAAAGAGGCCCTGAGGCCCTTTACAACCTGAGTGGGCTTCACTTTCCAAGTGCTTCATGGACCTCAGCAGTGAGGTTCAGTGGGAGGGGCTGGCTTCAGGCTTTTAAGGCTGTCTCGGGAATCGGGGAAACCCAAATTAACCTCACCCCACAAAGCAGCAAGGAGGCCTCTGACCCACCTGGTTGTAGATCACCAAAGCACAAAAGGCCTGGGAGACCCCAGGGCAGATATATGAGGGGGCAGGACAGCACTACAGGGGCACTGCTTCCTGCCGTAGGCTGGGGACACCACATGGGCCACATACGCTTCTTGGTCCTTATTGGAAGTCACCATGTCCCCGCTTTCAGCTGGTGTTAAACAGGAGGTAAGAAGCTGGCTAAAGGAAACCCTTTCCAGCCCTGCCAGGACAGTCACCATGAGGGAGAGTGAAGACTGCTGTGACCCGAGTGATTGGCACTTCTTATGAATTGGGAATGTGTAGGGTGGTTTTGTCATTTTTCTAAATAGAGGGACCTTTTAGAAGGACTTCAACTGTCACACACAAGGACTGTTTCTAGACTGCAAAGTGTGGGGGTGGCCTCAGGCCTCTTCTGCAGATGAGGGAGCACCACCCAACAGGGCTCTTCTGCTTAGAGAGAACAGGTGATGTTGGAGGGGACTTGCGGGAAGGTGGAGGGGCAGGTGTTAAGCAGGGCTCCCGGCTGCCTCTTTTCAAATTCAGTTACAAAGATTTTTCCAGGTGGTGGCAGCTTCGCTGTCTTCCTTTCTCAGATGTCTGAAAGCAGGGCTTGTCCAACTAGTAGATTAGAAGGATATGGGGATTTGTTCCCCATACTTTAAAGCAGGGAAAAAAGCCTTGTTGTGAAGAGAAGACAAAACCTGTTTGGTAACTTGTCATTTCAGTGAGAACCTGAACTGCTCACAGGTGAACATTCCCCTCGACTCCGCCCCTTCCTCCTGCCCGCCAGCAGCCCTGGCTGGGGACAAGAGAAACAAGGCTGCTGAGATTCATCCAGAGGACACCATTACTGGCTGACAGAAGTTTAAGAACCCAGAGGCAAAAAAAAAAAAAAATGTTTATTCCTCTTGCCATGTCAAGTATAAAATACCCAAACAGTGCCTTTGTTGTCAGGTGCCACCAGGAAAACATTAACACAGCAGTCACACATTTTTGATAAGAGTAAACTGTTGTCAGATTTATCTGATTTCTCTCTCTTCCTCTTTAATAAACATTAGAGAACTGACTTCTTACATCACCACTGAGTCCTCTGAAAGGTTGGATCCTCACCACGAGGGCCATGGGATTTTAAAAAGGGATTTCTCATTTTCTTAAAAATATCAATGCTAAGGGTTCCATAGGCCTATTTATCAACTCCATCAGGGTCCTACAGTGGGAGCTACCCACCAGGAGTGGACTGGAGACTCCCCAGCAGTCAAGCCCGCTGTGCAGCCTGAGAAGGGGAGGGAGGAAGAAGGCACCTTAGGCTCCGAGCCCTGGACATGAGCCTTCCACCAGGTGAATCTGCATCAGGTCAAGACGCCTGAAGCAGAGGGCTCTACTGTTAAACACCAGACAACAGTGCCTCAAAATTCCTGAGGGTTAGCATCCCAGAAACCACCTCTCCCCTGGACCTTTCTTCCTCAACCAGCTTCACAGGAGAACATGAGCTCAGGGAAGGAGAGAAAAAAGCAAAGATCAAACTTCCTGCCAGTTTTGTGAAGATAAGTATGAACATTAGGAACAAAATATCAGAGAAGATAAGGAGGACGTGAGAACTGGAGCAAATCCCTTTATTCTGGTAACTGCAAGGAAGTACTATTTACAGAAGAGACTCTAGTTTGGGCATCTGTACACATGCTCCTAAAAGCAAAGGTTATTTTTTTGCTTGATTTTTAAGTATCAAGAAAGAATTTTATAAAGTGGAGACTCATTTGCAAGCATTACTTGAAAAGAAACTGGGCACTTTGGACTCATCTTTCCTTTTCATTACAATCTGGCTTTGAAATATGGTCCTTTAAATTACCTTGAACAGGATGGCTTTAAGAATGTCACATCATGTAGTTATGGCAAGGAAACTAACGCCCCTCAGCAATCAAGACTTTTTGTTAACATGATTTTATACACACACACACACACACACAAAACATATATATATATATANNNNTATATATATATATATATATATATATATATATATATATATATAAATAAAATACAGGTAGGCCATTAGCAGCTGTCTTTTGAACCTCTTACAAAACATAGAGCATTAGTCACTAGGGTTCTGAGCACGAGAAGCGGGTATATTAATAGTATAATTATGAAACAATAAAAACATGAATAAATAGAAGGAAAACATAATCATTTAAAAGAAAATCATTGGGAATATAGTGTATAATATTAAAAAGTTGCTTATATGAAAGATAAAAACTAAAATTTGTTTTTCAAAAATGTCATTATGCAAACAAATATACTAATATACAGTCAAGTTCACCCTGTTCACAACAAAATCATAGGACAAGATAAAAAGAAAAAAAATCCTCATATTTAAAGGATTTTAAAAACATTAGCTGTGTCAAGACTCTCAGTTACTGAACATTATATGGCATCTCACTTTGTAAAAAGGAAACTCTCACGAATCCTCTAAACAAAGACAACATAAACAGGTGTAAAATTAAAATAAGCACTTTTAAAAGCTGTAAGATTAACACACCTACTTAAATCAAGATCAAGAATCTATGAGAGGGCTGGGGATGTGGCTCAAGCGGTAGCGCACTCGCCTAGCATGCGTGCGGCCCGGGTTCAATCCTCAGTACCACATACAAACAAAGATGTTGTGCCCGCCGATAACTAAAAAAAATAAATATTAAAAAAAAAAAAAAAAAAAAAGAATCTATGAGATTATTTCATCAGGATAAGAGCTGAACAAGATGCTAAATACTGAGGTTCTAAGGAAAAAACCATCATCATTTGTTTACTGTAACTTCCAAGACCGGCGGAATACCAGGAACACACCCTCCCGCACGTGTCAAGCCTGGATCCAGTAATACTCAGCAGGAAAGAGACGGGCTCTGTGAGGGAGCTGGTGGGGACACACCAGGGTGTGACTGTGCAGGGCAGCCCTTCCCTGTCTATTTTTAGAAGTTTCAGACTCAGACCTTAAATAGTCTAGATGATAATGCTCGTGGCTACAACCCAGCGTGGCCTGGGAGAAAAACAGTTCTTTTCACGCTGCCTAACCTAGTTCCCGGGTTTTTTCCCTTTTAAATGCATCCTGAGATGTTGCTCATGGAACATGTTCAATCGGGAATCTTTCAGAATCTTCTGTTTCCTAGATATCGTGGAGCACTCAAAACTCGAATTGGTTGATAAATAAGATTAATATTTTAAAAATGTTCTTTAATAAAACAGGAACCATCTTGCTTCTTTGGAAGCAGGAAACATTACCTTAATTGGGAACAGAACAACACACCGTTGAGGAAAAAGTACTTTTAGTTCACCAAAATATGGACACATGGCCTTAGAAGACTTCCATATTAGGAAGTAAGGATTTCTTGTGTCATCCATGGTAATGCTGAGGGGGCTGTGTCCATCAGGAGAAGTGCTGGTTGCTACATAGCAGGGTTTTCAGAAGTTTATATTTACGGACTAACAAATGTGCGTGTATATACACACAATGCCTATTATATGTCAACATATAGTATGTACATATATACACACAACACAGACTCATACACCATCCTTTCCAAAAATCTACCTATTTGACTCTCACACCTCAAAATGATAGTGAATCATACTGTGAAGATTTCATTTCAATTTTCAATTAAACTGGGAAAACCAAGTGGATCCAGAAACAAAAATATACCCAGGTGATGTTTCATCTTTCATACTTTAAAACTAAACAAAGGGACAAAAAAAAGTATATTATGAAACTATGAAAAATTTAACAAGCTTTTCTTCTTAATTTTCTTAGAAGAGGAGGTGAAAATCCTGAGGATGAGATCTAAACTGGCTTTCATGTCCTCCACTTAGGATAAAAGGCTAGCTGAGGCACTCGGGCCAATTCCCCCCTCCCAATTCTAAAAACATATGGCATTTACAAATCATGGAAGCCATCAGGACTTAAAAGTTTATTCTCTGAGACCTTAGAAAAAGGAAGGTGAAAAGATATGGGTCCAGGCTCTCGCAGAATTCCTTGCTCCCCTGCGGGACTTCCCAGGCCCAGCGTCTCTGGCTCCCCTCCTCATAGGGCCACAGCTGCTGGGCCCCCAGGTCCTGCTCTTCACATGTGCATTTCAGGCCAACCAGGTCCTGAATTTGCAGGCCCGAGAGGGCCCATCACTGTTTCATTTCACCCCCTTTTCAGGGAGGGGAATAAGCAGGTGTCTTAGCCATCCTGCTGAGGGAGCGGGCAGGGGGCCTTCGGTGATCCCCAGGCTAGTCCCCATCACAAGTTCTCCTTCAGTAGCCCGAGCTTGCGCAGGGCCTCCCGCCGAGCTTCCTCTGTGGAGCCCCGGCCAGAGAACTGCACAGTGATGCCCTGGGGCCTGAACCCCACTGCTCTGGGGAGAGAGCCTGCCCGCTTCCTGGCGTCCTGGCCACAGTCTGGAGGCCGGGGCTCGCAGAAGCTCCTGCTGGCGTTCTGGCGCGCAAGCTTGCTGGCAAGAGTGGGGTCTGGGCGGAAGGTGACGGTCTTTCCAGTAGACATGAAGGGACTGGGCTCACTCCGCAGCACCTCGTGGATGCTCTGGAAGCCGTTGGCCAGCACTGGGGGCTGCTCTGTCTGCACACCTCTGGACTGCTGACCACCACTGGCCTGCGCGCCTGCTCGCGGCCCTTCAGCTTCCTTGGCCAGCCCTGGCTTGCTCCAGGAGGGCGTCCCCTGATCTGCAGGGACACTCCTCTTCTCTGTGAGATCACTCTTTGGTGACCGGTCTTCTGTGTCCCCCGAGGTGAGGAAAGAGACGCCGTTGATGTTGGCCAGGACCTGGGCTTTGCGCTCCTGAACGTTGACGGCTGCTTTGGAGATGGTCTTGTTGAAGTCCTTCCCAGAGCTGTTGGTCACGCTGATGTTGCTGGGGAAGCGGTGAATCTTGGGCGCAGGCTGTGCTGTGTGTCGGTGCCAGGGGAATTGGTCTCCGTTTCGAGAGGCTAAAGAAGTCAGTGTCCGCCACTCTCCAGGCCTGCCCTCCTTCGAGGGGGATGTGGGGGAGAGGGCTTCATTTCCTGCCAACTTCTCGGAGATTTTCTGAGCAATCACAAGCGGAGTAGGGACTGAGCGGGGTAGCTTTGGGTGCTCTGCTGGGGGAGAAGGGGAGGGCAGCTCCCTCCTGGGGTAGGCCAGGGCTGGGACATCAGGCAGGGAAGGTGGCAGAGGAAGGGCTTCAGGACCTGTGGGCGCTGGTGCTTGGGAATTCTCAGTGTCTTGTTTCCTGCCTTCGAGGACAGCAACGTGCTCCTTCCCAACAGGTCCAGCCCCTGAAAAGTGAGGGAGAAACTTCATAAGCTTCCACCTAATGTGAACAAAACACATGCATTCCTGTTGCCCAAATCTGAGTCTCAAAGGGACTCGCCAACTTCCTCAGAGCCTGACCCTGGACTGGTGAGAGAGCACGTCTCTTATTCTCATGACCACACGCTGAGAATGCCCAGGCCACGACAGTGGAAGAACCAGCCAGCCCGGGAAGCAGCCCAAAAAGGCTCTGAGGCCACCACCTTGAGGCGAGGGACGGAGGCGAATGGCTGCCTTCTCAGGGGACTTCACAAATGGGACACAGAGGCTGTACAGTTGTGTGGCACACCAACCCCCCAGCAGATCTTTCTAGAGGAAGGACAGGCTACGCCTGTTTCCTCTGAGGCACAGAAATGCCTCCTGGCAGCTCCAGGTGACACCTGGCTAGCCTGCCCCACAGACCACAGCACTTCTCTGCATGGCCTGTGGCTACAAAACCGCCAGCTCCTCTTTTTATCTTTGTCTTCAGAATCTCACACAAGACCCGCCACAGAAGAGGCACCTAAAATTGCCATGAAATATCATGTGAGAGAACTGGTGGGCATGTGGGGCATATTTTCTAAAAGTGTTTTCTTCGGCACAATTATGTGAGCTGGTATTTTCAAGGGATCAGCAGGTTCATATTACTTTTAGGAACTATCCTGCAGAGCAGCAGTGTAATAAAATGCGAGATTCATATTGTCTCTTCCCTGAAGAGATGGATGCAAACCAAGCTCTATTTTTACAGGGAATCTGTAACTGTGGCAGGTGAAACTATGAGTAACACACACCCTTGCTTAAAAAAATGCACCCATTTCTAGAGGCTTGTGACAAATAGCAGTATTTCCTAGTAACCGGAGCAGAAGTACTCCCCACTTAGTTCCTCCCTCAATATCTTTTTCAGTCTGGGGGAAAAAAAAAAAAAAAGAAAAGAAAAAGGAAGGCCTTTCTATACGTCCCTTTCCCTCCAGTGCCATCAGAGGACTCAACAGAGAAAAAGCACACCTCTCCTCTGGTGCCACTTGGAGTCAAGGAAAATGTACAAACTAGACGCTGACCCGGACGTCTACTCTGATCTTTTTCTGTCTTCCTGAGCGAGTTGAATTTTTCAGTTCAAATATTCCCACCTTGGAAAGTATGTGACAGAATGAAGTAAAATCTTGCACTAAGATAAGTACCGTGTAAGACAGAATTGTAAGACAGAATTGTTACCTGGAAGCTACTTCAATTTTCTTTCTTTCCGTGTGTGTATGCATTTATGTGTACACACACATACACATACATAAATAAATAAAATCTACTCATATGCTCAACCAATTTCAATGTCTTTTTCAGTCCTCATTCCAGTCCTTTTGGAATTTCCCGCGTCAGACACCTGACTACCTACCCAGAGGAGGTTTCTCCCTGTGGAAGCAGATGAGCTGCAGGAGCCGCTGTGCTGGCAAACACCGCACGGCATCTGGGAACCTAAACACCAGCATCTAAACAAAAGGTCCAGGGACCTGTACTTCACCCCTCACCTGCTTCCTGGGGCACCTCTGGAAGGCACTCCATGTCCCCAGCTGCAGGTCTTGGCTGCACTAAATCGATGACATCTTCAGGCTCAGAGTGACTGGAAGGGCTCTCCAGAGACTGCGGAGAGTGGCAATGAATACCACTGTCACACAGGGTTGGCTCCTCAAAGTCATCTTCCAGGGAATCAAGAGTCTCTTCAAAAAACAGGATGACATCCTTCTCCTCGTGTGTGAGGTGCTTCAGGCTCTCGTCGTCCTGTGACAGATGTTGGGCACAGAAGAGAGAAACAGTGGTGTCACTAAAGTCAGAAAGCAACAACAAAGTGGGGTCAGTAGTCCAGGGTGGAATTCACTGCACTCTAGGAGTTACCACTTGTGTTACCCACTGACCAACTGCACCTGGACACCCTCACCATCTTAACCTGCACGGAAAAAATATATGGTAAAAAATATGTAGAAAACAGAGGGTCTTCAACAAATGGTGCTGGGAGAACTGGAAATCAATATGCAGCAAAATGAAAATAAACCCCTATCTCTCACCATGCATAAAACTCAGCTCAAAGTAGATCAAGGACCTAGGAAGTAGACCAGAGACCATGTGCCTAACAGAGGAAAAAGTAGGCCCAAATCATCATCACGTTGGATTAGGCCCCGACTTCCTTAACAAGACTCCTAAAGTGCAAGAAATAAAATCAAGAATTAATACATGGGATGGACTCAAACTAAAAAGCTTCTTCTCAGCAAAAGACACAATCAATGAGGTGAAAAAATTTGGAAGCAAATTTTTGCCACATACATGTCAGATAGCATACTAATCTCCAGGATATATAAAAAACTCAAAAAACTTAATACCAAAAAACAACCCAACAAAAACCCCCCCACAAATAACCCAATCAATAAATGGGGTAAGGAACTTAACAGATACTTCACAGAAGAAGATATACATTTGATCAACAAATATATATAAAAAAGTCCAACACCTTTAGTAATTAGGGAAATGCAAATCAAAACTACTCTAAGATTCTATCTCATGACAGTCAGAATGGTAGTTATCAAGAATACAGACAACAATAAATGTTGGCGAGGATATGGGGGAAAAGGCACACTTATACATTGCTGGTGGCACTGCAAACTGGTGCGACCAATCTGGAAAGCAGTATGGAGATTGCTTAGAAAACTTGAAATGGAACTATCATTTGACCCAGCTATCCCACTTCTTGGTCTATACCCAAATGACTTAAAATCAGCATCCTATAGCAACACAGCCACATCAATGTTCATAGCAGCTCAATTCACAATAGCTAAACTGTGGAAGCAACCTAGATGCCCTTCAATAGATGAATGGATTAAAAAAAACTGCGGAATATTACTAAGCATTAAAAGAGAATAAAGTTATGGCATTTGCAGGTAAATGGATGGAGTTGGAGAATATCATGCTCAACAAAGTAAGCCAACCTCAACCAAAGGCCGAATGTTCTCTCTGATAGGTGGATGCTGATCCGTAACGGGGAATGGGGAGGCATGAGAAAGGAAGAACTTTGGGCAAAGGGGAGGGAGGAGAGGGAGGGTGCATGAGGGCAGGAAAGATGGTGGAATGAGATGGACATCATTACCCTAGGTACATGTATGAGTGCACATATGGTGTGACACTACGTCACATACAACCATAGAAATGTAAAGTTCTGCTGCAATTGTGTACAATGAATCAAAATGCATTCTGCTGTCATATATACCTAATTAAAATAAATAAATTAATTAAAAAATGTAAATAGAGGGTCTTATCCTAAAGTGCAAGAAGTAAAATCAAGAATCAATAAACAGGATGGTATCAAACTAAAAGTTTCTTCACAAAAAAGGAAACAATCAAGAACATGACAAGAGGGACTACAGAATGGAAGAAAATCTTTGTCACCTACACCTCAGATAGAGCATTAATCTCTACGCTATATAAAGAACTAAAAAAACTTGACACCAAAAAAACAAACTATCCAATCAATAAATGGGCTAAGGAACTGAACAGACACTTCACAAAGAAAGAAATACAATTGATCAATAAACATATGAAAAAAATGTTCAATGTCTCTAGCAATTAGAAAAATGCCAATGAAAACTACACTGAGATTCCACCTCACTCCAGTCAGAATGGCAACTATCAAGAATACAAATAATGAATGCTGGTGAGGATTTGGGGGAAAAGGTACACTCATACATTGCTGGTGGGAATGAAAATTGGTGCAACTATGCTGGAAAGCAGTATGGAGATTGATTAGAAAACTTGGAATGGAACCACCATTTGACCCAGTTATCCCCTCCTTGGTATACAACCAAAGGACTTAAAATCAGCATACGAGAGTGACACAGCCACATTTTAAGTTTACAGCAGCTCAATTCACAATAGCTAAACTATGGAACCCATCTAGGTGCTCTTCAAGACAGATGAATGGATAAAGAAAATGTGGCATATATACACACTGGAATATCACTCAGCCATAAAGAAGAATGACTTTATGACTTTTGCTGGTAAGTGGATGGAGCTGAAGACTATCATGCTAAGTGAAATAAGCCAATCCCCCAAAACCAAAGGTCGAATGTTCTCTCTGATACGCAGATGCTAACATTCAACAAGGCAGGGGGATAGGATAGAAGTTCAGTGGATTAGGCAAAGAGGAATACAGGGAAGGAGGCGGGCTGAGACTATGAAGGACAGTGGAATGAACTGGACATGACTTTCCTATGTTCATATATGAATACACAGCCAATGAAACCCTACATCACGTACAACCACAAGAATGGGATCCTAATTAGAATAAGTTACACTCCATATATGTATGTCAAAATGCACTCTACTGACATGTATATCTAAAAAGGACAAATAAAAATTAAAAAGAGAGAGAGAGAAAAGAAAATAGAGGGTCTTAACCCTACCGCGGGCTCTAGCCTCTTGGTTCCAGGTCGATGCAGTAGAGCAACCCTCCTTCAGCACCGCCTCAAGAGAGCTGTTTTCAACTGACCACTGTTCACTTTCTTGTATCTCCAGATTACTGTGGGCCCGGGGTGGGGGGCAAGGGGACTCATAATGAAATAGAGTGGGCTGGACTCATATATACATAAAAATATCTCCTCTCCCTTCAGAAGCCCACTAAAACAATCCAAGGATTTCTTTTTAAAAATAGGTGTAAATCACAAAGACAAAGTCAAAGGAAAAGAGAACAAAACAAAATAAAGGAGGCTAGAGAGCAGAAGGACAGGGAAATGAATTAAGATGACCCAAGACGACAGACTATCAGGGTGGCTACCAGGAAGGCCAGTCGCCAACCTGCTAAGCTCTGTGGTCCTGAGCTTGGCACTGAAGCCCCAAGCCTTCTGGAAGTGTGGCAAAGGGGGTCTGGAAAGCATCAAGTTGGCTGAAGCCCCCTCTCGGCAATGAGAATGGCCCAGCAGAAAATGAGGTGCAGTTATTAGAGAAGGCAAAAAAACAAAACAAAAAAAAACTTTGAATTGGGGCGATCAAGCAGGACTGATGGCTTACTGGAGATCGGGGGGTGGGTAAATGAAGCTAAACTAATTCAGTGTAGACAGAGACTGTAAGAGTGTTTACTGGAGAATCTGAAGGGTCCAAGAGCTCAAAAAGTTGACCTCAAGGGTTCCCTGAGGTAGCAGCTACAGGTGAAAACCACCATAGACAAGTCCCATCCTAGAATTATTCATCAGTTTCTGAAGTCCTACTCTTGCATGCATCTGAAGAAAATCATTCACTTTCTTCAAAGATAAAACCAAAAGTAACTATGCAGTGATAAAACTACAAAAAGGTCATCACCATCAATAGCCCATAAACAACATGACGCTGAATTCATAAACAACACCATGCTATTTTTTAAAAAGCTGACCTGGGTGTGGTGGCACACGCCTGTAAACCCAGGGACTCAGGAGGCTGAGGCAGGAGGATCTCAAGTTCAAGACAGCCTCAGCAATTTAGCAAGATCCTGTCTCAAAATAAAAAATACAAAGGGCTGGGTGGTAGAGCGCTCCTGAGTTCAATCTCTGGTACTATGTAATAAATAAATAAAATTTTAAAAACTGAAGGACAAAGGTGCTTACAAATTTAAAATGTTAGCAGAAAAATGAACTAAATAAAAGTTTAAAAGATGATTTAAAAAATTAGAAAATCATAAAAATGAAAGAAAAAGGAGAAAGATAAAAAAAAAAAGAAAGAAGAACAGAAAGAAGAGTGTTTTCTGGGGAATCTGAAGGACAAGCCTGGGAGGGCCAATCTCTGAATACTGAGGGTTCCCAAAAGAGAAGCGGAGAAGGAATCATCAAAACACCCCTAAGCAGAAGCACACGAATTTCCAAATCAAAGGGGCTGACCCAATGAACAAAAATAAAGGAGATTCACACCAACACACACCACTGAGAAATTTCAGTATGCCGAAATCCAAGAAAAGAAACTGAAAACTTTTTCACTCTTCTTCAGAGTGAAAAACCAGTTTCTCCACAAAGGCGAGCAATTGGAACGTGATGACCATGCTGCGGCGGGTACGTACTTTGGTTAAGTACCCTCATTTTCCTCTGGCTACAGAGAGAATGAAAAGGGTGCTGGCCAGGGCTGGGTTGTAGCTTGGTGGCAGAGCACCTGCTTGGCTTGTGCAGGGCCACAGAGCAGGTCAGTGGCGGCCAGGAGTGGGGGAAAGAACGGGGGGCTTGGCGGAGGCTGCTCATGGACATGAGATTTCTTTTTGGGGGATAAAAATGTTCATGCCGTGGCACTGCAAAAGTAAAATAATAAATAAAAGGGCACTGGCCTACAGTGGACCCTCCGCTTAGGAGATACACCAATTTCCCCCATAAGGGTGGGACAAAATGAGTGTGGACTCTAAGCCCACGTCTAACCCAACCTCAAAGCCAGCAGTCCCCTTCTGGAGGAGAAGCTGGGGAGGGTGCCCCCCGTGCACCTGTTTATGCCCTGTGTGCCACTGGGCCAGGCCAGCTCCCACACCCAGTTAGAGGCTTATGTGGCTTCAAGGGTCACACGACCACTGGTGGAGGGGCGAAGACCAGAAGTGGGCTCGCTCTCTACTTGCCTTTTGCTCTGCCAGCCCCTAACTTATTCCCTTTCCTAACCATGCACTGGTAAGTGTCAATAGAGGGCTCTGACACTGCTCACAGCTTGTCCCTTGTTCCTGGAGTTCTGCAGTTCACAGTCTCAACTATGCTCTCCACTTTTCCTGCACAACATGAGACTCCTCGCACCTCAGCTTGGCTCAGCCTAGGCTCAGCCTAGGCCTGGCTCCAGCCCTAGGCCACCAGGATTCTGGTTTCCTCCACCTGAGGTCTTTATGGAGAGGGGCGGGAACCTTCTTTGTGGCCTTGAGTCCTTATCTGAGGCAAGGCCAAATATGCTGTGGGGTCAGTCTGTTGCCCAATACCCCAGACACAAAACCACCCTTGCAATGAACCCGGACTCTGCTTGCACCTGGGACGGGGAAAGGCAGAAACAGAGAAAAACCCCAGCTGAGGGTAAGGGAGCGGGGTGCTTCAGAGCCACAGAAAGGGCACTCTGGCCCAAGTCCAGAAGAGTTCCCTCTGCTCCTCCTGCTACATGGAGATGCTGGACACTGCCTCAGACAAGGATGCTAAAGAGCAAGACATGCATGGTCCTGGGGAAGAGGATGAACATCATGAGACAAATCCTCGAGCCAGAGAGCAGGTTAGTGATGGCCAGGGGTTGGGGGGAGGCTGCTCATTGACATGAGGTTTCTTTTTGGAAGATAAAAATGTTTTAAAATCCACTATAGTGATGACTGAGTAACTCTGCAAATATGCAAAAGCCACTGAAGAAGTCAATTTTATTTTTATTTTTGATTGATACACAAAATCACAAAATTCTGCATGCCATGTGATGTTTCCATACATGTAACCTACTGTAATGCGCAAGTCAGGTCAAACATATCTGTTTCTTCAGATGTTTCTTTCTTTATGGGGAAAGCTTTCAAAACTTTTTCTTCTACCTTTCTGAAATGTATAATACATTGTCATTGCCTGCAGTCACCCTACTGTGTGACGGCACCCAGAACTTGCTCCTCTCTGACTGTAACTAAGACCCACTCATCACCCTTCCCCCATTCCTCTCCCATCCTTCCACTGTCCCGGGCCTCTGGCACCTCCTTCTACTCTCAGCCTCTACGAGATGGACTTTTTTTAGAGTCTTCGGATGAATGAGATGATGTGGTCTTTGTCTTTCTGTGTCTGGCTTATTTCACTTAATTATCTCCAGCAGTTCCACCCCTGTTGGTCACAGAAATGACAGAGCCCATTCTTCTTTGTGGCTGAGTGACATTCCTTCATCCTTTCATAGGCAGAAGAACACTCAGGTTGTTTCCATTTCTTAGCTCCGGTGAATAGTGCTTCAATAAGCACGGGGTGCAGAAGTCGCCCTGACAGACTGATTTCATTTCTTTGGATACACACCCAGGAGTGGGATCGCTGGATCACATGCTAGTTCCATTTTTAACTTTTTGAGGAAACTCCATGCAGTTTTCCATAATGGCTGTACCAATTGACGTTCCCATCCATAGTGTTCAAGGGTCCCCTTTCCTCCACACTCTCACCAGCACTTTCATCTTGGGTCTTTTTGGTAAAAGCCATTCTCACTTGGGTTTGTGGTTTTGATTTGCATGATGGTTAGTGATGTTGAGCATTTTTTCATACAACTCTTGGCTACTATTTTTCTTCTTTTGAGAAATGTCTATTTAGGTCTTTTAACCCCCCCCGGTTTAGTCAGGTTATTTGATTTCTTTTTTTTGCTTTTGAGTTTTTGGAGTTCTTTATGTATTCTAGATTTCAACCCCTTGTCAGGTATATAATTTGCAAATATTTTCTACCATTCTGTAGATTATATTTTCACTCTGTTGACTGATTGTTTGCCGTGCAGAAGATTTTTAGTTTGATGTAATCTCATTTGTCTAGTTTTGCTTTTGCTTCCTTTGTTTTGGAGGATGTTGTTCAAAAAAACCTCTGTCCATTCTAGTGTCCCAAAGCACTTCCCCCTTCAGTAGTTTTATAATTTCAGGTGTTACATTTAAGTCTTTGATTTTTTGTAACTGGCAAGAAATAGGGGTCCAGTTTCATTCCTTGGCATGTAGAAATCCAATTTTTGGAGCACCATTTATTGAAAAGTCTGTCCTTTTTTCAATATGCATTTTTAGCACCTTTTTTGAAAAGCAGTTGACTGTAGTGTGTGTTCACCTCTGGGCTTTCTATTCTGTTCCACTGGTCCCTGTGTTGTCTTTTTTAACGCCAACACCATGCTGTTTTGATTACTGCAGCTCTGTATTAGGTCAGGCAGTGTGATTCCTCTTGCTTTGTTCTTTTTCCTATTTTCAAGATAGCTTTGTCTATTCAGGTTTTTTAATGGTTCCATATGAATTTTGGGATTAGTTTTTGGAGTTCTATGAAGAATGTCATTTGGTACTTTGATAGGGACTATAGTGAATCTGTAGATTTCTTTGGATAGTATGGACATTGGGATGGACAGGAATGTTCTAAAATTGACTGTGGTGATGCTTGCACAATTCTGGAAACTTGCTAGAAACCGCTGAATGTAGACTTTAAGTGGGGAACTTTATGGCATATGAATTATACTCAAATAAGAAAACAAAACAAAACAAGGAGTGGACCAGTGGCCCCACATGGAGGACAGAAAGCTGGAACCCACGGTGGCCTCCCTGCTGAGCTTGCGGTGCTTTGGGAAGTGGTATCTGCTAAGTTAGTTCCCAAAGAACTAAGCAGGTATCGGACGAGGAAAAACAAAAATGGCAGTGTTCTTGAGTGAGTTAGAAAAAAACATAAGTTTGTCACTATTAATTTGGAAGGCAGTGGCTGACAGCAGAAATTTTTAAAATCTCTTTCTACAAATGGTATTTGTAACATACCAATTTGGGCTGTGGAGTAAAAGAAGTCCCTTTAAGGCTGAAAATCTCCAGATGTTAAAAGAACTATCGAGAAAACTACACCTCGCCTATTCTTTCCCACCATGCTGACCTGAGGTGACGGCCACAGGTCTGCAAGGGAAACACTGCTTCAGGGGAAACATATTGTACCTTAATATGTACATTGTGGTTTTGAAGAAATGATTTCTCTCTCTTCCTCTTTCTCTTATTTATTTATTTTTGGTACTGGGGATTGAACTCAGGGATGCTCAACCACTGAGCCGCAGTGAGACCCTGTCTCTAAATAAAATACAGAATAGGGCTCCCCAGCCCTATTCTGTATTTTATTTAGAGACAGGGTCTCACTGAGTTGCTTAGCACCTTGTTTTTGCTGAGGCTGGCTTCGAACTTGCAATCCTCCTGCCTCCTGAGCTGCTGGGATTACAGATGTGTGCCATCGCACCTGGCTTCACACATTCTCCTTATAGATACAAAAATTCTCTCTGACATTTGAGCAATATTATACTGAGTTAATAATGTAGTTGACAAGAGAACCCCCAAAACTGAAATAGAATAAAGACAAGGAGAAGGAAACACAACCAAGCCTCTTATGAGCTTTAAATGCTTCTGCTTACTGTGGCAACCTCAAAAGAAGGACCATAAGTGCACATGGCCTTCTTTGAGTTTCAAAATGAGGGCTTAATTATGGTTATTTGAAACTAGACACTATTGTAACTTTTCACTATGGTTAACTTGAACCTATACTTCTGATAGGAAAGAGACATAACAAACCAGCAGGGAATGAGATGTGTACTGTTTTGATTACAAAACTACAGCAGAAGGGGTTCAAAGGACTATATTTGAGCTCCCTTTAACATCTTTAAACTGGTAATACAAACTCAAATCTCCATTCCTCATCTAGTTTTTTTCTTTGGTACTGGGGACTGAACCCAGGGGCACTTAACCACTGGGCCACATTCCCAGCCCTTTTGAGTACTTATTTAGAAACAGGGTTTTACTGAGTTGCTTAGGGTCTCGCTTTTGCTGAACCTGATTTTGAACTCGTGATCCTCCTTCTTCAGCTTCCCAAGCTGCTCGGATTACAGGTGTGTGCCACCATGCCCAGCTTCTCATCTGCTTCTTGATCTGTGTCTCTTATGAAGGAATCTTGATTAAGACGGAAACACCTCATGTGTGTGGCGTTACAGGTGCTCTAAGATGCTACATAAGCTGTGTCATTCTATCCTAGCTTGACAGGTCTGTCTTGCCCCTATATTAAGAAATACTGAAAAGGTTAAAACCCAGTGTTACTCAGATCTTTTTTGTTGTTGTTGATTGTTTTCTGCTTTGTTGGCGCTGGAGATGGAACCCAGGGGTGCACTACCACTGAGCTACACCCCCAGCCCCTTTTTAATATTGAAACAGGGTCTTGCTAAGATTCCCAGGCTGGCCTTCACTTGCGATCCTCCTGCCTCAGCCTCCCAAGCAGCTAGCACTACAGGCTTGTGTCTCTATGCCCTGCTAAGTGAATTGTTTTTATCCTGTGAGCTGCTTCTCTTCTTTCCGTCATTTGATGTCAAAGTCAGGGGTGTTCCAGCCTGGGTTCCTACTGCCTTCACATTTCTTTCTGGGGCCCAGTTGATCTAAGTTATCAGCTATGGATGGAAATTTGCTCCACTTTCTTGGGTAATGTTCTATATTTATGCAAAACTTAAGATGATTAAAAATAAAAGGCCATTTCATGAAGAACTATTCCAAAACATCAAGCACGTTAACCCCAAGGATTTTCGAAGATATTCTAAAGGGGAAAAGGGTCAAGGCAGAATTAACCAACCAAAGCACATCAAAGCACTGAAGAAAAGCCCCACTCACCAAAGTGAAACTTCTGGACCGCGAACTGCTGCTTCGACTCTCCAGACTCCCACCTCTGCTCAAGTCACTGAGCCTGCAGCTGGGTGACAGGTCGGAGTCCATCTCCGAGAAGTCTGATTTCTGATGGTTTACAGGCATCCCCACAGAAGCCTCAGTTCCCGGCTTGATCACAGGAGTGGGGAAGGAGCCAGTATCCCATTCCGAGGCAGAGGATTACTTCTAGAGAAATCAGAGCAACACAGTTAGTGAGCCTCGACAGTAAAATGCCTTATCCCTCAAAAATGAAAGGTTGGCATGTGTCAGATTCACCTGCATTCACACACTCAACCATGAGGGTAAAGGAAATCAGGAAACCCCAAGCCTACTGGTGTGGGGATGCTGGTTTCCATTTCTCCTTTTTATCATGGCCCATTCTGAAGATGTGAGAATGATTTTTAAGATACTAGGCATGGTGGCATATATCTGTAATTAACCCTGGTGACTTGGGAGGCTGAGGTAGGATTGCATGTTCAAAGCTATCCTCAGCAACTCTGCGAGACCTTGTCTCAAAATAAAAAACAGAAAGGGCTAGGAATGGAGCTCAGTGGCAAAGAGTCCCTGGGTTCAATCCCTAGAACCACATTAAAAAAAACTCAAAGATGGATGCACTAAAAATGACTATGGTACTCATATTCTTCACATTCAGCACTCAGCATTGCCCTGCTTTTGTTCCCTTAGGCACCACAAAATGGGTTCCTCTTCCAGCTCATTGGAGTTCAGGGTTAAGCTGAGCTGAAGCAAGCTATTGTTACCAACTCACCAGGCGTGGTGGTACGCACCTATAATTCCAGCAGCTCAGGAGGCTGAGGCAGGAAGAACGTGAGTTCCAAGCCAGCCTCAGCAATGGCACTAAGCAACTCAGTAAGACCCTGTCTCTAAATAAAATACAAAATAGGGCTGGGGATGTGGCTCTGAGTTCAATCCCAGGTCCCTCCCTCCAAAAAAAAAAAAAAAAAAAAAAAGTTACCAGCTGATGCCTGCCTTGACATCTGCAAGATCAAAGACTCCTGGGAAGCCTGGGCTATTGCTACCTCACATAAAAAGTTGTCTCCTAAGTTATACTACCAGGAAGTCCATGTCTACATTACTTCCAGGAACAGAGACATCCAAGGATCCCCTGAAGCTCCTTGGTTTCATACTGTCACCCTTTAAACAGGAAATTCAACTCAGTCCCCGAACATTTGAGTTCAATAAAACATTCTAGAAGACAAAAGAAGACTAACTGGAATAAGTCTCCTGATGATTAATATTTAACAGACACTTGATCATTTGTGGAGGAAATCCAATCAGTATTGAACATCTTTATGGAGACCTTATCATTTGAGATGTCAAAAATTACAGTGAAAACCTTCTTAGAGAAATCCTGCAGACATCTCTTAAAAAAAAATTCCTCAGCCCATTTCTCTTTTCTTTTCAGATGAATCAGTACAGGTCAAAGGGCAATTTTAAGAGGAAAGCTAGGAAACTGGAAGATTCTGAGCACATGTATTTTTAGTAAGTTATCATTGTTTCAGATAGTCAATGACAACAAGACTTAAAATGTTAAAACTTTAAAAGTTTGCTCCATGATATGAAAAATTTAAACAACACACAAAGTTTATATAAATGTCTAAATAGTAACATACAATCTGTAAATTCAGATGTCCATGTGAATGTCTTTGGTGTCTTACAAATGCTTGACATGAGTCTGGTATACACACACACACACACACACACACACACCACACAACACACCAGTGAGCTGGCCACGGCTGTTCAGGCCGAGGCAGATGCAGCCCCATCCCTGGGCCCGGGAGGAGTAGGCAAAGGTGGGACAGGCTATGCAGAGAAGTCAGGCCAATTCTTAGGTCCTTCCTGATCTGCAGATTCCCACCCACTGACTCAGCTTGAACTCAGTCCTGAGTGGAGTGAATCACTCTTCCAAGGATAGGGCCGTGGGGCACAAAGCCTTCCTTCACATCCCAGAGAGGAGGTGGGAAGGGAAATGCTGATTCACGGCATGGGGTGTGTGTGTGTGTGGTGGGGGGTGCCCCAGGATGTGGGAAGGTTCTGGACTTGAGCCTGGCTCAGGCCGGGGCGGGTAAGAGTAGCACCTGGAAGCCACCCCAGCAGGGCCAGAGGGTTCTGCCTCTCACACCCTCCAGAGCACACCTCTTGGGAACATACCTCTTTCATGTGTTGCTGTGGTTTAAAAAAGTTTTTTTTTTTTTTTAAGTTGCAATATGGACACAATGCCTTTATTTATTTTTATGTGGTACAGAGGATGGAACCCAGTGTCTTACACATGCTAGGCAAGCACTCTACCACTGAGCTACAACCCCAGCCCTTATTGCTGTGATTTTGAAAGCTATAAAACTCTAATATTTAGGCTGTGCAAAAGAATATGAGGACGCCAGCCAGGATCTTCCAGAAGGCAGGGGCTGTGAAACCTTGCTCTCATTTCCTTCCAAGCCTGGAGAGGCCAGTCTTCTGTGATCTCTTGAGGAAATCAAGAACTAGTGGTTCCCTGATTCTGGTTCTGAAAATCCAGAACTCCACGGGAGGCCCACTGTTGAGGGCAGAGTTTGAGAGTAAGCAGCCTGCCCTACCTCGCCCTGGACACGAGCACACCGAGACCGGGACATGTGAGGAGGAGCAGGCGTAAGGGGTGGCAGTAAAGGACCACAGCTGAAGGGTCCATGTGGGTCCTGACCACTTTAAAATGCCCACTTTCCTTCCAATCATGGGTTCAGTCTTTGGATGTGCAAAACAATGCACAGTATAAAAAGTGACACTGCAGTCTGATTGACAGCCCCATGGATGAAGAAACCGATTCCACGAAAAGGGCAGAGGGCTAAGAAATCATGACAAGCCTAATACTGAGAGAGAAATACACACCCTGCGTGCTCATTCCTTTTATTCTGTTTCCTGTGTTTATTTCTCATTATTTACTAAATTGCCCAGGCTATCCTTGAACTCACAGTCCCCAGCCTCAGGCTCCCAAGGTGCTGGCGTTAACAGGTGCTGTCACTGCGCCTGGCTTCCAGAAGCATCCTTTTTCCATAGTCTAGTTTATCATTTGAGCAAACAGAACAAGGACAAGGTCACAGCAGGTCATAGTCCTGGTGGATCTGAGTCTCCTGGGCATGGCTGGTCAGGAGGACAGCAGTCAGCTAAGGAGCTCCTAGGAAATCTGGCGGATGAGGAGCAGGAGCGCAGTCAGAAAGGCCACTCCTGTTCTTCATCTTCCCAGACGGTCCAGAAAGACCAGGAATGACCTAGCTGGTACGCGTCAAGGCTTCCCTCACCACCACCCCACCCCATCTCGATTCCAGAGCCACAGCCAGGACACAGAGCAGCCCAAGTCCTTCCCTCACTCACCTGAAAGCTCTGGTTCTGCCGAGTTCCAAAGTTGATCTATGCCAGTCAAAGCCCTATCCACAGGCACAGGGGCTGACCTCTCCTCCTTCCTGCCTCTCACAACCAGCTGCCAGCACCCAAGATACTCCCTTTAGCAGGACAGTGTTATCACTTCCTTTCTGGTCCCACTCCCTAGAGCAGGGCTGTGGACACGCCTACACTGTTGCCAGAGCCATCGACTGCTCTCCTTGCCTTCTTATTCTTCTTTACACTTTGGCTGTATTTTTCTGCTGGTTTAATCGTAACATCACTGTGGCTGGGCGTAATAGTGCATGCCTGTAATCCCAGGGACCCTGTAGGTTGAGACAGCAGGATATCAAGTTCTAGGCCAGCCACGGCAACTTATTTTAAAAATAAAAAGGGCTGGGGACGTAGCTCCGTGGTAAAGCATCCCTGGGTTAAACACTCAGTACCAAACCAAACAACAACAAAAACACCACTGTGACACCTTGTACCACCACTCTAAGCAACCAATTTTAACCTACTCCCAATTGGTTTCAGAATCAAAGTTTCATCCTTTGATCAATATTTGTTTCAATCTGAGCCTTATCTTCCTTTTTAACCTAGGCATGTTCTTGAATTGACCCTTTTTCCCCCACACTGAGCAGATTCTAGGCACTAGAGCGAGATGAGTAAGAGCCATCTCCCCACAGGAGGACTTCATCTATACCCGGCTTCTAAATCAGGCAACAAGTCAGAAATGCTATAGGACTCGGACCCAGACCTACGGAAAGCATTTCTGGTGGCAAAGCTTGGGCATGTGGTTTTTAAAAAAAGTTTTACAAGTGACTCTGTATATCACATCAACTCTAATCAAAGATAGATGTGTAGCCAAGTTCAGTGCCACGACAGGGGACACGGGGTGAGACAAAGGAGCACCAACTCTTCCTGGAAGGGGACACTGAGCAAAAGGGACACTGAAAGCCAAACCCTGAAAGCTGGGCGTGATCTCTGGAGACTGCTAGTTAAATTCGGATGGGAGTTCCAAGTAGAGAAAGAGAACGGGCGAGCGTACAAAGATGCAGCCTTCTGAACAACAGTGAGTGGCTGGATCACAACCTAGGTGAAACAGGAGGTGCAAAACAAGCTGGAAAAGGGACAGAGGTATGTAAATGGAGGGACGTGGAGAACTGGACCAGAGCACAGAGCCTCTGAATCGTGAACTTGACCCACAGACGACAGCCAGCCACGGAAGGCTTACACCCACTGGAGTGACAGAACCACGTTCTGGTTTAGAAAGATAACTTTGGCAATAGTTTGAAAAGTAGGCAGAATCAGGGGGAAAATTTTAAAGCAATTAGGATAACTGAGTCCCACGTACTGTTAAAAAAAAAAAAAAGAATGAGGCAGCTCAACGATCACCAAGACATTATTTTTGAGAAAAGTATAAGGGCGAGAGCAAAGTTTAATGTACTTCCACATTTATATGGAAATAAACAAGAAAAAAAGTACATGCTTTTACATGCAGATAATCTCTCTGGAAGGACATAACACGGAAAACTGTAAGTGGCTGTCTCTAAGGAGGGCAGAACAGTGACAGGAGACCAGGATGGAAATCTAGGACCACATATAAAACACTATGCTTTGCACAAAAATGAGGAATTTTACAATAAGAATGTATATTTTGGGGGCTGGGGTTGTGGCTCAGTGGCAGAGCACTTGCCTAGCACGTGTGAGGCACTGGGTTCGATTCTCAGCACCACATATAAATAAATGAACAAAATAAAGGTCCACCAACATCTAAAAATAATTTTAAAAAAAGAATGTATATTTTTATTATGTACATAAAGAAACTCTGAAAGGACATGCAAGTCAAAAACAATTGTTAGGTGGGAAAGGAAGAGGTAAATGAAAGATAAGAGTTCAAACAGTTTTTAGAAAAATAAATATCTTCTCTTTTTTAACCATAGGATTGCATTATCAACTTAAAAATTGAACTAGGATATTATGAAGATACTAAAATAAAATGTCATTTTCAAACAAGTAATAATTAGACTTATTTCCCATAACATCTGTAATGAAAACCAAACAGTTGAATATTCTAAATGTGCTGAGGAAAGAACGGTTAACCTAGACCTGTCTGTACTATAGCCATATTTTTTCAGGAACAAAAGCAAAGTGTGGAAAATTTCCAGAAGGTCTATTTTATCCAAAACCAAGATAGGATGAAATAGGAACGTGTGTGCGCACACACACTCACGCACACAAACTGTAAAGGGTTCTAACTGCTGAAAACCAGGATCCTGGCTTTTCAGGGGAAAACAAAGAACAAGGAAAAAAAAAATCACACATTTTTATTTCTGTATAAAGAAAAGCTGAAAGAGTCAAGTCTACCACCAACAGACTCCACTTCAAAAATTACATTTCAGGAAGGAAGGATTCTCGATGGAAGAAGCAAGAATGCGCAAGTGACAGAAGCAGAATGTGAGTCCCCAGCAAACCTGCACCTTGCTGAACTGAGTTCTATGTTCTGAAGAGAAGGGTGGACCCAGCTGCATGTACGCTGGGAAGCAGGTGTCAAAGTTTGGGAGGAAGATGAAAATAACAACTTTTTATTCTTACCAGCATTTATGTTATGATTTCTAAGGAAACCACTAAAAAAACTGAAATACTTTTCAACATCCCAAACCAAGGGGATATGTGACAACAAATCCCACTATTATACGTAATTATAATGTACCAATAAAACATACAGAAAACAAACCAACAAAAAAAAAAAAATGAAAGGGAAAAAATGGACTTAAAAAAAAAATCATTCTAGGGTTGGGGATGTAGCTCCAGTTGGTAGAGTGGTTGCCTTGCATGCACAAGGCCCTGGGTTCAATCCCCAGCACAAAAACCAAAACCAAACCAAACCAACCAACCAACCAAACAACTCCCCCGCCCCAAAAACATTACTGGGCTGGGGTTGTGGCTCAGTGGTAGAGCACTTGCCTAGCATGTGTGAGGCACTGGGTTTGATCCTCAGCACCACGTAATAGTAAATAAATAAAACAGAGAGTATTGTGTCCATCTACAACTAAAAAAACCTTTTTTTTTTGAAAAAAAAAAAAAAAAAGAAAGAAAGAAATTATTCCAAGAGTCAGCTAGGGGAAAAGAACAAAACACAACAAATGAAAAGCACAAATTATGATTAAAAACAAACCTAAATATTTGCATAATATAATAATTTAGTGAGAAATGATCCATTAAAAATGTCACAATGGATTATTCTTAAAATGCAAAATGCTGCTGGATGCTGTTTACATCAGACAAGGAAGGATACAGAATGAGAGAAGTCAAGAGGATATAATAGGATTTTTCAGCAAATGATAATCAAAAGGAAAGATGGAATCATTACAGCAATGTCAGATAAAAGATATTAAGTAAAAGGTAAATTACTAGAAATAAAGAGGGTTAACCTGAAAATGGTTAAAAATAAAGTTTTAATTTAACTTACATTTACCTCATGACCAGCCAGACAACATCAATGAACAAACCCACCAATGTAGGGAGATTTTAGCACATCTGTCAATTGACAGATCTAGCAAAGAATAGACAAGACTCGAGTAACTGTTAAGTTTGACCTAATCAACATTTACAATACACCACCTGCAACAGCTTCACAATAACATACATTCCTTCAAGTTCACAAAGAATACTTACGAAAACTGATGATAGGGCCACAAAGCAAGTCTCAGAAAATTTCAGAAGACTGATATTAAAAATATTCTCTTAGTACAATGCAATTAAATTACCAATTACTAAAGACAACCAGAAGAATCCATGGGTGTAGCCATTAGGAACTTATACTTCTAAATAACTCTCAGAAATGATATTAGAAATTAGTAACTATTTAGAACTAAATAATAATCGAAATGCTACATATCAAAACTTAGAAAAGGAGGCTGAAACTTAAAGAATCAAGCATCTAACATAAGTTGTATGTGTGTGTGTGTGTGTGTGCTGGGGAGACAATAGAAAAGACAAGAAAACAAAGACCCTGAAATTAAACATGTAGAAGAACATCTACAGACCTGGGTGGGGTCACCCTGAACATCTCCAGGCCGGGGCAGAGATTGAACACCGAGGTCCTACACTTTGATAATCTCATTCTCTACCACCTCCATTCACAGAAATGTTGAGATTTGTTCCAAAATCTAGAAAAAACAATCGTAGCAAAGAAATGATCTTTAAAGCTACACTGTGAAAAATCTCATGATGGTTTTGTAGCCAAACTACTTTTTTTTTTTTAAAGATATGTTTTTCTTGACCTTCAAGAGCATTAAAAATGAAATAGCCTCACAGAGGGATCGTCTGTAAATCACGGAGCTCATTACCATGAGTGGGCTTCTGCTCCGGTCCAGCAGTGGGTGAAAAGAAAGCCGACGAACACAAACGGCCACTGTGGGCCTTGCTGCTCCCGGCTCCTGACCACATCTGCTCACGTGAACATGTGGCTGGGCCTTCTCGGCCATGGCAGGCGCTCTGCTCTGATCTTACTCAAAGATGGAAGTCCTACTTTTATAGTTTCCACATGGTTTGTGCAAATTTCTACTTGTACGTAAATAATGTGTTAGCAAAAAATAATTTTATGATAAGAAGCTTACTAGAAAACAAAGCTAGGAATCTAATCAACTCATAAGTTAAAAGGAAACTGAGAACTGTTTTTTCTGCTATTCAACTTAATTGTGGCTTAAAAAATTCTTTAGACTAAATTAACTATTTTTTCCCTTACTTCTTCTGTAAGAGCAGGATTCTACTTTAGTTATCACAAAATTACATGACAGCGCTGCATGTAATTTTCAGCTCCATCTCCAATTTTACACACAGAGTCCTGCATCTGTATCACCTGTCCCTCGTCACACCAAAGCTGCGCAGAGGAATGTGCCGTGCTGTCCTAACAGAGAGGTGGAAGCAGGTGCTGGTGCTGGTATGGTATGCAGTTCACTTTATTCTAAGTATTTCTACTCTCAACACTGTGTTAAGGGCTGGGATACAGCTCAGTTGGTAGAGTGCTTGCCTCGCATGCACAAGGCCCTAGGTTCAATCTCCAGCACCACACACACACACAAAAATTGTGTTAAAAACAGCCAGGCGCCATGGCGCAGGCCTGTAATCCCAGCAGCTCCGGAGGCTGAGGCAGGAGGATCTTGAGTTCAAAGCCAGCCTCAGCAAAAGTGAGGCACTAAGCAACTCAGTGAGACCCTCTCTGTAAATAAAGTACAAAACAGGGCTGGGGATGTGGCTCGGAGGGTGAGTGCCCCTGAGTTCAATCCCCAGCATCCACCCAAAGTAAAATAAAGCAATACAACATTCACCAACAAATTGCCAAGTACTAATGCAGGATTTCTGAAATTCTTGATGATACTCAAGTTGGGAGTTGTTATTTTCCTCATCTATTCTGTCAAAGGAGTCTGAGAACATAAGCCTCTCCAGTGTGTCTCTACACTCTGGCCTAACCTTGGCCCCTCCACCCGCCTTCGGCTACATGAAGGCTTCCATCCAGCCAGGGCCCTCCACGTGCTGCTCCACCCTCAGGCCCCACCACTGCCTCCCCTGCTCTCTCCACCAGCCTCCCCAGCCTCACTATGAAAGAAAACAAAAAACAAAATCCCACAACCAAACCTGTCCAACCTCCCTTCCTGATGCTACTCATGTCTCCGCCTAACTCCTCTGGCACTTGCTGTTCACATCCCACCCCGTGTTGACTGTGAGACGCCATCTTGTCACTCTGATACCAACAGTCACATTAAGTTTCTGCATGTTATTCTTATTTTCTTCAATTAGATTATAGACCTCTTATAGGTACAGTTCATACATACACATTACATATCTATCTATAGATATCTAGATAGATGTCCAAAACATTATGGATAACATCTATCACAAAAAAATAGACTTAATATCCATTACCTATCCCAAACCCACATTTTAAAACTCAAAGATAATTTTGTTTTTAAAAAAATGGGAGGCCAGCCTGGGCAATTTAGTGAGACTGTGTCTCAAATACAAAAGGCTGGGGATGTACCTCAGTGGCAAATTGCCCCTGAGTTCAATCCATCCCCAGTACTGCAAAATAAATAAATAAACAGAAAAATATAAGGGGCTGTGGGTATAGTTCAGAGGCAGAGCACTTGCCTAGCATGTTCAAGGCCCCGAGTTCAATCCCCAGGACCAGGGGAGAAAACAAAAAAATTAGAGCATGCTAAAAACATATCATTGACCTAAAATCAAAACTACTATACTTAGTAGTTTTAAACATGTTAACATTGCTGTGGAACCATCCTTTCTGTCCCTCTATCATATTTACAGACCAAATCCCTCAAATTTAGGAGAAATTAATCTCATAGATTTCAGTCCAGGGCAAACAGGAAGCACAAGGAAAATGACTCTGAAAACACAGCAAGAGGGCTGTAGCTCAGCAGTAGAGTGCTCACCTTGCACATGGGAGACCCGTGGTGCTGGGTTCAATCCCCAGCACCACGTAAAAATAACTAAGTGAAATAAAGGTATTGTGTCCAACTACAACTAAAAAATAAATGTTAAAAGAAAGAAAACACAGCAAGAGAGGAGACTCTTAGATTCATGATGATGTATCATGTAAGTACATCAGTGGCATCAGTAAGTACACCAAACACACTAAACCAGTAGCACCTCACAATATTAACATGCAATAAACATCAAAATGAATGTGTATCTGTAGGTGTAATCCGTGACCAAAATGAACCTCAAAAATGGGTCTCCAGCCTGGGAGACCTGTAATACCAGCGGCTCAGGAGGCTGAGGCAGGAGGATCACAAGTTCAAAGCCAGCCTCAGCAACTCAACAAGGCCTTAAGCAACTCAGCAAGACCCTGTCTCTAAATAAAATATAAAAAAGGGCTAGTTTGGGCTATTTCTCAATTAAATTAGTTTGGGCTATTTCTCAATTAAAAAAAAAAAATGGAAAGAAAAAAGTGTTTCCCAAAATCCTCACCAAGCAAAGGAGGACTGCATCCCAGCACTGAATACCAAAGGACACCTGCTCAAGTAGAAGTTAGTTGTTGGAGGGCTCCGAGGGAGGAGCTAGTTTTGTTCCTTATTTATTTAATTTTGTTGGTACTGGGGATTGAACCCAGGGCACTCTACCACTGAGCCTGTCTAGTTTGTATTTTGAGAGAGGGTCTTGCTAAGCTCCCCAGGCTGGCCTGCAATCTACAATCCTCCTGCCTCAGCTTCCTGAGTGCTGGGCTTATGAGGATGTGCCCCTGTACTGGCTGCTCTTGGAGTTGTACACGGTGATGGGTAGTGATTCTGCACCCTTTCCATGGGATTTTGCTTATTCCTGGTTCTCTGTCACAGGGACTGAACCCAGGTCCTCACATGCACTCACTCTACCGCTGAACTACAACCCCAGCCCATGAAACGTCTGATAAAAGAACTTAGTACCTTAAACTCTAACTGCTACTCAAGGGTATTAGGTACAATTAAAATTGTTAAAAGGTTAGTAATTTTACCTCTCTGAAGCATGACCATGCTTTAATTTTTTTTGAAAAGCTCTTTCTGAGCAATGCAGAAAGATAAGGATGACTTCAAACTATCTGTATTGTGAATTGTTTCAAGTATTAATAGGAAAGAATTTACTTAAGCCCACAGGCCACATGAAAGTGATTGATTTGCTTACATTTAAGCAAACAAGTTCCCCAGGTAGCCTCACCTAGGTAGGCGGGATTAACAGTCCCTGAGGGAAAGAGTTTCCTATTACTAGTTTACCATCACTGAATAAATAAGAGCAGAACATCCATCAGATTTTCCTAAAGGAAACCTGACCAGAAGGCAACCTTGACTGGAAGTCTGATTGCTTCCCACTAACAAAAAGTAACGGACTAGGAAAGTATCAGCAAAAGCAAAATACAGGTGGGAAAGTCTCAGCAAAAGCAAAACTTCTATCCAATGAAAACTCTGCAAAGACAGACACTGCAAATTTTTACTTTTGGCTCATTTTTTTTTTTTTTAAGAAAACTGACATGTAATATGCCTAATATATTTGTAGATTCTCCAGCAAATTAAAAAAAAAGTAGAAGAAAACTCCATTTTAAGTTATTCTTCTTTTGGGAATGACTTTGTATGCTTTCCCTCTTTGCCCCCTCACCACTCCCCACTGGTACCAGGGATTGAACCCAAGGGTGCTTCTGAGCCACATCTCCAGCCCTTTTTATTTTGAGACAGGGTCTCACTAAGTTGCTTAGGGCCTTGCCAAGTTGCTGAGGGTGGCCTCAAACTTGCAATCCTCCTGCCTCAGCCTCCTGGGATTACAGATGGGGACTACCCCACCTGACTTTCTCTTTATTCATTTAGCAAATATCACTGAGCACCCACTGGTGAAATAAAAGATAGTACTACTTATGTGGAAGTAATAATTATACCTTATTGTTTTACAATGTCTTTGTTTCCTGAGGAGCTTAAAATTCTTTTCTGAATTTTTCACTCATCCTCACAATGAAAATAAAGCTGACTTTAGTTCATGTTCATTTCTGGTATTTTGTAACACCTGGTTAGGCTGCAAGGGTGATCTAATTTACATATCTTATCTCCAACTGAACAAACCTAAATCCAAACCCAGGGAAGCTAAGCTCACCAGGACCTCCTGCTGGGTCAGTTCACTGGCATAGACTTTCAAAACCTCTGCTCACCCAAAAGTGAGCAAAGGGAAGGGAATGAGGTTTTACCTGGGGATGTACAAAAGGGGCTTCTCCTCCCAGCCTTTTCTATACCTGGGAACCCAGCAACAAATTCCTCAAATCACTTCAGATCCAGGCCTTGGGGCCCAGGAACAGATCCCATTTTTTTCATAGAAGAGGATGTGACAAATAATTCTCAGCATTTTTGATGGGGCTAAGCAAGTGTTTGTTTAAAAAAAACTAGATGATTTTAATTAATAGACAAGATTAATAGACAGAGTTGAAGAATTGCCTCTCAAGCTCTTTGGGGGAAAACAGAGCACCTTTCCATAATTCAAGAGCAGAGTTTGAGAGAATCTGATCTGTTTAAAGGTGACACTGCAAAACATGGAAGCATTTTGCCACTTTTTCCACAAAAAGAAAGTTAAAAGCCTTTGCTTGATGCATGTTTCAGGTGTAATGTTATATTGTGCTATTTGTCAAAGCCCTACCTTACCTGAGCTAAGGCTCTGCCTCTCACCTTACTCCATGTTAGAATGGCTCCAAAACAGGCTAGACTCCAGCTCACTTAAAGTTGTGTTCAAAAGATGGCTTTTTGTTGTAAAGATTACTGTGATTCCAAATAAACAGGGGAGGGGCTGGGGTGGTGGCTCAGTGGTAGAGCGCTTGCCTAGCATGCATGAGGCACTGGGTTCGTTCCAGGCACCACATAAAAATAAACAAATAAAATAAAGGTACTGTGTTCAAATAAACAGGGAATGTAATACATAACTAGGTAAAGGTTTAAGAATATAAGAATAATTTTCTTGGTTCATAGCTATTACACAAATTGAATTTTTTTTTGCTCTGTTAATTTATTTTTGTATTTTCCTTTAATTTTTATAAGTGTTGCCTGTTAAGTGTTTTGCAGAGGTACTGCTTCTAGTAAAATAACTTGAGTTAATTTGAAAAAAAAAAAAAAGAGAGAGTTTGCTATTACTCAATTAATGAAGGTCAGTGGGCTGCTGATCAGTAAGGGTTGTAACCTTGGAAAATAAAAACAAAATCCCAATGAGATAAGCCTTAGTTAAGAAACACAGGGTTTAAACATATCTTGTTTTTCTATGATTTTCAAATTTGCTGATTAAATTCTTTCAATGGTTGAGAAATAATTGTCTTTTGAGTAGGTTAAGTGTAGCTGAATATATACAGTTTTCTATGGTTAATATTTTTGGAAATGAATTGATAATTAACATGGTAAAAAAGTCAAGTGTTCCTTGAAATTTTGGTGTGCTTTATTATATGTTGATACTAACAAGTTTTTGCACAGAAAGCATCTCCAAAATCAAGTTAGGAGGTGGGTACAGTGGTACACACCTGTAATCCCAGTGGCTTAGGAGACTGAGGAGGGATCACCAGTTCTGAGGCCAGCCTCAGCCACTTAGTTAGACTTTTGGCAACTGAGTGAGACCCTGTCTCAAAATAAAAAAATAAAAAGGGCTGGGGATTTAGCTCAGTGATGAAGCACCCCTGGTTAGATCCTTAGTACTAAGTGTGGGGGGAAAATCAAAATAAGAGTCAAACAGAAAAAAAGAAATTAACCTAAGCATATTCACTTTACATATATTTTAAAGACATCTGATTATACAGAGGAGTTGCTTGCACTAGCAGGAGCTCACCAACAGCTTCACTGTTATCTAGAATAGATGGAGGTCAGTTATCTTCATCATATGAGGGAATAGGGACGAAGCCTTTAGGATGATTCAGTGAGTCCCACAAAGCTTTTTCTGCTCCAAGAATTCTATTTGTCATTTGAGGTCCTCAGGTGTCTTCTTTTGTTGGTAGCATCTCATCTTCATGTCTTCATATTTCCATCCTCTCTTCCTCGCTCCTGAACATTCTGTACAACTTATTTTCTCAGTGTGCAAAAGTCTGCTTCACAGGGAAGCCAGAAGACAATGTGGCTATCTCAGCCCTACTCCTGAGCCGTCAGTGGCTGGTGCCCCAAAGCAGAGGCTAAACTCTCAGCAGGATAATCAAAGTCACAGCCTTACCTGTTAGCCTTGTTTCCCACTATCCTCCCTGTTGGCCCTGCTCTAATGTCACCGTCTGCAGGAGTTGTTCCCACATCTCTCCTCTCTGTTCCAAAAAGCCTGGGCCTCTTTGTTACCAATTCATATCTTACCTCCTCTATCAGATCACAAGCTTCCTGAGGGTAGACAAGCCCGTGTCTTATTCCCCTCTCTATCTCCAGTTGTGCCTAGCATGACAGGAACATAAACTGTCACCATACTCTTCAAGCCCTCTGAATCTTTCCCTACGTTGTCCAGGCTGGCCTCAAACTACTGATCCTCCTGCCTCACTCAGCCTCCTGAGCTGCTGAGATTATACGTGTGAGCCACTGCAACTAACTGAATCACTAATTTAGAATCTCCAGTTTCCAGTGGCTTGGGAGGCTGAGGCAGGAAGATCGAAAGTTCAAAGCCAGACTAGGCAAAAGCAAGGCACTAAGCAACTCAGTGAGACTCTGTCTCTAAATAAAATACAAAATAGGATGTGACTCAGTTGTCCAGTGCCCTTGAGTTCAATCCCCGGTACCAAAAAAAAAAAAAGCATCTCCAGTTTCAAGGTCTGATAAAAGACTGAGAGTCTTTCAGTCCTACTCCAAATTTTATAGACCAGGAAACCAAGTTCCAGAAGGACCAAGTGGCGAACTCTAAGGTCACACAGTTATCTGATGATAAAACCTGAAGTGGATCCCCTCATTTCCAGTGGAACATAGTTCTTTTTTCCTATGCTCCATTAATCTGTCAGTTAAAAAAAATATTTTTTTATTGACAACATGTCAATTTTTTAAAATAAAAAAGTAATCTATTTGTACACCCAACTACCACCTCAGGGCTTAACACATTGTAGGTAGTCAAATAGTTTATGAATATTGCTGAATAAAATGATGAATACCCAGGCCTCTAGATAACTAAAATAAGCAGAATATTAAAATATTTCAAAATACTAGCCAGACAACTGGTGGAATAAGCAGCCTGAAGGAGAAAGCAGAAAACCCCACAAAATAACAAAGGGCTGAGAAAGAACATAATCTACTGACCAGACCCTACATTTACTCACATGCGAGATTTTGGTGATGTAAAATCAAACACAAAAGAGAATCAAGTCCTTAAGACACTTTCCTAAAGAAGAGGCATACAGTAGTCTCTCCCCTTATTTGCAGGGATTCCTCCCAAGATCCAGCAGATGTATTAAACCGTGGATTGCACCAAACCTCACATACAGTATTTTACCCCACACATACGTAATACTAATTATAGCATGTTAGATTTATAAATTAGGCATAGTAAGAGATTAGCAATAACTAATAAAACAGAACAATTATAAAAATATAACAAAAGCTATGTGAATGTGCTTCTCTTTCAAAATATCTGTTCCTTGTGGCATCACAGTAACATTTTCAGACCGTGGATGACCACAGGTACATGACACTGAGGAAAGCAACCTGCAGGTGAGGATGGGGTCAACTGCGAAAGGCCAACAGGCTTGAGAAATGATGTAGAGGGTTATTAGTTATCAGGGAAAGGCAAATCCAAAGCACAACAAGAGTCCTCTGCACGCCCACTAGGATGGCCAGAATTAAAACAGCAACAAACAGAAAGTAATGAGTGTCCATGAGGAGGATGTGGAGAAACTGGAACCTCCTTCACTGCTGGGGGAAAGATAAAGCGGTTAAAAGCTGCCCTGAGAGCTCGGCAGTTCCTCAACAAGTTAGGCACAATGATGTCTGACCCAGGACTTCAACTCAGGAATAGACCCGAAAGACCAAAAAGAGGTGTTACAATGAAAATGTGCACAGGACTGTTGACAGCAGTACTGCTCACAGTAGCGAAGGGTGGAAACAACCCAATGTCCATCAACTGATGAATAAACAAAATGCTACAGATACATACAGTGTAAAAAGATGCAACCGTAAAAAGGAACCAAGAACTGATATGTGCTACATCAGGGATGAATCCTGCCAACAGCACCCCAAATGAAGAAATCAGAGAGGCAAGGCCACAGATTTTAAGATTCCATTTATATATGTGTCCAGAACTGGCAAATTCACAGAAGCAGAAAGCAAATTAGTGGTTGCCAGGGGCTGGGGCAGTGAGGGAATGGGGAGTGACTGCTTTAATGCATATGCATTTCCTTCCCAGGTGATGAAAAAGTGCTGGAACTAGACAGGTGTGATGACTGCATAACACTGCAAATGTACTTACTGACACCACTCTGTGCACTTTAAAATGGCAAATCCGATGTTATATCTTTTATTACAATAAGAATGAGAATCAAGTCTTCACAGTGTCAAGAGGCCTTGGGAATATCTAGTATGAAGATCTGCATTTGTGCACAGCTAACAGATCCCTTTCAAATAAGGCAGGATGTTATGGCCTGCACATTTCTCTGCCACCCATTCTGACGGCACAGAATTTCTTAAAATACTCTTAAATTTCAAGATTAATGTTGTAACTTTAGAAGGGGGATGCAGGCATCAGTGACAGATACAGCTTAACAGACAGGCTATTATCAGCGATGCCACTATATTGACACCACAGGCACAGGGGCAGTCTCATTGTGACCCCAGGCTTTCCTGCAGTTCAGAGGGGAATGCGGCTATCTATCAAGGACAGAGCCAAGCCTGTCCTCCTAAGGCACACGGGCAGAGAGGAAGCCACCAGAAAGGGCAATGGAAACTGCAACAAAACCCTGCCCTTCACCATCAAAGCAAAGAGCTCAAGTTCTGGATGCTCCTAGGATTCCCCTGGCACCTACAGGACGGCCTCTATGTCACTGGCGGCTGTCCCACAACAACACAGATAAGAGGCACTTGAACTTTTTTTTTCCCCAGAGGATTCCCTGTGCTTAGCTCTACCCCACCCAAGCCTTTCACTTCTACCCCCTCAGGCTCCAAGGCCCCACTCCACCTCCTGTAGTTATCTGAGCTGATCTTCAGAATGAACGCAGGGTGCCAGCTATAGGCTCCTTAGGTGTCTGAGAACTTTGGAACCAGGGCCAGGTGTCTCTTCAGAAGACTTAACTTGATCTGTTATCTAGAAATGTTTTTATGTCCAATGACAGGGCTCAGCAGGGTGGGAATAGATTAATGAACATGCAACCCCCCACTTAAACAGGCAAATAAACACTTTCTGCAACAAAGGAACTGCCAAGTCACACATAATCAGAATTTCTTAAAAGCATTACTCCTCTTTCTAGCTTCCTCTCATTTGTCACTCTTTAAATTTCTGATGTGTAATAATGAAGAAAAGGTGTTCTTTTTAAATCACCAGCATCTAAAACTTTCAAAGAGAAGCTTATTTGAAGTGGCCAAGAAATATATCCAGTCGCTTAAAAATGGCTATTACGTCTGTGCAAGAAAATATACAAGATTCCATACACACACTGTCAAGTTTGGCAAGAAAGATTTTAGACAACTTCCATCCTTCCCACCCAATCCCAAGTAAATAGAGCATTTGTTTATATTTCCACATTGGCTGCATGAACGAAAATACCTCCTCCACCTAGAAAAACAATCTGTAACAGTCAGACATGGAACTTTGAGGGCAAAGTTTTAGTGCAGATGAGAGCATTAGGTATACAGTGCTTAAAAAAAAATAGTCAAAAAATATTTTTCACAAAGGTTTCTCCTGTGAACATTTTCCTCAAGATGACACAGGCTTGGTTTGGTGTTTTTTTTCTACCTTTCAGAAATAAAGTTTGAAAAACTTTGTTCTCCATTAAAATTGGAGCCCGGAGGAATCTTCTCCCGAAGGTCTCCAGCAAAATACTTCATCGTTCTATTCTTGGGGGAGACACACAAAATCATTTGCCTTTACTCGCTTCAGGTTTTGCGCTTTGCACCAACTAGGTGTGGGCAAAGGGTTAAAAGTTTTCTGAGGTTAGTTCCTGCGGTTAAGGGGAGGGGGGGAGCTGGATGCTTAAATTTAGACTCGGTAAAACAATACAGGGAAACTTTCACAGCCTTGGGGCCACGCTGGAGTTCAATTTATTGCCTTTTGTTCATCAGCCACATTTTCTTCTCTTAATCCCTCCCGCCCGGGTTCCCGGGGCAGATCCTACACATTCCCGCGTGATTCGGTTACCTGCTGGGGGCCGGGGGGACGGAAACCTACTGACCGTTTCGCGCAGGAACTCCGCTGAACAGGTGGCTCCGGCCGCCGCCGCCGGGTCGCACCGCGCTGCCGCCTCGCAGCGCGCGGACCCGGGTCCCGGGGGCAGCCGGCGCCCCTCATTCGCAGGCTCGGGGAGGGCGGCGCAGGCTGGGGACATCCAGGGGACGCTCCGCGCAAANTGTTTACAAAGCACTTTACCCCACATGCTAGTTAATTAGGTATTATTATCCCCCTCTTTCTGAACCAAATCCAGGAGAGAATCAATTCCAACAGTCCCTAATCCTTGCTGAATAATAGACCTAAGCTTTCTGTTTATGTTTTTCCCCCCTCTTCAATTTTTGACGCGTGTTGTGTTAAGTCTGGAAGCATTTCTGATGAAGTGACTTATTAAAGTGTAAATAACATACAACATCTAGGGATGAGAGGTAATATGGTTACATTTGTATTCAAGGAATTCAGATCAAGAAAAAAAAGAGGCATTTTGATACGTGCATTTTTACTATCATTCTTCTTGTTTGATTAACCTTTTATGGTGTGTCTTTTTTTGTAGGTGCAGAAGAAGGAAGAAGGAAGAAGCTGAAGGATGATGAGATTAGGATGGATGAAGGAGAAAAGAAAAAGGAAAACACACACACACACACACACACACACACACAAAAGTGGCAGGAAATGAATAGGGAAGAAAATGAGTCTGAGAAGAAAGTTTCAATCAAAAGGCATTAGGGGAAATGAGGCCACCCCTGGTAGCCCACATCAAATCTTTGTGGGAATTACAATCAGGTGGCCTTTCCTCAGAGCTGGTACAGGCAGAGCCAGGGCCCCAGCTTAACTGCTGTGCATAGGCTGGCTGCTGGTCCCTGTGCATCCCCTGGGAAGCCATCTGTGTGCCAACTGAACACACATCTCCAGGGACTACAAGGTGAGAAAGGACACGTGACATAAGAAGAAAATAAAGGTTTAGAGGGGAATTTAAAGACAGTTATTCATGAAAGTACATCCAGGAAGAAAAAAAGGAAAAGAGAAACCTCTGGAGGGTCTTGTATATGGTATTATTAGTGCCTTAAAACTCATAATGTAATCACAATAATACAAATTGTCACTCCAAATTCACTTGACATTTTTTCTGGTGCTGGGGATAGAACCCAAGGCCTGAAGCATGCTAGGTATGTGCTCTACCCCTGAGCTACCCACCCAGCCTCTTGACTTGTAAATAAATGTCTTCTGAAGTTGGTCTTTGCTAAGAAAATACTGATGATACAGACTAGTTTGGATCTGGAGTGTGTCCCAAATGCACATGTGTTGAAGATTTGGTCCCAGGCTGTGATGCTATTAGGAGATGGAGGGACCTTTAAGAGGCGGGTCTTATAGAAGTTAGGTCATAGGGGGTGTGTCCTTGAAGGGGATTGGATGCCACCTCTTCTTACCTGCTTTCTTTGCTTCCCAGCTGTTATGTGCTCCCACCATGATGCATTGCCTTACCACAAGCCCAAAAGCAATTGGACCAACCAACCCTGGACTGCAACCTCCATAACTGTGAGCCAAAATCAACCTTTTCCCTTATTAAGTGGATTATCTCAGGTATTTTGGTACTGTCATGGAAAGCTGACAAACACAATATGTGAGCCCCCAATATTAAACAATTATTCTTTTGAACTTTGTATAAGTTAAAAATTTTAAAGTAAACTGAAAACTTCAGGTAAACATGTTTTCACTTTATAAGGTAGTAGAGTCACGTGCCACATCAATGTATCCGTCAATAATGGAACACATAGACGACAGGGGTCTCATAAGATTGTATGGACCAGTAAAGACATAGACACTCTAGTTTGTGTAAGTATGCTCAATGATGTGCCCACAGTGACAAAATCGCTTAATAACTCATCTCTAAGGATGTACCCTGTTGTTAAGTGGCACTTCTCATTTAGCAGTGGGCGACTGTAATAATTACTGTATAAAATTGACTTCAGAAGCTGCAGTTTCTGTGATGGCCATTATAGGGTTGCAAACAGGACAGGGAAAGTGGCTAGAAAGTAAATTTCATGAAAAAAAATTTACTAAAAATTTATAGCATTTAGAGCTAAAGCAGGGGAGATGTAAAATTCATAATTTTGATTTCTGCTTTTTCTACTTGGCAGAGATGTTACCTTAAGATATTTATCCTTTTTGAGTCTCAGTTCCTCACCTGTATAATAAGGCTATCAACACTCTGTGAGGTTAAAGTGAAATTCCTTTAAAATTTACCTGAACAAATAATAGCTGAGAAGAGTTAAGAAAATAAGGAAAATATGGGAAATTGCCCTATTTATTATTAAAACATAGTATAAGGCTATACTGATGAAAATTAAGTTAGGAGAACAATATTTAATCCAGAAAATGGGTTGTATACTTTAAGATATAATAGAGGAGTTGTTAAAAATAACTGAAAAGGGGAAGGACTGTCAATAAGTGAGGTTTAGAAAACCAGCAATTTGAAAGAATAATCATCTTACCTTTCCTCATGTGCTGGAAGAAATTCCAACTACATTAGAAGATTTTAAACTAGGAGAGCTGGGTGCCAGGTGCATACCTGTGATCCCGGCTGCTCTGGAGGCTGAGGCAGGAGGACCATAAGTTTTAGGTCAGCTTGGGCAACTTAGCAGGACCCTGTTTCAAAATAAAATAATGAAACAAAAAGAGGGCTGGGGACATAGCTCAGAGGTAGAGTGCTCCTGGTACTCCTTCCCCTCCTACCCCCCCCTCCCCACAACACACTGGGAGAAAATTTAGGTAAATATTTATGTGATCTCAAATGGCAGAAGAAATGGAAAAATGAGATTAGGTTACACAAGCATCTAGGATTATGACAACTAAATTATGATCTTGATTATTTTTTGTGGCTGTTTCCAAGTTGCAGTATCTTTGATAATTCTTTGATAATTCTTGACAATTCTTTGAGAAGTTTAAAATACTTTATTTCTTTTTCTTTTCTTTATTTTTTGTTTATTCATTTTTTGCTTAACCTTGTCTGCACTAAGATTAACCTCTGTAATCAATCAGCCATATCAGGATTCCCACTTTCTATTTTGATGTCTTCTGTTATACTCCTATCACTCTCAACCCAGCACATCTTGACAAATTCACTTCATTAATCAATAAAAGTTTCCCAGCCTTCTTGTATTCATTAACACCCATGATTTTATTAAGAGGAAAGTATGTACAGGCAACATTAAACACGTTACATGTAGTCTTTGTTCATTTGTGCTGCTATAACAAAATACCCGATAACAGGTAATTTATAACAAACATAAATGTATTTCCTCACAGATCTGGAGGCTGAAATGTCCAAGCTCAAGGTACTGGCATCTGGCGAGGCCTTCTTCTTTTTAATACTTTATTTCAATTTCTAAATTGGTCAATAGGATTAAAATAAACAAACCCTTCCTACAAAGAATCACAACAGGAAAAGAAAGGGGAAATCGCACGAAATGCTCCCATTCACTGTGAGGAATAAAATGTTAAGTGGGATTTTCCTGTTGGCCTAAAGTTACTACAGAGGACCAAACCTAAGATCCAGTGCTCAGTAGTTATCATCTCTTTCATTCCAAGTTCAAGAATTTGCCAGAAGGGCTGGGATTGTAGCTCAGTGTTAGAGAATTTGCACAAGTGCTGGGTTTGATCCCTACATTGCTCCCCCTGGCCCCCCAAAGAAGTCCCCAGGGGCTAACCACATGGCCTCAGGGCTTACCAATTTTAACACATCTGAACTGTGCAGATCATATTTTGTTTACCCATTCATCTGCTGATGGACATTTGGGTTGTTTCCACATTTTGGCTATTGTGAATAATGCTATTATAAACATGGGTGATCAAGTATCTGCTCAAGTCCCTGCTTTTGATGGCTTTGGGTCTTTTCCCAGAAGGGGAATTGCTGAATCATATGGTAATTTTCTATTTCACTTTTTGAGGAAGCACCTACATTAATTGTTCTATCCTGCATTCCCACCAGCAAGGTATGAAGATTCCGACTTCTCCACGTCCTTGATGGCATTTGTTATTTTCCTTTTTTGCAAAGAAATGAATCTTCAATACAAAAAAAAAAATGAGACTGGTCTAATAATCAAAAACATTAGGAAACTCGTTCAATCTGGCAGTCTTCTCACAGATGTCTTGCTACCGGTGAGAAATGGGAATTGCCCAGAAAATAGTGACAGACAGACGTTGACAGCAATAAAACCATTAGATGTTTATAGCCCCAATAAGTTGAGAGTCCTGAATAAACCGTTTGCAAGAGTAAAGTAATAAGCAAAAGAGAATTTTTTCCCTTGACTTTTCCTTAAAATGCTTTACTAACTTTGAAAATGGTTCATAAGAGAGTGAAACAGGCCAATATATTTATTGCCTTTACCAATTCAGCTCTCATTTATTTCCTACGCTGTGTCTGGGTTCTAATCCCACAAGGAATAGAACCTAAGGCTGTATTTTCTTAGTTCTCATCCTAGATTTCATTCATCTGGCAGTTTGGATCATCTGTTAAATGGGAGTGTTTTCCCCAAAGTTGAATCTCCTGTACAGAGTCCAGAGAATTCCCCTTGGCAAAAGAATTCATCACCCTGGCCTCAAATATTGCCTCTCTGAGGACCTGAAAAAAATCTCCACAGGGTGGACATTATTTGTGTCATGTAACAAGCTGTGCACCTACTCTGGTTCCGCTGGGGAAGCTTGTTTTAAACTGTCCTCTGGGAATTGCATTCATTAAATTCATTAATCCATCCATCACCCCTATTTGGTTGCCAGAGGTTCTTTCTTTGGAATGCTCAGGATGGGAGAGGTGGCATTAGGTGGCTAGACTTCACGTCTCATGGGGCAGGTTGTGTTTACTACCCCTAAGTGCTTGATCCCACCTTCCTCTTGAGCTCAAGTCTTCTGTCTCAGATCCCCCTGACCTTTTTCATTAGGTTCTTTAAAAAAAAACCTAGGGACCCTCATTCTCAGATCTCAGCTAATATTTTTATATCATTTAATAGTTTACAAATATCATTCACATGTTTAATTCTCAGAACAACCTTGGAAAGTGTTATGATTCCCGTTTTACAGATGAGAAAACTGAGGCTCAGACTCACTCATGTGGTAGTGGCAGGCTGGCACCCTAAGGCTGCTGCTCTTGCTTTCTGCCAGAGCTGCCCTTCACAGTTCTGTCGTGATCTGGTATAGCAGTATGTTTTTCATGCATTTTTTTTCTCTATAAAGCCAATTAAGGGATTTGTGCTCACATTGTTGACTATTTTCAAGTTTATTAAATGAGTACTGGGGGAAAGCACAACCTTTATGAGAGTTGAAGGAATACTAATAACCATTAGAAATGTGGAAATCTCATTAGAAATGTGGAAATCTCACCTTATTAAATATTCATCCCAGTCGAGGCAGCTGGGGAGATACTAAGAGGGAGGGCTGAGGGGATTACAAAAAACAGGAGCTGCGGCTTCCAGCTAAAGGTGGAGAGTCACATGAAAATCCATTCAGATTTTGACAGAAAGCATTGAAACAGTTTTTCAAAAGTGTTTGACAAAGAAGACTAACTGCCAAAGACAAAGCACTGTTACATGCTATGACAAGACTGAGCTTCCATACAGTAAGGAAATCAAAATGGATTAACTGCATGAGTGAAACTAACATAGGCCAAGCCTCATCTCTTCCCAAGACAGACTAAAGCCTTTCATTCAACCAGAACCACAGGCAGCAAAGAACTCATGCTCTGAGATTCCTGCTAGGGACAGGCAGCGGGGCACAGGGCCAAGGCTGTGGGTTCTGGAGTCAGAATTCCTACAATATGGACGTCATCCATCACTTTGCTGGTTAGGGGCAGAGCTGGGCCCTGAACCCAGGCTGCTCTGTTCTCTGGCTCTGAGATGAAGCCGAGCCACCCTTGTAAGCTGTGTTTTATGGCAGGAGGATCATTATTCTCAGTGGGGTATTTACATGTGGCCATTTCCAAGCCACCCTCTGAGGCTAGCAGGGATAATTGACAGGCAAACATAATTCCATATTGGTTTGAGCATCGTCTCTCATCGGTCCACTTCTTATGTTTACTAAAAATAGCAAAATGAACTCATTTAATTTTCATTGACTTTCTCTTCTCCTTCCTCTCCTGGGAAGAAATGCTGATGAGCTCCGAAGAGGCCTGTTAGGTTCATAAGTCGAAGAGGTTAAGCAATTACCATCTGACTCCAGAGCCCAATCTGATAGACCAGCAAGAAGGAGTCATCTAATTTAATGAGCGGGATGACAGAATAAAGAATAGGTCATTGCTAGCTTACATTGTGTTAAAAATTGTTTTCAGAAAATCCAAATGTTTGAAACACGTCTACAAGGGCAAAACAGATTTTAAATTCATAAGGGCATTCACTGAAAGGTAAAATGTGAAATCCTTTGGTGCTTTGAAAAAAATCGAGGGGCGGCCAGGTATAGCTCAGTGGTAGACCTCTTGCGTAGGATGTCAGGGGTCCTGGATTCCATCCCCTGCACTGGGGGCTGGAGGGTGGGCAGAGAAAAAAGAAAAAAAAAACAAGAAAGGAAAGGGAGAAAAGAGAAAAAAAACATTCAGCTTCCACACAGGACACCTCTTTCTGTTAAGATGAGCTACACCTAACTCTGGACCTAGAACCGTTTTCATGCCTGGGTCTAAAATATTTTTCAGACCTACCTCATTTTCTAGATGACACTATATATCCCACTTGCAGAAGGAGAAACTGAGGACCCAGGAGAACTAGGGGAAGGGGGTGTTTCCTGGCCCCAGTCTGTGGCTTTGTTTGGTACAAGGCCTTTCCATTCTGGGGACACTGCCTGGCAGGTGGGGTTGCTGGGAAGACAGTGTATTTTTAGGAGGAGGCAGTAAGAGAATAATATGCAATGGATTATTTTTGGCTAGATAATTTTCAGATAATTGAAAAAAAAGTCATGCACAATAGACTTTGGGGCTAAAAGAACATTTAAACATATATTTTAAATATATAGGCTTCAAAGAGATGTGTATTGGGTGGCCTTGTGGATGTCTTTAAATAAGTGAAAAAGTATCTTGTAACTGAAACAGGAGGACTGGAATGTGCCAAGGCAGTGTGACATTTCAGCACTCTCCTGTGGCTGACCACCTTTTCTGGGGATCGCTATCCCCTGACGGCATTGTTTGCTATCTCAAAGTCCTTCCATTTCACTGGGCTTGCCTTCCAGGATCAGCAAGTACTGAGCTCCAGGAAGGAGCCTTCTTGGCAGCCACTTCCAGATTGCTACATGATGACCCCATTCTCTTAAAAGTCACATTGAGAGAACAGGGGATGAGGGCTAAGGTGGGCAGCCCAGGGGTCCTTGGGTGCTGGGAAAGAGTTCCTAAATCCCAGAGGACAGGGAGGAGAATGGGGAAATTTCCTGACCCTCACATCAAAGTCTGTTTCCATTTAAAAAAGGAAAGAAGGCAGCTGGGGACTCGGTGCACGCTGTAATCCTAACTACTCAGGAGGCTAAGGCAGGAGGATCCCAAGTTCAAGGCCAGTCTGGTCAACTTTGCAAGATCCTGTGTCAAAAATTTTTAAAAAGGTTAGGGGGTTTAACTAGGTGGTAGAGTGTGCTTGCTTTGCCTGTGTGAGGTGCCAGTTTCAATCTGAACCATCACTACATAGTGATGGTTAATTTTAACTAATTAATTTTAAAATAACTAATTAATTTAAAAAATAAAAATAAAGAAAATCAGGTTGTTTCTTTGTTCATGGGAGGCTCAGCATGGAAACTTTTAATGCTGTTCTTATGAAGACACTGAAGTCAATTCCTAGTCATGAGGCCGTGGACTATCCCCCCTCCCTTTTTATTCACTAGTAGAAAAGGACGACGAAGCTATCAAAGAATTTGGGGGATATGTTGCACTTGTAGTAATAAGTCAGGCTGGGAGTGGCGGTGCATGCCTGTAATCCTAGAGGCTCAGGAGGCTGAAACAGGAGGATCGGGAGTTCAAAGCCAGCCTCAGCAACCTAGTGAGGCTGTAAGTAACTCAGTGAGACCCTGTCTTTTTTTCTTTTTTTAAATTTATATATGACAGCGGAATACATTAATTCTTATTACACATATAAAACACAATTTTCATATCTCTGGTTGTATACATAGTATATTCACACCAATTCGTGTCTTCATACCTGTACTTTGGATAATAATGATCATCACATTCCACCATCATTAATACCCCTCTGCTCTATCTAGAGTTCGTCTGTTCCTCCCATGCTCCCACTTCCTACCCCACTATGAATCAGCCTCCTTATATCAAAGGAAACATTTGGTATTTGTTTTTTGGGGATTGGCTAACTTCACTTAGTATTATCTTTTCTGACTCCATCCATTTACATCTGCAAATGCCATGATTTTATTCTCTTTATTGCTGAGTAATATTCCATTATGTATATATGCCACATTTTTTTTTATCCATTCATCTATTGAAGGGCATCTAGGTTGGTTCCACAAAAAATACAGAATGCTTCACGAATTTGTGTGTCATCCTTGCGCAGGGGCCATACTAATCTTTTCTGTATCGTTCCAATTTTAGTATATGTGCTGCCAAAGCAAGCACGAGAGACCTTGTCTTTAAATAAAATTCAGAAATAAGGGCCGGGAATGTGGCTCAGTGGTTAAGCATCCTTGGATTCACTCCACAGTACCAAAATAACTAATAATGATGATGATGATGATGATGATAACAACAACAACTCAGTTTCTTTGTTACTAATAAATGGAAAAGTTGAAAGTGAGCCTACATTTTGAAGATGTTTCCTGGTGTCTGATGAATCTCACAGTTAAGTTCTACTTAGAAACTCCTGAAGTTTCACCAAACATGGCCCGGCCCCTGTCGATCTGCCTTCCTCTGTCTGCTCTCTAGATTTCTGCTTCCCTCGGATCCCTTGCTTCTCCTCAGGCTCAGACGTTTGTGACCACTTTCCTGAACTCTTCCTGTGTTTGCCAGCTCTGAGCCTTTGCTCAGGCTGTTCCCATCCTGCCCTGGTAAAAGTCTTGCTGGTCTTTGAAGCTCAGCTTGCACATCATTGCACACAGGTCAGCCACACACGTGTGCACCTGCAGCGTTCTAGCCGGCAGTGTGGCTGTTCCTACACCCATCTTCGTCTGTACCCCCAGGGGTTCAGAAGCTCTGTGATAGAGATGAAGCCTGGGCCAGGAACTCATTTCCCTAATGAAGCTGAACTGCTATGGATGAAAACCAAAATGAAGGGTTCAGAAGAGCTGAAGGGGTTCAAGACATGCTATTCCCCCCAAAATGGCACCGTGGCATTTCAGAAAACAACTGAAGCAGGAAGGCTGCTCTCACCTTTCCTTTCTCCACTCCAGTGGGTCACATAATCTCCCTCCTTTCTCCTTCAGAAGACCTTCATGTCACAGGTGTCCTGCTGTGTACTCAGAGGGAAGGAATGTCACACAGGGACACCAAAAAGAATCTGAATAAACAGGCCTTGTTAAATGCCCCAGAGATCAGACCCTTTGGTCCTCCAATGTACTTCTGCATGACTGTCCCTAAAAATGCAGAAGCCCTGTTTTTTTTGCCCCTATTCCTGAAGGCTCCTGCATCACACAGAACTTATATTAAGGAAATTTGGGTATATTTTCCTCTTTTTTTTTTTGGACTGAGGACTGAACTCAGGGGCACTTGACCACTGAGCCACATCCCCAGCCCTGTTTTGTATTTTATTTAGTTGAGTTACTTAGTGCCCCACCATTGCTAAGGCTGGCTTTGAACTCATGAACCTCCTGTCTCAGCCTCCTGAGCACTGGGATTATAAGCACGCGCCATTGTGCCTGGCTTTATATTTTCTTCTTGCTAGTCTGTGTTCCGTTATAGGGGTCTAGGCCATAAACCTTGCAATAGATGAGGAAAGAAATCTTTTCTCTCCTGCAGGGGCTGAGAAAGGGAGGCAGAAAGTTGGTGGTGAAAAGCAGGAAAAGAGTGGTAAGGTGACTGTTTAAAAAGAGAGTCATGGTTGGGGACGGAACCTTCAGCAAGGACTCAAAGGAAGATTTTGAAGTCAGAAATGATCGATTCTGGGCTGGGGATGTGGCTCAAGTGGTAGCACGCTTGTCTGGCATGAGTGTGGCCCAGGTTCGACCCTCAGCACCACATACAAACAAAGATGTTGTGTCCGCCGAAAAACTAAAAAATAAATAAATATTAAAATTCTCTCTCTCTCTCTCTCTTAAAAAAATTAAAAAAAAAAAAAAAGAAATGATCGATTCTGAGTCATCGATGTACAGCATTGCTGTTCCTTAAGAGGGCCCACAGGAACTTAAGGAACACTCAGAAGGCCAGTTCATTGACATCTCAGAGAAGACAACAACAAATGGCGACTGCAAAGAAAGAACATGGTCCATGCCTTTCTCTGTTTTGTAGTGCTATATCTGGATACCACAGGCTGGGTGATTTATAAAGAAAGAGGTTTATTTAGCTAAATCCAAAAGCACGGTACAGGCACCTGTTGGGCCTCCAGTGAGGGCCTTCTTACTGTACCATAACATGGTAGAGGACATTGCACGGTGAGAGAGCAAACCTGCTAGCTCAGGTCTCTCTTCCTCTTCTTATAAAGCCACTAATGCCATTATGGGCCCCTCCCATGACCTTATGGAATCCTAGTTACCTCCCAAAGGCTCAACCTTCAGATACCACTAACATCTTAATTTGGGTATTAAGTTTCTGACCCTGGAACCTTGGGCAGTCCCTATTCCTGGAACAGCTCAATGATAATTTTAGCTGGTTCTGAGGAGAGGGAAAAGATCAAGGCATTCTGGGTAATTAATAATGACTACCAGTTCATGGTCCTTTCAGGGATCCCTGTTGAGATGACCAGTTCTGCTCGCACCACTCCATGGAGGAACAATTGTCAGAGGACAGCTCTGGGCCCAAGGAGGCGTTTCTCAGGGGCATCTGACATCCTCCAGTCCAAATAGATGAGCCTCTTGCCTATTGTTAAGGATTTCCAGAAAAGGAAACCTTCCTCCTCTCTGTCCTGGGGAAAGGGAGCCACCATCAGAGTATTTCCACTTTGGGTTAGTTAAGATCATTTCTAGGATCCAGGCACAGTGGTGCACGCCTGTAATCCCAGAGGTTTGGGAGGCTGAGGCAGGTGGATGGCAAGTTCAAAGCCAGCCTCAGCAACTCAGCAAGACCCTGTCTCAAAATAAAATATGAAAAAGGGCTGGGGAAAAAAGAAAGAGAGCTGGGGATGTGGCTCAGTGATTAAAGGCCTCTGGGTTCAATCCCCAGTACCCCCCCCCCC
>NW_026000048.1:11162339-11208364 GCF_001458135.2 Marmota marmota marmota | reverse complement strand
CCCCCCCCCCCGCCAAAAAAAAATCATTTCTAGGAAATATTGTAGCTGACCGGAAACTGTGGGTGGGGAAGGCCCCGATTCAAGGAGGGTGCCCAGGACTGGAGTCCAGCCCTGGTTCTGCAGTAAAGGCATATTTCAGGCTTCTGCATCTGCTGAGCAGAGAATTTGCTTGTGCTTCCTGGACTCTGAGAAGAGCCTGGCGTGGAGTGGAGGGTGAGGGGTGGGTGGGGTGTGGGGCATGAGAAGCCTCCCTTTGCAGTATGGGTGGCTGAACCCTGTGTACCAGGACCAGGGTGTAGGTCACATAGGTGGGAAAGGACAGGCTGAAAGACCTTGTGCTGCTGCTCAGAGTGGGGCCCCGAGTGGGGCAATGCCATGAATGCCTGCACTGTATGAGAGGATGGAGCCCGGATAGCTCAGCATAGACCCTGACAAACATTCTTTTGGACAGGTATGCAACCAGGTGACGACACCTGCAGAGCAGTCTCAAAGATCGTTTCAGACTCCAGCTTTGGCTGCCAGTGTTGGGTTTCTGTGATCCCCAGGATTCAGCCAGCAGAAGAAACAAGGACTTTTGATTTCTGTAGTGGTACCAATTTTTCCCCAAATTATTATTTTTTGGGGGGGGTGGGGTACTGGGGATTGAACTCCAAGGCACTTAACCACTGAGCCACATCCCCAGTCCTTTTATATATATATATATTTTTTTAGAGACAGGGTCTTGCTGAGTTGCTTTGGGCCTCACCAGGTTGCTGAGACTGGCTTTGAACTTGCCATCCTTCTGCTTCAGTCTCCCCAGGTGCTGGGATTACAGGCATGGGCCACCATGCCTGGCTTCCCCCTTATATTAGAAAATGTTTTAATTTATAGTCAGCCACACTGTTGGGCAGCTGCTAATGGGAGGCAGTTCTTCACCTGGATCTAGAGCTTCTCAGAAAGTCACAGTGTGCCCATCACCCAAGAGTCCCGATTCAGACTGAGTCATCCAGTCCAGTGGGCAATTCGAAGTACCCCACAAGGAACCCAGTTATGATGCTTAGAAAGCAGATAAACCCACTGTAGCCTGAGGGAATAGCCTCCAAGTATGTTTTGTTCTGTTTTTGTACAAGAGATGGAACCAGGGGTGCTTAACCACTGAGCCACATCCTCAGCCCTTTTTATCGTTTATTTAGAGACAGGGTCTCAGTTGCTTAGAGCCTCACTAAATTGCTGAGACTGGCTTTGAACTTGCAATCCTCCTGCCTCAGCCTCTCAAGCCTCTGAGATTCCAGGAGTGCAAGCCTCCAAGTTTAAATCCATGGTGTCCAGCCTAACGTTATCTAGGAGAACTTCCAATAGAAAATCCTGCCTCAGCAAAACCGGTCTCTGAATAGGATAAATGAGAAATGGATTTAGAAGTAGCATTTCCAGAGAGGAATTAAGAGCCTCCCTTAAGGAGGGATTCCTTCAAAGTAAGGTATTGTGATGGGCTGGATTGTGTCCCCCCAACTCTTATTAGGGTGTCCTAATCCCAAGCACCCCAGTGTGACTGTCTTTGGAGAGAGATTTTTTTAAAGATAAAGTTAAGTTTAAATGGGGTCATTAAGTGGTCCCTAATCCTATAGGACTGATGTCCTTATAGGAAGAGGAGGACATAGAAATGCCAGGCAGAAGCACATTCCAAGACAGAGACAGAAGGCAGCCATCTGCAAAACAAGGAGAGAGGCCTCAGAAGGAGCCAACCTGCTGAGGTTGATCTTGGATCTCCAGCCTGAGGGTGGTGAGAAAATGAGCATGTGTTGTTGAGGTCTCCCAGTCTGTGGTACATTGTTATGCACCTGAGCAGACTAATGCAGGTAGGTTGAGGCACACCTGTTAGAGAAGCCCAGGACAGGGAGCAAAGATCTGAGCTGCAGGAATTCTTAGACAAGGCAGAAGAGTAAGTGGACAGTTTTGAATTAGGGAAAAAAGACTTCAAAGGGGGGAGAAATAAAAAAGATAATTGTAAAGAAGGCTGGATTCAGGAAAGAGTACTTGTGGTGCATGCCTGTAATCCCAGTGAGCTGGGAGGCTGAGGAAGGAGGAGGGTGAGTTCAAAGCCAGCCTCAGCAACTTTGTGAGCCCATAAGCAACTTAGCAAGAACCTGTCTCAAAATAAAAAATAAAAAGGGCTGGGGTTGTAGCTCAGTGGTCGAGCACCCCTGGGTAATCCCTGGTACCAACCCCCTGCAAAAAAAAAAAAAAAAAGAATGAAAGTACTGAGCTAGTCTAACTGTCCTCTCTCCCTGATGCATCCTCTACCTTGCACTCCCATCTCCATTTTTTCATAGCTCCCCGATTTGTTCCTTATCAGTTAGGGACTTGACTGCCAGGATCATCTTATGTGTTTCAGGAATACCAGTGACTTGGTGGAGCATGGCCGAAGAGGGAAAAGTGCCTGTTCCTCCTCCAGTCATCGCCAGTGAGGGCACCTCATGAAAGGAGCAGAGGGAGGATTTAGGTTAGAGGTGTTTCCTAAATGGCCTTCAGATTATATCTCTTGGGGACTGCCTGCTATTTCTACTCTTCAGCCACCTTGACTGAAGAGGTGAAAGATTGACAGAACTGAAAAAAAAAGTTACATGATACTGAGTTCCCCATCTTCCTGCCTCCATCTCCAGGCGCTGAGATTATAGGCATGCACCACCATGAAATTGAACAAGACCCTCCAAAATGTGCTCATGCCACATGGAGTCCTATGCCTGCTTCGTCTCCGATCTCGATTCTCTCCTTTTTTTGTTTTTGGAATTTTAAAACAATCAACAGCCCAATGCAACTTAATGGCGGGCCCGTGTTGGAAGTCCTAGTGTTGAGTGGACTTAATGCTCTCATAAGTGAGTTATGTCACACGTTTGTATCTTGATTTCTCCGCATTTGGAATTGGGGTTCATGCCACCCACTGTTTCCTTGCTCAAAATGTTATGGCTGGGGGGGGGGGGGCTGGGGTTGTGGCTTAGTGGTAGAGCTCTTGCCCAGTAATGAGGCACTGGGTTCAATTCTCAGCACCACATAAAAAATAAATAAATGAATAAGCTATTATGTCTAACTACAACTAAAAAATGCTATCAGTTATAAGGAGTCTGATTCATAGTGGGATGAGGGTGGGAGCATGGGAGGAATAGATGAACTCTAGATAGGGCAGAAGGGTTGGAGGGGAAGGGAGGGGACATGGGGTTAGAAGTGATGGTGGGATGTGATGATCATTATTATTCAAAGTACATGTATGAAGACACGAATTGGTGTGAATATACTTTGTATACAACCAGAGATATGAAAAATTGTGCTCTATATTTGTAATAAGAATAGTAATGCATTCCACTGTTATATATAAATAAAAAAATTTAAAAATGCTATCAGGAATAATCAAGCTAAAAAAAAGTTTGGGTTCTCAATATCAGATCGTTTGCTAGCTCTAGCCCAAGTGCAATATATAGTGACCTAAGATTTCAGTTCTGTTTTTAACTTTTGACTTGGAAGTTACTATTTGCTTTTTTATGAAAAGGACACTCCCATTAAATTTCTATAATGTCTCTAATAATAGGTCTATAATGGGTAGAAATTCCCTGAAACCTTGAAAAGAATGCCTTCTCACTTCATTCTCATCATGATAATCACAGCTAACAGCCGCTCATTTAGTTGGCATCTTTAGAGACAGTCCAAACTTATCTTTTTGATAGTATTTTGATAGCTATTGTCATGGTTTAATATTTCATGCTTTGATAAAATTTTCTTCAAAGTCTTGCTGGGAACAATGGTGCATGCCTGTAATCCTGGAGACTCAGGAGGCTGAGGCAAGAGGATTTTAAGTTCAAGGCCAGCCTGGGCAATTTAGCAAGCCCCTATTTCAAACAATAAAATGGGCTGGGGATGTAGCTCAGTAGTAAAGTGACCCTAGGTTAAATCCCCAATACCACAAAATAAATAAATACATACATAAAATATTTTTCCTTCAAAGTCCATTAAGCATATTTTTATTTCTTCCTAAATATCATCCACAGGATATAGCTTAAATGTTTTTGTTCTCAGGGTGATCATAACATTACTTTGTACTGGTGTCATTCAGTGATATCATCAAGGAGCTTCTGTGTTGGTCTTTTTTGTCCTTGTGGCTTAATGATAGTGTATTTTGGAACCTGTGTTTACTTTGTGCCATTGCCAAGTTTTGCAGATCAATCTGCTTCGAGGGCTCTTCAGCTTGCTGTGGGCTGGGAAACCAGACACCAAACTTGTTAGCATGTGTCTACAACTAGGTAAGATGGGTTCTTAATTATAGGAGTTAGGAGCTCTTTTGTTAAAAAAAAAAAGAAAGAAAGAAAGAAACAGTGGATATTAGGGACTAAATGTTTGTGTTCCTCCCAAATTCACGTGTTGAAGTTCTAACCTCCAACGTGATGGTCTTAGGAGGTGGGGACTTGAGCAAATGTTGAGGTCCTGGGGATGGAGCCCTCCTGAATGGGATTAGTGCCCTTATAAGAAGAGGCCTGAGAACTTTCCTTCTCTCCTCGCTCTCAACCACGTCCACAGATGGTTGAGAAATACATGTCTGTGGTCTCCGCCACCCAGTGTATGTTATTCTGTTATAGCGCCCAAACTAAGACAGCAGAGATTTGTGAAGGCCTCCCCAGAAGGCTCTACTCCCTGTCAGTCCCTGACTCCCGCTGTGTTTCTACCTTGGCTTCAAGGATGGAGGGCTTGAGCTAAGCCAATCAGCACCTTCCCTCCCCTAGGCGTGCGATTGGTGCAGGGGTGAGAAACAGACCCAAGCTGGTCCAATCAGAGCGCTGCCAGCATCTCTCACTCCTAATGCTGTGATAAAGAGACACTCCCTTTCTCTGGGCTGGGAGATGGCACGGATGGACTGGCAGTCATCTTGCCACTGTTAGAGAGCCATCTATAGGGAGGAAGAATGGAACCAAGGAATAAAAATAGTCCTTTGGTGACATCAGTGGTTTGGTGACCTCACCTAACCTCGGAATCTACCATTGTCTGGAGTCCCCTACCTCTCTTTTCTTTCTGGAAAGAGAAGGTGAACTGATGATCACACACAGTCTCTTCTGCTGATCGTCCGGAATGCCCTCCACGGCCTCTGGCACCCATCACTTACACATTTGGCTTCCACCCTCCACCCCCAACCTCTTTTTTTTTCTTCTTCTTTTAAAAATCATTTGCACATAATGAGAAATTTTCACATAATGGGGAGTGGAAATGTTTATAAATAGTATATGTATTTATTTTGTGTTTGCTTGTTTTATTTTGAGCAGTGGAGAATACCCAGTGAATTATGATCAGTCCTATAGACAGCAAAGTGTTCTCTGCAGGATACTTAGAAGGCTTGTTGGTTGTAGAGAAAATCTTCAAGTAGTATAAGATTGCAGACATGAAATAAACTACCTGAATGTACGTACCAAATATTTTCATAGAAAATGTTAATATCTCATGGGTGATATGATCGTCTACATGGAAAATACAAAAATAACTCAGAACAAGAAAAGTTTTCTAGATATGGGATCAATATACAACATCAATTGCATTTCTTTTAAAAAGGTGAGATTTAAAAAGCAATCAGGTACCTAAGAATATATATGTAAAGGACTTTTAAAAAATTTTAAAATTCTAATTATTATTATTATTATTATTAATTCTAATTATTCTAATAATTTTTTTATTCTAATTCAGAATGCATTACAATTCACATTACCCATATAGAGCACAGTTTTTCATATCTCTGGTTGTACACAACGTAGAGTCACACCATTCATGTCTTCATACATGAACTTAGGGTAATGATGTCCATCACATTCCACCATGATTTCTAACCCACGCCCCTTCCTTTCCCCTCCCACCCTTCTGCCCAATCTAGAGTTCTGTCTATTCCTCCCATGCTCCCCCTCTCAATCCCACTATGAATCAGCCTCCTTATATCAGAGAAAACATTTGGAATTTGTTTTTTTTGGGGATTGGCTAACTTCACTTAGCATTGTCTTTTCCAACTCCAACCATTTACCTGCAAATGCCATGGTTTTATTCTCTCTTATTGCTGAGTAATATTCCATTGTGTATATATGCCACATTTTGTTTATCCATTCATCTACTGAAGGGCATCTAGGTTGGTTCCAGTTTAGCTATTGTGAATTGTGTTGCTATAAACATTGATGTGGCTGTGTCCCTGTAGTATGCTGTTTTTTAAGTCCTTTTAAAGGACTTTTATGGAGAAAATTACAAAATTCCTTTAAGGACATTAAAGAAATCTTGAATAAATGGAAGTACTTATGGTTATAAAAATCAAGAATGAATATCATAAAAAGGTCAGTTATCATCAAACTGACCTATAGACTTAATGTAGCATCCTTTGAAGTTTTAACAGGATGTTCTTCTGAGATTGGACAAGATGAATTTAAATTTTAAAATAGGAGAAATGTGAAGAATAATCTAGATCTCTCTTGCTTTAAAGGAGAAGAATCAGGCAGGGGAATATGCTCCAGAAAACAAGACTTGCATGTGCAATTGGCACAAAGGTAAATAAATACAACACAACAAAATCAAAGGTCCTGGGGCAAATCTATACATATAAGAAACCATACTGTCCTGGAGTACCTGGTTTATCCATCCATATGAAGAAATGGATCCCAACCTCACATGACTTAAACAAAGAATCAATTCCAGATACGTCAATAACTATTTGTTTTAAAGGCAAACATGACAACTCTTAAAAAAAAACAGGAAAATATTTTTATAACTTCAGGGTAAGAAATGATTTCTTCATGTGCAAAGGTCTAGGTCCCAGCCCTGTCAATAAAGGGGGATTTCTCAAGACAGAAAAGCACAATTTGACTGTGTGTGTGTGTGTGTGTGTGTGTTTTGCTGGGAATTGAACCCAGGGCCTTGTGCATGCAAGGAAAGCACTCTACCAACTGAGCTATATTCCCAGCCCAGCACAATGTGAATTTGAGTTAAGAACTTCTATTCATCAAAATATGATGAAAAGCCTAGCCATGAACTTGAAAGATATTTGCAATACATATAACCATCAGGGGTTAGTGTGTACATGGAGAACTCCTGAAAAATAGCACAGAAGTTCCAAAGGATCCACCAGAAAAAATCATGAAAGACTAACCAGTCATTTCACAGAAGAAACATGAGTCTCTTAGGAAAATGGGATCAATTTCATCAATAACCAGGGAAATCCAACGTGAAACAACGAGATACCTCTTCCCACCCTCCAATTAGGGGAAACTGAGTCACCTGATTGGGATGTAGGGAGACTCCAACTCTCCTCTACTGCTGGAGGGAGGCGGGTAGGTCTACTTGGGCTGCTGGATGAAGCACCATAGGCTAGGGGGCTTAAATAGCAGAAATTTATCATTGCACAATTATGGAAGCTAGAAATCTAAGATCAAGATGTTGGCTGCTTGATTGTTCCTGAGACCTTTCCTTTCTCCCTGGCTCATTCATGGCTACCTTCTCCATTTCTTCACATGCTCTTCCCCTTGTGTTTGTGCATAGTGAGGACACCAGTCCTATTGGATTAGGGTCCTCTTAATGATCTCATTTTAACTTTTTTTTTCTTTCTTCAGTACTGAGGATTGAACCCAGGGGTGCTCTACCACTGGGCTACACCCCCAGCCCTTTTTACTTTGGGACAGGGTCTCACCAAATCACTCAGGCTGGCCTCAACTTGTGATCCTCCTGCTTCAGCCTCCTGAGTTGCTGGGATTACGGGAATGCGCCTTTATGCTTGGCTCTTAAAAGACCCTCTTAATTTAGTCACTCTGAGACTGGCTTAGTGTTATAAAGAAAAATAAGGAGAATTAACGGGAAATGTGTGTCATTTTAGGCAGCAAGGCAAGACCTATCTGTTGAGGTGATGTTTAAGCAGAGGATTGAAGGACATGGCGTGAGTCTTGCAGATATTGGGTAGGGGTCTGGAAGATCCTCCAGGTAGGTGGATTAGTGTGTGCCACGGTCCTGAGGTGGGATCAAGTTGATGTACTTGAGAAACAGCATAGAAGCTGGAGGGCAGGGGGCGAGGGAGGGAGTGTCAGAGAGGCAACCAGGAACAAAGTCTCACATGAGATAGTAAGGAAGGGGGATGGAATTCACAGAAACAGGGAATGTTCAAGGATTTTGAACAGGGATTGTTAGGATCACTGCTTGTAGAAAATAAGAGTGATCAGGGGGAACCAGGTAGGAAGTTTTCGAGTGATTCCAGGAAGGGGATGGACCAGGGTGTGGCAGTGATGTAGTGAGAAATGGGCAGGCCCTGAAGGTCAAACCCAGAACTCGTCAGGGGTTATGGATCAGGTGTGTAAGGCACCAAGAGGAATCAAGGATGCTCCCAGGTTCTTTGCTTGGGTGCTCAGGAGGAGGAGCAGGTCTCAGGGAGTGGGTGGATGTGCTGAGTGTGTGAAGCCTGGCTAGACCTCAGTGGAGCAGCAGTGGGCTGTGGGGTGGATAGCTGCTGAATGTCGGGGAGTAGCTGCTGTGTCTGGAGTAGCTGTCTTGCCTGTGAGTGTCCTTTCAGTGACTGGTGGAAAAGAAAAAAGCAGTGAAAAAAGATGGACGAAAACTTTAGGAACACCCAGGGTCTTCCCTGCAATGTCCAAGGTGCAGTGATTCTAGAACTCCACAAGGAGCCACCTACAGTGGCCGAATCCCTGTATTTAATCAGGAAAGCCTGCTGTCGGAGTACAGAAGATGGGTGCCGTGGACACTCTGAGAAGTGCTCCCTGTGTGCTAAGACAAGCTGTTCAAGCTGAGCGTCCTTCCTGTGGGCTTCTGTGACCTTGTCAACAGTGCACAAGGACACTCAGGGCTGCTGCATTTTGTCTGCTTGTCTGAAACAAGTAGATTGTGCTCTCTGCATCTGATCCATTCCCCTCCTAAGTGGCTTGGACACCCACAAGCCCAACTGTTGTTCTGGGAGCAGATAATGACAGTCTCTGACCATGGAATGAGAGCCGCACCCTGGGTGGGGTGTGGGGTCAGCCTGCCCTCTACCCTCGGCTCCCTGGAGCTTGAGCAGCACTTCACCAGCGGCCACGTTGGCCCCTGGACTCTGCCTTGCTGTTCTCTGCCCGGGTGTGTGTGACACATTTACATCTCAGCCCTTGGGCTGCTTCTCTGTCAACTGCAGAATGAATCTAATTGCAAGATTTACACCAATGTTCCAAGAGCGCAAATAAAAGCACTCTCTCATCATAGCTGAATTTCTGCTTCACTTTCCCAAAGGAGGAGGGCAAAAGGAAGGGGTACAGAGACAGCGCCCCTCCTCCTCTGATAGTCTCCCAGGACTCTTCCTAACGAGGGATTAGGTTCTCTGAGAAATGCAGAGAAATGTCCTCCTGTGCTTTTGCATTCAAATTATTAACTAATGTGATAAACCTCCTGGTTCCGGTTCCTGTCCCGTTATAATTGCTGTTTCAGCCTTGCTAATCATCTCCTGCAGTTTTCCTTCTCGGGTTGTGATAAATATTAATGCCTTTAATTTGCTGCTTCTCCTTTGGGCCTGGGCTGCTGTTAAGAGCGAGGTTTTCTTGTTCTCTAGTTTGCCTTTCTCAGTGATGAGCAAAGTTCATTTTTCTTTTATAATGGACTGGTGTTTTGTTTTTTTTTTTGTTTTTTTTTATAGGTCGGGTGTTTAGTGTCAACCTTTGTCTTTATTTCTTTGGCTGCCCTAAAAGAAAAGAAGCCTACAATCAGAGCTGTAGCCTAGCATTGGAAATTCTTTGTGGTTTCTTCTGCATTGTTTTCTCAACCTGGTTCTCCAGAGTGCATCCATTTTCTGAGGTTCTATGCAACATTTTATTTGCATGGGAATATGTGCTTTTCTTTTACCAGATAAAATGTCCTATTGTTCTTCAGATTTTTCAAAACATTATACTAAAGTAAAATTTAAGAAAATTTAAGAAACCCTGCTGAACCATTTTGAGGGTTAGTTGCTTTGGGATCTCTGTGTGGTCTCTCACCACACTGGTCATATCCAAGATCATGCTATCTCCTGGAGACTTAAATAAGAGCAAATGGTTACCTCCTCCTCCCTGAGAACCACAGAGCAATGAAACTAAAAATGATGCCCCATCTCTGTCTCTTCCCATTCTACCCATGGAGAAACTGATTTATCCTGATGGCAGATGGTTTGCCAGAATCACATGGTTAGGCAGTTACAGAACGAGGCCTGGAACCCAGGTCTTGGTTCTAGGTTCCATATTTTTACTCTCTACCTTTGACCAACAGCAAGGTGACACAGGGCATCCCATTACACTCAACATCCCCAATTCTCTTTTTCAGATGCACTAACTTATTCCAACTGAAGTAATTTCAACTAAGTAAAAGTTTCTAATTGAGAGTTAACAGTTGAAAAACCAAACCATTTAAAGTGTTTATATGCCACTTGAGAACTCATTTCTGGTCCTTCCCAGCCCACAGAGAGCATTTCTGTGCCTAAGTCACACCCCAGATGGTGCATCATGAGTTAGTGCTTGTGTCCCTGCTCATCTCCCAGGGTTGGGGAGTCCTTGAAGACAAGGACCATGTCCTCAAGGCTGTTCCATCTGAGAGGATCTGGCACAAAGGCCTTTGAATGAGGCAGATGTTTGTGGAAGGGTAGCTCTACTTTTGGATTATGCTTTTAGGACAATGTCTAAGTGCCGTCCTGTGGATCATGCTCATGAGCTCCAAAGCCTTCCTGGGCCAGGCAGGCAATAGAAATTAAGAAGCAAGGTACGAGGAGGACCACAGGCGTGGTGGAAGCCATGGGAGATGGGAAATTTTGTCTCCATCAAATTTAAAAATTCACAAAGCCCTTCAGAGGCCAAGTTTCTAGCTATGGTGACATGAAAACATCAGCACGTCCTCTCCCTCCAAGTCTGTTATGAAAACTGGGGGGAAATGGCCAAAAAACAACCATTTCAGGGCTCTGAAATTGGCCAAAGGCAGACAACAAATCGAAAAAACATTTATCTGAGAAAAACAGCTAGAATACCAGGCCAGGGCAAAGGCTCTGTGGCCTTCTTGTCTGGTCTGCTTCTGTCTCTGCCCTCTCCCTGTTTGAGCAGCAGGGTTTTTTTGTTTTGTTTTGTTTTTCAAGGCACTGGCCAGAAAAATATATCAGTTTTGCTGTTAAAAGGCACAAATCAATTTGGGGGAGAGGGTGAAACCCTACAGTGTTGACAATAAACTAGAGAGAACTCCAGGAAAGAAACTCAATAGGAAACCGAGGGGGGAAACCCACACTGCTCTGGCCCAAGGATGTGTCCTGGCTGGGGTCAGCAAGGGGCTGACCATAAATCTCATGGAAACCCTTGGAATGGCACAACCACAGAAGAGCTGCCACGGCTTTCTACATCCCCACACAGAGGTACTGTCCGCCAGGTCCCCTTTAATGAAACCTCACTTAAATCTCACCATCACCCTATGGGGAAATTATTCTTATCATCTTTCTTTTCTTTTTGCAGTGCTAAGAATCCAACCGAGGGTCTTGCAACCCAGGGCCCTTGTAGGCAAAGGCTCTTCTCTTTGTTTATAGTGTTGTCTTCTTTCCTCTTTGTTTTGAAATGGTGTTCTGATGGCTGTGGTTGAATCTGTTAAAGAACTCAAGATTTCAAACTCCTTTTGAAGTTCTTGCTCTTCTCTTGAGTTCACTGAGGGATGGTAGAAATGCATATGAGTCTATCAGCTGAGTGCCACATTATTTCCCTACAGTGCCACCAAAGGCTCATCAGCACCTCTTGATCGTAGCCTGGCCCCACCTACATGTCATCATCAAGCTGCAGTCTGGCATGATCAGCCTGGGCATGTATGTGTGTGAATGTGGACGTGGGGGTGAGGGAGTGGGAGGGAATTATCTGTCTGCTGGGTTTTATCTGACTAATGAACACAGCAGATAGGTACCTTGTAAGTTGAGAGACCGGGTATTTTATTATCTTCTTAACCCTTAGTCTTACACAAACACTTGTATGATATACCTGTAGGACCGGCTGTATAATTTGCAGGGCCCAGTGAAAAATGGAAATGCAGGGCCTCTTGTTAATAAATGATTTTGAAGTCCAAGATGGTGACAGAGGAGCATTAAACCAAGTGTGAGGCCCTCTGACTGGGCAGGTCACCTCCGTGAAGCTGCTCCCTCTGAACCTGTCAGTGTCCCTCTGGGGACAAGACTGAAGAGCACCTCCCTGGGTTAATTATCACCCCTTTTATAGGCAACTCCTTTGTCTTTGTAGAAGGATCTCCCATCATTCCTCTCTCCTTATCATGGAGAGTTTTCTCAGTTGGCCTTCTCAAAAGGATTCCTTGAGCTATCAGGAAAATTGACCTTTGGTTCCACAGTCACTTTTGTTAGTTTGCCCAGAGCTGGGGAGGTGCAGGTGAAGTTTGGTGCAGCCATTGTAGGAAATACCCTCTGTCATGGCTTGTCCCACCTGGCTCCTCTTCTCTGAGGCTGACCAACTTCCTAGGTCCAGCTGGCTGCAGCAGAAAAGTGGTAGAATGACCCAGGGAAACAGAATGGCTGGCTAGGAATTCCTGGAAAGTGTGCCTTTGGTCAGAGTCCCCTTGTGTTTCTCCCCTCATCAGTCCTTCCAGCTTTAGTGGACTGTGAAGGGGGGTGGGATGGCTCAGCTGCTGGCAGTGCCAGGTGCTCCTGCTCTTTCCTCTTGGTGAGCTGCCTCCCTGTCCTGGCTCAGACACACCCACCGACACCATCAGCTCAGCTTGTCTCCCTCTTCCATCTGCTCATCCTGGCTCCTCTGTCTGCTGGTTTCTGATCAACCTGAGCGATAGGCATTTGTACCAGCCCGTGGGTTGTACCCAGGACCTCTTGGATGTTAGGATGCTTCATCTCACCACACCCAGGTTCCCAAAAGATAAGGATAACAAGTCTACCCCCTAAGCCAGTTCAGTGAATCACAAGATGCATCCTGACCATAAGGGGCAACCTCCTTCCTCCTGAGGAGTTGGCATATGGCGGGAGGGACTGTGAAGTAACTGGGGTATCCGTATCATGGGGTAAATGAGCATTCCAAGAGGAAATCCTCCTTTGCTGAATCTGCTCCTCTGAGATGACTTTGAACTCTGAGATGTCCAAGAGGATGGTGAGACAGTAAGGATCTAAGAGCTGTAGAAAAATTTGGGTTCTGGTCCTATGTGGTAGGCAGAATGATAACTCCTCAGGAGAACTCCCTACAATTTCTCTGCTAATTCGCCAAACCAGCGCGTGGAGATGGGAGCCACGGGAGGCAGGTACCTCTAGGAGCAGGAAGAGGCAAGGAAAGACATTCCCTAAGAGCTTCCAGAAGGGATGCAGCCCTGCCTACCCCTTGATTTTAACCCACTGAAACCCATTTTGGATTTCTGGCCCCCGGAACTGTAAGATAATGAACTTCATTTAAGCCACTAAGTTTGTGGTAATTACTTATCACAGTGACAGGAAGCTAACATGTCCTACATCTGCAATCGATGAATTATTTGACTCTGGGGCAGGACATCCTCTTTTTTTTTTTTTTTTTTTTTTTGGGGGNATGTGGAGAGAAATGTAATTTTTAAAGCGTTTATGTTATAGGCATACATCATGTATCAACTCCCTATACCTCAATTACATCATTTCAGTATTTTGCATATTGCGTTCTTCAATACTTCCAAGACTTTACTGAGTGTAATTCTTTAGAATCTAAGCACCATATTTGTTCTAATTAACTCAAATGATAATCTGGATCTAGAATCTTACTGCAAATCATTCTGTGATCTTGGATCATCATTAAATTTTTTCTTAGATCCTTTGTTTTTTTTGGTGGTGGGGATAGAACCCAGGGCCTTATGAATGCAAGGCAAGACTCTACCAACTGAGCTATATCCCCAGTCCAGGACGTTCTCTTTCTTCAAGTTAATTTGCTTTAGGGAGTATTGTATATAATGGCTTTCAAACATTTAAAAGAAAAAAAAATTAAATGTCTTAATTTTAGTTGTTCATGGACCTTTATGTTATTCATTTATTTATATGTGGTGCTGAGACTCGAACCCAGTGACTCACACATGCAAGGCAAGCACTCTACCACTGAGCCACCGACCAAAGCCCCCCCAAAAAAGTTTAAAGTAGCTGGGTACTGTTGGCCATGGACACCATGTGTGGAAGCCCTGGGTAAAGCAGAGGCAGTGGCGTTTGGGACCTGCAGAGTAGAGCAGGCAGACCTGGCACTACCTGCAGGGCTGGAGTTGGAGACTAGTGCTACCACTTTCCCTCTGGGGGCAGGTGGGCGCTGTGTGTGTTTGATTGGCTAACAGCTCATCACAACTGTGACTCACTGAAATTCAGTAGAATTTAAGCTACTATTTTTATGAATGAGGCATTATAGATGTATTTTATTTTGGGTGCTCAATGCAACTCATTATAAGAATAGACCTCGTCATTAACCATTTCTATATCTTCCAAGATTCTCATTGCAAATCCCTTTCTCTCTGGAAGCTTGAGCCAGGAGGTAGTGTCCCTCCCTCTCACACCAATAGCCATAAAACCAGACAGTTTGAACAACACTTAGAAAGAACAACTAGTTGTTCATTGTTATTGAAATTGACTTTTGCAGCCTCCTACTGTCTTGGGGAAAGTCGTCTTTTCCTGCAGTCTTTCTTTTGATGTCTTCTTGTTGTTGCCCTTGAAGTCTAGCTCTGCAGAGTCTGAACTCAGGCATCTCTATGAAGCTCTGAATTGTAGATGTCTACACTTGAGGACACCCCGGGACATCAGCAAGATCAAAGAGCCCAAGGGTAAAGCAAGGAGAGCAGCAAAAGCCCAACTTTCCTGATTGGCCCTAACACCCTCTGGGAGGATGCCAAGGGCAATATAAACCCAGCCTGACTGTGAAATCAAAATGACATCTGGAAAACAAACAAATAAGCATAATGGATGAGACTTATGGCTCCCTTATTTTAAGCAACTTTAGGACTAGACAAAACAAACTCAAAACCAGAGGAGGATTATTCAGCAAATTTGTGCTGCAGAAGATTTTTTTTTTTTTTTTTAAACCTTGGTCACTTCATGAAAGGACACAGAGCAAAATGAGAGCACATATTATATATATATTCCCTTAATGCTCATATAGTAAGAATCAACCCAGTAACATGTCAAGAGGATAAATTCCCACCTTCCTCCAAATCCAGAGAGTCTGCTGCAGTAGGTCTGGTGTGAGACATTTGAAGTGATCTAATTCGAATAGTCCTGAAGGAAAATTTTGGAAAGCACTGAGAACAAACACCTGAGCTACCGAATAAGGACAGAAGACAGCCCAGGGATTTAAATCCACCCTTGGAAACTTTCAGAGACAGAGGTATACACATGCTTGCTTTTATTTTCTGCAATTTCTCTTCACAAAATTTTATGAAGTGAATACACAATAGTTATCTGATTAAAACAAAGTAGGGATTGAATTCAGGAGCATTATTATATCCCCATCCATTTTTATTTTGAGTCAGGATCTCAGTAAGTCACCAAGGTTGGCCTTGGACATGCAAGCCTCCTGCCTCAGCCTGCTGAGCAGCTGGGATTACAGGTGTATGCTACCATATCTGGTTCAGATTTTTCTTTCTGAAATGTTTCCTTACTTGAGGAGTCTCAGGTCCACACATCCCTGTGATACTCGAATATGAGTGAAGTCATTTGCTCATTTTTGACTATTCTAGGGGCATCTCTTGTCATCATTCTTCAGCATGTTTCCGTCAGGTCCCTGGCCTGCTCAGACTTCAACCCACCAGGGCAGCTCTGCCATCCCTCAGAGCAGACCAACCAAGACTGGGCCATTGCTGGTACCACAAGGAGGCCAAACTCAAAGTTGCAGGAAATCACTGACTTCCTGGTAATAAGCCCTGGTCCCCCCTGGGAAAGGAGGCCAGCTCACACACCTGGCTCACAGTTCCTGTTCTCTCCAGTCTGGACCTCTTTTTGCTTTGCACCTTCTCCCCACTTGCTTCCTCTCATCATAGGTCCTCCACCTCTAAGACTTTTGCTGGCACATGTGCTTGGGAACATTTGGGTGTCATAGACCTGACCACCTCCAAGCAGAGTCCCTGGGCACATAGTGTTCTTTTCTCTGGTGCAGGCTCTGTGTCAGGGTGTGAGGCTTGATTAGGGCAGTAGCCTGGATTGATGGGTGGACCTTTTTTTTTTTTTTTGGTATTGGGTATTGAACCTCAGGGGTACTTAACCACCGAGTCACATCCCCAGCCCTATTTTGTGTTTTATTTAGAGATAGGGTCTCACTGAGTTGCTTAGCCTCTCGTTTTTGCTGAGGCTGGCTTTGAACTCATGATCCTCCCACCTCAGCCTCCCGAGCTGCTGGGATTACAGGTGTGCACCACCGCCCTCGTGCGCGTGCATACACTCACACACACACACACACACACAGTAGTTCTGGGCTCTCACCTTGGTGAGAAAGAAACTTGATGTTTCCTAAGTGTAGTGCTTCCTGAACAACACATGTTCTCTTCCCTCCTTTCATGCCGTACATATGACATAGATACGAGATGTGATATATATCATACAGGATCACACATATGTGTGATCATAGGTAGGATGTATATGATGTGACACAAATTTTGTTAAAAAATATATATGATACATCTTGCCACATCCATATAAAGCTGCTACTGGAGAAATTTTTGCCAAGGGAAGATCTTGAATTCCCATGCTTCCTCCTTACTTATTTGTTCCTTCATTCTCTTTCCAATACCACTAACAAGTCTTTCTCATTGGTCTTGACTCAAGAGCTCTCCATGCAAAGACTGAAACAGTTAAACCAAGATTAAAAAGCTCCAACTTACAGAGAGCCCTTCCGTCCATCTTTCCTTCCTTCCTTCCACAGGCCATGTCTTTACATACAGAGATGAACAAGACAGATAGGGTCTCTGTTCTCATGCAGCTTCTATTCCACTGTGAGAAAGGAAGAGCGGGAGGGAGACAGGAAAAAGAGAAAGAAAAGGAGAAAGGAAAGAATATTAGAGTTGTAGGTGCTACGAAGAGAATTCAGATAAGATGACGGCATGGAGTGACCACATGATTTTAGATTGGGTGACTAGGGAAGGACTGTCTCTGGTGAAATATCTGAGCTCTGAAATTAAAAAAAAAAATTAATGTCAACATCAGAAGCAGGGAGCATTTAAGCAAGGGCGAATATGTTCAGGGAATACAAATTTAAGATCAGACCAAACAAAGTATAATTAGCATGATAATTTTGTGCCTCTATCAAATGTTTTCAGAACTACTTATTTCTATTATGCATATCTTTATAAGATGGATATTCAAGGTCAGAGTCAATGGTGGAGAAATACAGCTCAGCAGCAAACAGAGACAACTGAGACATGTTAAGCAGCTTTATGGAATAGTCAGTCCTGATTGAATTTCTTCCCTGTGCAATTAGTTTGCCACCCTTCCTAGGCAAGAATCCTATGTCTTCCAATTCTCAGGGTAGGAAAGGAAGAAGGAGAAAGAGGACAAAGAAGAGGAGGAGAAGCAGGGAAAGGGGGAGACAGAACAAACCAAATTCAAGATATCCACCTCGCCTCAAACAGAAATGACCTCTATTACTCACCAGTTCCAGCAGTCAGAGAGGAGATTGCCATCAGGACATGAGGTCATTATATTCTGCATTAATTGGAGCAAAAAATTAGAGAAGAGGTGAGGTTTTGGAAAGAATACTCAAAGAACTCCACCCTTCCCCCTTGATTGTTTAGATAAGATTTAGTTAAATACTAAAAATATAACAGCTATGAACTGTTTGACCGACTCACCTGCTATGGACTGAATTTTGCCCCTCAGATTCCTATGTGCCCTAAATCCCCATGTGACTCTACTGGAAATGGGGCCTTTAGCTGGTAATTAAGATTAAGTGGGTCCTAAGAGTGGAGCCCTGATCCTACAGAACTGCTGTTCTTATAAGAAGAGGAAGAGACCCCACAGATCTCTCCACCATATGCAGACACAAGATGGCACACAAGGATGTGCGCTCTCAGCTGAATTTAGCCATGAAGGCACCTTAGACACCCACTCTTGAAGTCACACGTCTAAGGGTATTTTGTTATGGCAGTCCTACTGACTAGGACACCACCTTACCTCTGTGCAAAGTGAAATGAGGAAAGCTTGATTCCCTCACTGCCCCCATAAACGTTGCTAATGGATCAAGGTGGCTCAAAGGGTAGGGTTAAAGAAAAAAAAACCACATTTTTCATGATTTGGAATTAAAGTGTTGTTAAACCAGAAGTTTAGCCAATTTATCTTAATTTTTGTTGCTTTAATTTATACCAGGCCATTTGAAATTTTATTGAGTAAATATGTGAAAATTATACTATTTAATGGACAAGACCTGTACTTTAAGATTTTCCCTCCTGTTACTGAGGTTGGCTTTTTATTTATCTAAGACTGGGACTATATCAAGTGGGTATGTATGAGTTATACCCTTACCGAAAAAGACATCATAGCACAATTATCAGGGACAAAGGGTGACTTTAGTGAATGAACCCTAGGGACCATTGCTTTCAGGGACTCCTTCCTCCATTTAATTTTTTTAAAATTAGTTTTTCTACTATACATCTACAAAATAGAATGGAATCTTGTCATTGTTGACAATGTGGATGTAACAGGAAATCATAATGTCAAGTGAAATAAGCCAGGTACAGAAAGACAAGTACTGTGTGATGTTACTCATATGTGAGTCTAAAAAAGTTGATCTCATAGAAGTGGACAGTAGAGGGGAGGGGGAGGGGGAAAGATTGATTAATGGGACCAAGTTGCAGTTAGATAGGAGCAAGAAGATAGGTGTGCTATGACACAGTTGGATGACCACAGGGAACAAGAATACATATTTCAGCTGGGCGCAGTGGCACATGCCTGTAATCCCAGCAGCTCGGGAGGCTAAGGCAGGAGAATCTCGAGTTCAAAACCAGTCTCAGTAACTTAGCAAGGTACTTAGCAACTCAGTGAGACCCTGTCTCTAATAAAAAAAAATATATGAATATACATATACATATTTACATATATATATACACACATATATATGTAAATATATATATATATAAATATATATATATATATATATATAAAATATATAAATTTTAATTTATAAATATATAAATAAAAGGGCTGGGGATGTGGGCTCAGTGGTTAAGCACCCCTGGGTTCAATTCATAGTACCAAATAAATAAATAAATACACATTTCAAAGAGCTAGAAGAATTTGAATTTTTTTTCCCATAAGAAAGAATATATGGGGCTGGGGCTCAGTGGTAGAGCACTTGCCTAGCAGATGAGGCACTGGGTTTGATCCTCAACACCATATGAAAATAAATAAATATATTGTGTTAATCTACAACTAAAAAATGTTCTAAAAAATAGAAGAAAGAATATATGTTTGAGAAGATAGATATACTTGTTTAAACATACAATGTATGCACATATTGAAACATCACACAGCATTCCATTAACATGTAGCATATTTGTTTTTATGTGTTAGCTAAAAATTTAAATTAAAAGTTATACATTTGTGTGTGTGTGTGTGTGTGTGTGTATCTCCATCCCCCAACCCTGGGGATTGAACCCAGGGGTGCTTAGCCACTCTGCTACATACCCAGCCTTTTTTATTTTGAGACAGGATCTTGCTAAATGCTTAGGTCCTTGTTAAAATGCTGAGGCTGGTTTTGAACTTGTGATCCTCCTGCCTCTGCCTCTTGAGTAGCTGGGATTACAGGTGTGTACTACCACATCCAGCTCTCAAAAATTATATTTTTTATGACAGCTTTCTTATGATTTTAAAAGAAATAGACATTGAAACATTTTGAGACCATTAAAATATCATGAGCCCTCAGCACTGTTTCAGCTTTCAGCATAATGAACAGGTCCTTCTGACAGAGGTCACTCCCTGGAGCCTGGGTCCTACTTCCATTACTTATTGGCTATGAGATTTGAGGACAGTCCTTTAGTGTTCTTATCTATAAGGACAAGATGGGTCAGGTGCAGTAGTGCTACTTGGGAAGGCTGAGGCAAGAGAATCACAAGTTCTAGGCCAGCCTGGGCAACTTGGTGAGACCCTGTCTCAAAATAAAAAAGGGCCGGGGCTGTAGATCAGTGCTTGCTGAACATGTGTGAGGTCCTGGGTCCAATCCCTAGTACCATAAAATCAAACCAAACAAAACCCAGAGATGAATGTAGCCAAATAAAATGGAGACACATCTTCCTCATTAGCAAGAAAGGTGTTTGATTGGGGGGATGCTCTGATCAGCTCCTTAGGCTGGAAGGTGCTGGAGCAAAAAGCTGTCTCTTGAGTGGTGCAGGGTGAGCTGGAACTGAAACAAGAGACCATCTTTGTCCTCCTGAAGGCCTGATAAAGGAACGTGGAGGTCAGGAACGGAGATATCCAAATGTGTTAGTTGTTACAAATACCTGGGGTCATCTGCTCGCGAAGAAGAAGGGTTTATTTTGGCTTATGGTTTTGGAGGCTTTAGTCCACAGTCTGTTGGCCCATTGCTTTTGGGTCTGTGGTGAGGCACCATCGTGGTGGAGGAAGCTGCTCAACCTCATGGTGTCCAGAAAGCAAAGAGAGGCAGGGGAAGGGGCAGGATTCCAATATCCTCTTCAAGGGATCCCCCCCCCCCCCCGCCGCAGTGACCTAACTTCCTTCTACGGGCCCCACTTCCTAAGGGTTCCACCACAACCCTGCAGTGACAACTGGGATCCAAGCCTTCAACACAGGGGCCTTTAGGGGACCCTAATGCGCGGAATAGCCCTGGGGCAGAGCCTTATTAAGAGGTTTCGCCTCTGCTCTCCTGTGCTCTTCAGTAATGTACCCTTCCCTTTGAAGCTTTGGTGAGCAGGGGCTGAGTTCTGCCCTGAGGTGGGCGTGGTCTGCAGTGGGGTGGGAGCTCCTGGCCACAGTGAGCATCCCCTTGGAGAATGGACCGCCCAAGGCAGGGTAAAGCACACTTCGGGGTCACTCGCACCATCTCTACAAGGTTCCATTAATTCAGCGCCCTGATGATTAAGGAGGGCAGTAATTCTCAACAGTGGGTGATTTTGCCTCCCTCTCCCAGGGGACATTTTCCAAAGTCTGGGGACATTTCTTCTTGTCACAACTGGGGGTGCAGAGTGTGGCTGGCATCAGTGGTAGAGCCAGGACTGCCGTTTCGCATTCTAAGGAGGGCCATAGCCTCGAGGGTGAGAAGCCCGCTCTGAAGCCTTCCTTCCACTCACCCCAGAAGTGAAAATCAGAGATAAATTTATAGTACATTACAAGGTCAGCCAGTTCTATTATTTAAAATAAAGATAAGCAAACAATTATACTAATGAGCTTATCCCTGTCTGTTGCCTCAGCCAAACTGACATCTAACCGAACTTTCTGTATAACCTTCTGAATTAGTTACTTTTAGTTTCAGGATTAAAAAGCACGCGTGATTTTCCCAGAGTAACCAGAAGCAGCTAGGATTTCTATCTAACGCTAAACAGCCACCTCCCTCTGCTGGAGAATTTTATAACTGCAACTTTAGTATGGGGAAAACCATTGAGGCTGGTCATTCTAATTTAAGGAAGTGTCTGGGGCCTTTGAACTTAGGATGGGGAGTATACAAGTTTAGATGATCAGTTTCTTTCTTATGCACTACCTTAAAAATTTTGATGTTATTTGGTAGTAATTAAATATTCGTATTTTCTCTATCAGAACCGGATTAATTCATGAAAGGATATCAAAGCTTAACAATAGAAACAAAAGCAGATCAATGATTTTTAAAAAGATTTATCAGTACTTAAAAATAATAGGAAATTTGGAAAAATAGAAAACTAAAAGGAAGAAGAAAAGTTATATTCAGTCCCACTTTCAGAAAAAAAATGACTATGAACATTTTGAAACTCTTTTTCTATGAGAGTATGAAAGTAAGAATGTTTTTAAAAATTGTGTTTGGGCTGAGGGCATAGCTCAGGGTTATAGTGTGTGCTTAGAATGTGTGAGGCGCTAGGTTCAATCTCAAGCACCAAAAAAATAAAGTTTTTATTCTTGTTTGTTTTGCATAGATAGTGTCATGTAATACATAAAAATGTGCCTTGCTTTAAAATTCTTTTTTCTCTCTGAATATATCCTAATCATGTCTCCACTTTATTACCAGCATTTTTGGTTGATATGAGGGGCATGCAGAGTCCTTTTCCAGGTAAGGACCAGCTATTGCCTTTAGCTGCCACCCCTCAGAGATTGCCTCAGCCACGGGAAGCCACGTGGATCAGCTGTGTCCTACATCTGTGCCTGGTGGAGGCCTGGACATTTTGGCCCAATGTGGAGGAGTTCTGATAGGCTGCAGCCTTATGGGCTGTTGCTGGACTCCTGCTGCTGCCCAGTCCTGCTTCCTCTCTTGTCTCCCACAGTTTGTCATCTCAGGGCACCTCCTGCCTGCATCCTGTCTACCTCTAGCAGCCTGCCTCCTAGAGAACATATCCCGTGTGACTTTGACTACTACTTTTAGTTTTCTGAATACAGTACTATGTGCACATGTTTTAAAACTTTTGAAAAGTATAAAAGGGCATTTAGTGCAAAGTAAGGCTTGCTCTCACCCTGACTCCCATTCCACAGAGATGAATGCCATTTTGTGGGTCTTTCCAGGGTTAGGTGGGACATAGGTAAACATACACACTGTGATATTTAATCCTGTGACTTGGCCACAGGATGCCTGGATAGCTGGTTAAACATTATTTCTGGTGTGACTATGAGGGTGTGTGTGTGTGTGTGTGTGTGTGTGTGTGTTTTTTAATTTTTATGTGGTTCTGCGGATCAAACCCAGTGCCTCACACACGGTAGGTGAGCGTTCTACCTCTGAGCTACAACCCCAGCACCTATGAGAGTGTTTCTGGAAGAGATTAGCATTTAATTAGCATGCTGAATAAATTGAATTGCTCTCCTCAATGTAGGGAGACATTCCACTCCATTGAGGGACCTAGTAGAATAAAAATGTAAAAGAGAGGATTACTCCTCCTTTTCTTCCTCCCTCCTCCTCCTCTTTCCTCTGCCTCCTCTTCTTTCTTCCTCCTCCTCCTCCCTCCTCCTCTTTCTTTTCCTCCTCATCCTTCTCCCCCTCCTCCTTCCCTTCCTCCTCCTCCTTCTCTCTCTCACTGTTTGAGCTAGGACATCCATCTTCTCCTGCCCTCAATGCTGCTGGTTCTCAGGTCTTCTGACCTGGACTGGAGTCTATTCCCTCAGCTCTCTGGATCTCCGATCTTTATACCACTGATTTTCCTGGGTCCCCAGTTTGCAGATTGTTGGGTTTCTCAGCTTCCATAATCCCATATCATAAACCTCCTTATAACTACAGTCCGCCCTCAGTATCCATGGGAGACTGGTTCCAGGGCCCCTGCAGACACCAAAATCTGTAGATGCTCATGTTCCTTATATATATAATGGTCTGGTATTTGCATATTACCTATGCACATCCTCTTGCCTACTTTAAATCATCTCTAGATTACATATGATACCTAATACATTGTAAATGTTATGTAAATAGTTGTTATACTGTGTTGTTTGGGAAAATAAAAGTTCTGTACATGTTCAGTACAGACACATTTTTTTCCTGAATAGTTTTGATCCATGGCTGATTGAATCCAATGGTGCAGAACCCATGGGTAGAGAGACCCCCACCATATACACAGCCTGTTAGTTCCCTTCCTTTGGGGAACCCTGATTGATGCAGATATGTATTACTTTTTAAAAAGGTTTTGTTATGAAATAATTTAGAATTAATGGGAGAACTGTGCAGATAAGGGCACAAGTCCCCTTATCTCCACCCATCTTCCCCGAATGTCAACATCTACCACCTCCACCTTTACCAAAACCAAGAAATTGGCAGTGGTCCAGCTCTGTGAGCCAAACTATGAAAGGTTTAATTCAGATCTCACTGGTTCTCCTCTGATGTCCTCTTCCTGGATGATGCAGGGTCCCACTTGGCATCAAGCATGTACCTCCTTTCGGGGTGTGCCTTCCAGGTGTCCTGAAGTTACTGTGCTTGTGTTGCAGTTGAAGTGATTCTGCTTCTTCTCTCTCTTTTATTTTTTTTTATAAAATTTCCCTCTATTCACAAATTTTGTAAAGTTCCTTCCCGATTTCTGATTCTTTCCATGTGGGGTATAGCCATCTTTAAGCGTGGTGATTCGTGTCACCAATCTCTGTCTTTCAGTTTTCTTCTCTCTGTGTGGTTTCTGTCTTTCATCACGAGCGCTGTGCCCTCTCACCTGCAGGGATGACCTTTGATTCGACCTAAATAGGTATGTGCTGTCCAGTTCCCTTCTTCTAGCCTCTTGGGCAGCTCTCCACGAGGTCAGAGGTGGCAGATGTCACATCTATGAGCTTGGGTTTGTATCTGGGATGTCTCCCCTGAGGCTCCCTCTGCTAGGGCTGATTACTCCCCATGGCCACCATGGGACTTCCCTTTGTCATCATGTGTGGAATTCCTGTCACCTCTTCCTGGGCTGGTATCTTAGCCTGGATTTCACCCAGAAACCAGAGCCTGAGACCCAGGTTTGCATGCAGGTAGTTTATTCTAGAAGGTGATCCCCAGGGACAGGAGTGAGAAGTGACTCAGGAGGCGGAAAGGTGGCCCAAGGGTGTGCTACTGGGTTGGCCACCACTGTGGGCAGCTGGGACTCCATCCCTGTGTGGCTGGCCAAGGATGATGCAGTGAGCCTAGACCCACCTGCCCTCATTCCCTGTGGCCAAGGCTTGCCTTTTGTCTTTGTTTTGGTGGAGCCATTGGTGGGACAATGGCATAAGACACAGGGAGGGCAGCCTCCTGAGCTGTGTGACTGCCAGTGGCCTTTGTGCCTGTGACATAGTTGTCATCTGTGTCCCCCTGGCTACCCTCCTGGGTTCCCTTCTCCTCCTGGCTGGGTTGCACACCCTGTTTTCTGTACCCTATACGTTCCCCGTTGGGGTTGACTCTGTTTGGGGAGACATCCTCCACTAGCTTCCTGAACAAGGCAGGTGGGAGGGAGGTCATTGTCCTTGGAACGAGCATGCCTGGGAATATCCTTATTCTACTCTCCTATTTTATGAGGAGGTTAGAAATCATATTTCTTTCTACTTTTGAAGACATTATTGTTTCCTTAATTCTTTTGTTGTCGTTAAAGCCAAAGTCACGATTCTCAAGTTTTTCTTCAAGTGAATGGGTCTGTTTCTCCCTCTCATATTCATTCTCTCTCTCTCCCCAACGCTTCTCCTTCCGCATCTTTCTCTCCAGAAGCTCGGAGTCTCTTCTCTTTGTCTCAGTGTTCTGAAACTTCATGGCAATGTGGCCTTGATGTGGGTCACTTTTTATCCATGCTCTGGTTTGACATGCTTGAGCCCTTATTTTTATTTATTTATTTATTTTTGTGGTGCTGGGGATTGAACACAGGGCCCTGTGCCTTCGAGGCAAGCATTCTACCCACTGAGCTAGACCCCCAGCCCCGCTTGAGCCCTTTTAAACTGGAAACTGTCTCCTAGTTCTGAGAAAGTTGCTTGGATTATTTAATTAATGGCTTCTTATCCCCTCTTTCCTTTTGGAAATTTCTATTACTCAATTGTTGGTTCTCTGGATCTGGTACTTCAAAATATTTCTGTTCTTTAAAAAAATTTTTTTGTTGTTGTTGGTTTTCCTGTTCCATTTTCTAGGGAATTTCTCTCAATTTAAATCTAGTCCCTTTATTGAGTTTATACCCTATGTCCTCTTTTTGGTTCTCGTATGTTGCTTTCATATACATATGAAATTATAAGTAATAGATAATTATATGTGAAATACAAATACTCCTCAACATATAGGGTTGTATTAATAAACCTACCAGAAGTTGAAAATATCACAAGTCAAAAATGCATGTATACACCTAACCCATCACAGACCATCCCAGCTCAACAACATGGTACCCTTGCGAGTACCAATTGCTTCTCCCAGCAATTGCCTGGTGGACTGTGAGCTGCGACCCAGCATCTCAAAAGGGTAACTTACTATGTACCACTAGCCTGGGGAAAAGATGGAAGTTCCAACTATGATTTCTACTGAATGCCATTGTAAAGTCAAAATTTTTACTTTGAACCATTATAGGTCAGAGGTCATCTGTATCTACATACATAGATGCAAATAGGCATGTATGTACACATGTATTTATCAACCTGTTCTTGTTTCATGAATGCATTTTCTTGTTCTGTATCTCTGAGAATATTACAGTGATAGTTTACTGTTAAAAAGTTTTCTTCTCTCTGTGTGGTTTCTGTTTCTTCCAAACTGCTTTGTGAAAGTGTCTAGCCACATGTGGCTGACTGCTTATTGTTGAGACCATGCTCATAATTCTTGGTTTGTACTTAATGACTTTAAGTGTCCCCAGAGTCATGTAGGAAATCTGGATGATAGTGTCTTTATGTCTTTCCTCCTGGACCATTTACAATCCTCAAACTGCACACCATAGGTTAAGTTTTAGTTGTGCTTTTAGTAGGGTTTTGGGAGAGAGCAAAATTGGATGTGTATTTCCAATTTGCCACTTAATCTGGACTCTCCTTTCTTCTCCAAGGCTAATTCCATCTGCCTCCTGAAATTTCTCTCTTAGTAAAGTTCTACACATGTTCTTCCCCTAATCCCATATCTTCATGTTTCTGAGGTTTACAAAAGTGGTTTTTAAGGGTTTGGGTTAAAAATGGTAAGTGATATGGAAAATAAAGAGCATGGGCAAATACCCAAGTTAAATAATTCTTGGTGTTTATTCCTATAAAATAATTGTGCAAAAGAACATAGAACAGTCTTGGTCTGTAAATATTCTTAAATTATGTCATGAAAAATTTGCAGACTTGCTATTTTATTGTAGAAGAATCTCCAGTGCTGTGAGATCAAATGATTCATTTTAAATTATAAATATTTTGTATCATCCCTTTGTAACACCAAAAAAAATTCAAAGATAATTATAACTTACCTTCACATTTATTTTTGATTAATCCATATAATAATGTGGGCACTGAGTGCCATGCTGTCCACCTGGATCTTTCTTCAGGCCCAAGGGACCCCTTTCCTCAGCTTCCTGAAGGTTGACGTCCAATGGCTCCAAGGTAGGATTTTCTCTGAGCGTTGTCCCCACCTGGAGGGAGCTTCTTTGGTCAAGGCTGTGTGCTCCCTCTCTGGGGACAGTCCATATTCAGTTGGGGTGGCACAAATAGCTCACACGCACAGTCGCAGCTCCAGAGACATTGCAGAACTGGCTGAAGCCTTTGTCATGATGGCAACATGACTCAGTGTGTCCCTCTGCCCACTCTGACTTCCTTCACTTGCTACAGGTGCTGACACAGGGGCCCCTTCTCATTAAAGCTTTGGCACACACATCTCCAACTTAAGGGTCTACTTCCCTGGGAACCTAGCCTAAGAAAATGCCCTATATAGGAGAACTAAAGGAAAGTACTACATAATACTGTAATACATAATATTATGTGGAATAAAATAATATATATTTCATTAGGTGTGGTGGTACACTCTTATAAATCTCAGCTACTCAGGAGGCTGAGATAGGAGAATTACAAATTCAAGGTCAGTCTGAGCAACTTAGCAAAATAAAAAACAAAAATGACTAGGGCTGTAGCTTAGTGGTAGAGCACTCCAGGGTTCAATCCCCAGTGAGACAAATAATAATACCTGTGTGGATATGTAATCGATTGCATGTGACTACAGTAGAAGACAAGGAAGTCATCAGACACTCACACCTTTATGTAGAATCACTGCTTTAACAGTGAATGTAGACTGTTACATGATGTAGGTGGCACTACCTTTGGGGACATGATTTTCCAAATGGTAAACGAATCTTAGTAAAATTCTATACATTGAGGATCAAAAGAATGATCTTTCAATGTACACATCCAATTCCCAGAACATTCTGTGTACAGCGCAGCTGTGCAAACTTATGATGTGTTTATTTACAAAATAGAGTTACTCTCTGGGCTTCTCTAACTGTAAGCAGGGTTTCCACTTGCTGAATGGGCAGTCTTGTGGCATCAGGGACACTTCTGGGTTTGCAGAACTGCCTCATGCTTTATAGGCATCTTACATTCCTGACCCTTGATCACGAAACGCCTCCTATTCTTTTGTCCATGAAAAATGATTCCACAGATTCCCAAAATGACCCCTTGCATTGACAGACCCCTAGAGAATTCCTGTTATCCTGTCTGGTAGGTAATAAAAACCGTGTCCTGGCTGCCATCGGCAGAGTTCTCACTGGATGTTTTTAATGTGAATCCTCTTACATAGAAAGTTAAAAAAAAAAAAAAAAAAAAAAAGAATGTCCCTTAAGGGAGAGAAGCTGTGATTAGATTGGGTTTGTGGACAGACCTCAACACCATAGGGCTGAGAAACCAGTGTGGATAATACATGGTTATTACCTAATGTTTCTTGGGGAGAAAATAAAATGTCTTTGCCAAAAACTTATATCTTAAGGGTCCTAAATCTTTCATCTCCAACTTATAAAACAAAACTAATTTGGGTCTCTGTGGAGGGATTCCCCAGATCCTTGGCCAAAATTGCTTCCCCAATAATGGCATTACTTGAGTGTCTAAGTGGTCTAAATAGGTAGCCCTTTGAGGGACTTTAATCTCTGGGAGACCTACTTATTGATGAGCTGTGCTTGAAGAGTGGACAGGCATTATTATCCTCCTACAAAAATAAAATAAAAAGGGGTCTGGGATTGTGGCTCAGAAGTGGTACAGCACTTGCCTGGCATATGTGAGGCATTGGGTTCAATTCTCAGTACCGCATATAAACAAATAAATAAACACATAAGAAATAAGCTGGATGGCATTATAGCAGATTATGCTAAGTGAAGCTAGCCAATCCCTAAAAAACAAATGCCAAATGTCTTCTTTGATATAAGGAGAGTAACTAAGATCAGAGTAGGGACGAAGAGCATGAGAAGAAGATTAACATTAAACAGGGATGAGAGGCGGGAGGGAGAGGGAGAGAGAAGGGAAATTGCATGGAAATGGAAGGAGACCCTCATGGTTATACAAAATTACATACAAGAGGAAGTGAGGGGAAAGAGAAAAATAATACAAGGGGGAGAAATGAATGACAGTAGAGGGGGTAGAGAGAGAAGAGAAGAGGGGAGGGGAGGGGAGGGGGGATAGTAGAGGATAGGAAAGGCAGCAGAATACAACAGACACTAGTATGGCAATATGTAAATCAGTGGATGTGTAACCGATGTGATTCTGCAATCTGTATACGGGGTAAAAATGGGAGTTCATAACCCACTTGAATCAAAGTGTGAAATATGATATGTCAAGAACTATGTAATGTTTTGAACAACCAACAATAAAAATTAAAAAAATAAAGACAACAAATAAATGGTTACCAAGTATAAAAAAAAAAGAAATAAGGGTCCATCAGCAACTAAAAAATGTTCTGATATCTGGGATTCACTTCAAAACAGTCCAGGGGGCTGGGGTTGTAGTTCAGTGGTAGAACGCTCGCCTAGCATGGCGTGTGAGGCACTAGATTTGATCCTCAGCACCACATAAAAATAAATAAATAAAATAAAGTTATTATGTCCATCTACAACTAAAATAAATAAATAAATAAATAAATAAATAAATAAATAAATATCAAACAAACCAAAAAACAGTCCAGGGCATGGGGAGGAGTGGGTGTGTGAGGATAGATGGATCAAGACTGGCCATGAACTGATCATTAAAGTGGGTCATGAGTTCATGGGAGTTTATTACATTTTCTTTACATTTTTCCATATGTTTGAAATTGTTCATAATAAACATCTTTTCAAAAGGTGCCATTCTGTATTTCATGAGTGTGCCTGCTGCCACGGAAGGTGGAAGAGGGTATATTAAAGTTGATATTGATGCTCAGGAATGAAAGACACTTTAGGAATCACTTCCAAATGCTCTCCCATGCCATTAATGTTTTAAGACAGTGCATTTGGGGCTGAAATAAAGGAAACTGTCCATTAAGGAAAATGGACACCTTCTTCCCATACCTGCGAGCTCTAGACTTTTCCAAGACAGACTTCTCATTTGCTGTTAGAATCTATGTCTCTAAAAATGTCCTAGTGACTATTTCACCAACAAGTTCCCCATAATTTATTTTTAAAAGAAAGAAAACCAAATCTGAAATAGGTCTTTAAGGGAATGGAGAGGCTCGATGCCAGGAGATGTGGGATTCATTAAGGCCTGGCTGTTTGTCTAAATTTTCTGTGGTGCCCTGGGGCGACTGTCAACGGCAGGATTATCTGCGACTTTGCTGTGCAAAGATGGATGGTTTCTAAGTGGACCTTCTTCTGCCCAGTGGCCAGGCTTGATATTGAGCAAAATAATGGTCAGAAGGAGCATCGCCAAGCCCCTAACGAGAAGCTGTTGACAGAAAAATGGCTCTAACATTCATCAAAAAGCCAATAAATGCCAAGAAGGGACTGGAAATTTGGCAGCTCATAAATTCCTTCTCAAGGGGCCTCTGGCGGGGGTGGACGGGAGCTTGGGGACGGCACACCTGCTTAGCCTTTTTCCTGAGCATTGCCAAATTAGCTTCCAGAAAGCCTACAATGTTATGGGCAACTGATGGTTTTTCGGGGGATGTTAACAGGGGACCACTCCTGCTTCTGATCAGAGGATCCCTGTTTGGGGTGCCAGTACTGACTGGGTCTCTATCTGAGCTGAGCTTTCATGGCTAAGTTTGTAAGTTAATTGAGAACTAAGATCTCTCCTGGTTTGAAAAATCAGAACTTTCCATGATGATACCTTTTGCTTACTAAGAGACCAATGGGTTCTTCTTGATTCCTGTGGTACTTAATGCCCACGCTGCTCATTTAGCAGCCAGTCCTGTTGCTTTGTGGGATTGCTAAGGCCTGCTTCTACTTTTTTGCTGAGGGAAGGGGATGTTTACCAAGTGCTGAATACAATCAGCTTCTTGACTTTGGCTTCCCCCAATGGCCACCCTGAATCAAGGACTCATGTGAAGGTGATTTCTTTGGAAAGTGACCCCCAGCAGCACATGAGAGAGCATGGGGTGAAGGAGATAGGGAAGGGAACAACCAGCCAGAAACATGATAGAAAGAGGTCTGGTAACTGGGCTCAGGTCTGGGTGACTTGAGAGGAAATGGGGAGTGACTGCTGGTGGGTACCAGGTTTCTTTTAGAGGTGATAAAAATGTTCTAAAGTTGATTGTGGTATGTGATACAACTGTGATAAACTAGGAACCATGGAATTGCATACTTGTAGTAGGTACGTTCTGTGGTATGTCAATTACCTCTCACGAAAGCTATTATTTTAAAAAGTGTTAGTAATTCCTACACCCAGAGTCATCCTATCACCTAAAGTATATGTAATAGAAAGTGAAAATCCTTCCTCCCACTCATCCCCCACTCCCTTCTCCAAAAATAATGACAGCAAAATTCAGAGAATTACATGACCTGCTTTTATAAATATGCACACTCTTTTCATGCATAAGACGAAGCCTGCATGCACCTTCACATGCAATTATGGTTGCTCTTGCATGTCTGTCCTTTGACATCGTGTATCTTGCATGACTGTTCCTTTGAGGATTCCTTAGAACTTAATATTAAGCTGAACTGGGCCTGATATGGTTTCTTCTGCAACTCTGGCTTATCTATATTTTCTAATTCTTGTATCAAACAGATTGGTAATTTGCTTTCTCAAGAAAGCATCTATTTCCTCTAGATTGTCAGATATGTATTTTTAACTTTCCTGTTCATCTCCTTGTTATGAAGCTGTGAGCCTCCTCTCCTCTTAAAAGTTGGAATTCCCCCTTTTTGATTCCAGCTTGTAATCAAAAATCTTCATTGCTTAGCAGATAGTTTAAATTTTTTAACTTTTGCCTTGAAAACCTGACCCCTTTGACCTTCTCCTTCCTGCCACACACAGAACATTCCAGCGACCCTTTCTTGCCTTTATGCCTTCTGCTGTCTTCACCCCTTAGAGTCCCTTTGCCATCTCCCCTGGTCCAGACTTATCTAGTCTTCAGGATGGCCCTCTTCATGAAGCTCCTTCTGATTCTCCAGCTGGAAGGAAACTCCTGCTCCTCTGAACTTGGGCAGCACTGCGTACCTCTGTGCATCTGACAGCATCCTACCTTGGGTTCATTTGTTATTTAGGATTTTTTATTGTCTCCACTAAAAGCTTGCAATAGAGGATGCTTTATGATGAAAGCTGTGAGCCTCCAGTCTACGAGGAGTTGATTCAGAATGATTGAGAGTAAGGATGTATTGTCTTATGAAATTAAGTCCAATCCTTAAAGACCCAGTTTCTTTTCCTTTCCACTCCGCTGTAGTCCTGGGGAGGCATTTGCCCTCCAGTTTGTCCTCTGAGGGGTGCAAGATGTCTGCAGCCAAAACTGGAGAGAGAACACATCACTTCTATGGAGGACAGACTCCAGGTGGTCTCGTGGTCTTCAGCCCCTTGCATGATGTCTTCTCCTTGAGGGTGGGCAGGACCTATGACTTGCTTCTAGCTGATAGAAGGTGGTGGGGTTCTGAAGTTCTATGCGTGCGTCCATCTTGCTAGGAGGTCTTGGGCTTCTCCCTTGCTGGCTTCTAGAAACCACGCTTCCATGTCATTGGCTGCCATTTGGAGAGAGCCAGAGGTCAAGAAGTCGAAACTGGCTTCTGGCCAACAGCAGTCTGGCAGCCTGCAAGGAACTGAGTGCTGCTGTAGTCATGTGAGATTGGACGAGAACCCCTCTCTAGTCAAGCCTCAGAAAGGACCTAGCCCTGGATGACACCTTGATTCTATCTTGTAAGACCCTGAGGCAGAGAACGCAGCTAAAATGTCCCAGGGCTCCTGACCCCCAGAAACTATAAGAAAGAAGTATTTTAAGCTGCTTGGTCTGTGGTGATATCATTATGCAATAGTTACAGAAAACTAGCATATTTTTCCTGAATCCTTAAGAAGACACCTGGGCTGGGGCTGTAGCTCAGTGGCAGAGCACTTGCCTAACATGTGTAAGGCACTGGGTTTGATCCTTAGCACCACATAAAAATGAAGCAAATAAAGTCATGCTGTCCATCTACAACTACAAAAAAAAAAAAATTAAAGAAAAAAAGAACCCACCCAGTTGTCTTCTTGGAATTCTTTCACATGCTCATTCTGAGTCTGGTTCCTGGAAAAGGGAATAGAATTACCAAATTTGGCATAAGTGAGTCAAGATTTGCTTTTAAACATTATGTGTAGGAAAAACAGTAGTTCTTTCTACAAGACAACTGGCCTGCTTACTTCAAAAGTTTTTATTTTTATTTTTTAATGCCTAACAACCAAATACAATGTGTGCCTTTGTGTGAATCTTGATGAATCTTGGTTCAAAAAACCCAGAGAATTTTGTTCATGGACTACACAATTAATATTGAGGAAATTATTTTAAATGTTCTTAGTTGTGATAGGAGTATTATAGCAATGTAAGAACATATATGTGTGTGTGTGTGTGCATGCGTGCGTGCATGCATGTGCATGTGTGAGTAGGGAATGGCCACTGACTATGCAAACCAACAGGATCTGCCATAAGGAAACTGGAGTCATGGAAGGAATAGACTTTATTAACCTCTGAACTTAAAGCCTAGCAATACAAGCTGTGTGACATGAGGTAAATCACAGTGTTTAATTTCAGTGTCTTCTGTAAAAGGAGAATGAATGATATGACTTAATATAAACAGTGTATGAAACTGTAGGTGAGTCTTAGTCGTTGTGATGTCAGGGTTCAAGTGTTATTGATCTTGTAATTGGCACAGTGTTTACATGTGGTAGACACTAATAAATGTTGAACAAATGGATGAGAACAGGAATGGTAAGGGACAAACCTCTCTTATAGGGAAGAGTTGAAGGGGCAGAGAGTAGTTACTGATATGGGAGTTCAGATGGATTATCCTGAGGAAATAATTATCCAGTGGTTAGAATAATAACTTTGACAATACTAATAACAAAGATATTCTGATTTAAGGGTCACATTAACAGATTAGCCATTTCAACAGAGCCTACTGAGAGCAAATCCATTAGGTGTCTTGACTCCTTTCTAACCAACCATAATCTGTATATATCTCTGTCTGAAGAATGTGTTATCCCTAGAAGTGTGAGTATCTAGAGACAAAAATATGCATTAGCTATGCATTAAATTTTAAGAAAGCTCTAAAATCTCCCTAAGTCTGATTTCATCTAGACTGAGAGATATAACCCCTAAAGTGCATCCTCCTAAATTTACAAAAATCTTAGCAACTTCCCTGGATCTAAAAAACCGCATCAGTTTATTTCATGTTCTGGCCAGCTGTTTGACTTTCTAAACTGACTTAGAAAATGTCATCTGAAGTTAAAAACCCGTCTGTGTTAAGTGGACTATGAAGGGAAACGGCTTGCTGAAGGGCAGCTTTGCCCAGGTGTTTCTTGGTTCTAAGAACTAAAACACGGATAAGGATTCACTGTGGTCCTGAAGGAACATACATTCCTGTTGGAGAACAGAGAGGATGTACACTAGATTGTGAATTAAAAATAATAATTCTGTGTGCTTCTGGAGCAATGGAAGGATCTACAAAGTTAAGCAGTCTAGTGGTCAGCTAAAAACTCATAAGAGGACAGGGGTCATAGCCTAGCATGGTGATTATAAGCCCATGCTTAGAGAACTACCAGCCTTGTCCCTTCTTCCATGTGTTCTGATGGGAAACTCATTTAATATCTTTGTGTAATTTGTCATCTGTAAGATGGTGCTAATTAAGCCTACATCATAAGGCTTTTGTGTAGAAGGCTTAAAATACCACAAGGCACAGAGCAATCCCTACATAAACTTAGAATTTATAGGATCTAAATCACATTCCATCTTGACGAATACATTTGTTCTCTTTTTCTAAATTCCCAGAAAGTTCTAAAGAGAAATTACCATTTAACATAGATTTTGATAAAGAAAATATTTAAGACATACAACATAAAAAAGAAAGGTTTCTTAAGGGTGTAAAAAATACTTTCAATGTTTTTCAATGATACGGTAGGACCTCCAAAGGCATGAGCACCCAGGACCTATGAAAGTGGTAACACCTTCCTAAAGGGTAAGATTTTAAAAGTCCTGGGTGCCTTTAAGTCTTTACATTCTTCTCCAAGCCAGTTGCAACTATCTGATGTTTCATCATGAAAGCTCTATTGCTTCTACTTTTAACTTGCAAATACTGCTGGGAGGATTTAATCTGTTACTTTCAGCCTAATGCAAACTTTCAAAGTTGAACATGCAGCAGAATTATTTGGAGATCTATTTTTATTTAATGCATATTTTTTGGACTCCAGAAATCAGAATTTCTGAGTCAGCTGGTTTGGTGTGAAGCCCAGGAATCTGCATTTTAACAGTCCAAGCAGTTAGAGACCAGTGATCCATGAGCCCCATTTTGCAACACTACTCTGTAAAATGGGTTTTCAGAGCAAGGAAAGGGGAAAGAAGCTGATTGGATAATGGAAGGATTTTTGGAAGCACCAAGACAAATCAAGAATAATGACCAAGTTTGATGGAGGTCAGCCTCATGTAGGGTCTACCTATCTGAAGACATCTTCAAAAGGTTCTGGTGTGGCAAAAGACTGCTAGAGCTAGTAAACAATTTCAGCCAAGGAGCAGGTTACAAAATCAAAATACACAATTGAATGGCTTTCCTACACAACAATAATGGATCTGCTGAGAAAGAAATCAGGAAAACAATCTCATTTTGGATAGCCTAAAACAAACAAACAAACAAAAGACCCAACTACTTAGGAATAAACATAAGCAAGGAGGTGAAAGAATCAACAATAAAAACTATAGAACACTGAAGCAAGAAATTGAAGAAGACATAAGATGGAAAGACCTCCCATGTTCATGGATAGGCAGAATTAAAACTATTAAAATGGCCAAACTACCAAAAGCAATATACAGATTCGATGCGATCCCCATCAAAATTCCAATGACATTCTTCACAGAAATAGAAAAAAGAGTCCTAAAATTCATTTGGAATAATAAAAGACCAGAATGGCCAAAAGCAATCATAAGCCGAAAAGCAGTGCTGGAGGCATCATAATACCTGACTTCAAACTATACTACAGAGCTATAGTAACAAAAACTGCTTGGTACTGATATAGAAACAGACACATAGACCAATGGAACAGAATAGAACATACAGACAAACCCACATGGACACAGTCATCTGATCCTTGACTAAGGTGGCAAACACATACATTGGAGAAAAGACAGCATTTTTAACACATGGTGCTGGGAAAACTGGTTAAGCAGAGGTAAAAGAATGAGACTAGACCTTTATCTCCTGCTCAACACAAAAGTCAACTCAAAATGGCTCAAAGACCTGGGAATTAGGCCAGAAACTCTACAACTTATTGAAGAAAACATAGGATCAACACTTCAACATATAGGAGCAGGCAAGAGTTAATAAGTGGGATGGCATCAAATTAAAAAGCTTTTGTACAGCAAAAGAATGTGAAGAGAACAATTAAGCTCTAACAAAAAAGAGATTTAAAACAAAGAATGTGAAGAGAGAACCTACAGAATAGGAGAGAATCTTTGCTACTCTTGTGACAGAGGATTAATATCTAGAAAATATAAAGAACTCAAAAAACTTAACACCAAAAACCAAATAAAAAAACCACAAATAACCCAATTAACAAATGGACAAATGAAATAAACAGACACTTCTCAAGAGAAGAAATGTAAATGGACAATAAATATACAGAAAAATATGTTCAACATCTTTAGTGTTTAGGGAAATGCAAAGCAAAACCATACTGAGATTTTATCTCATTCCAGTTAGAATGGCGACCATCAAGAATACAAATGATAATAAATACCGGAGAGGATGGGGAGAAAAAGGAACCCTTTTACGCTGCCGATGGGTTAGTAAATTATTACAAACACTACGGAAATCAGCCAAGATTTGATTGGAACTAAGAATGGAACCACCATACAACCCAGTTATACCACTCCTTAATATTTACCCTAAAGAATTCAAGTCAGCATACTACAGTGATACATGCATACCCATGTTTATAGCAGCACAATTCACAATAGCTAAATTATGGAACCAGTCTGGGTGTCCATCAATGGATAATGGATCAAGAAGTGGTAGTTATACATAATGGAGTTTTATTTGGTCATAAAGAAGAATAAAATTATGTCATTTGTAGAAAAATGGATGAAACTTGAGATCATATATTAAGTGAAATGAGCCAAACTCTGAAAGTCAAAGGTCATATGTTTTCTCTCATAGGTAAAAGCTAGAGAGGAAAAAAGAAAAGAAAGGTGGGGGCAGATTTCATGAAAATCCAAGGGAGATCAGTAGTATAGCGGAAAGGAACCAAGAGGTAGGAGGAGGGAGGGAAGGGGAAATACTGGGGTATGATATTGATCAGATTGTATTGTTATATTGTGTGCATGTATGAATATGTAACCACAAATCCCACCAATATGCATAATTAAAATGCACCAATAAAAATACGGGGAGAATGGAATACTACTTCATATCCATAAATTGGATAATATAAAAAAAAATGAAAAATTTCTTCAGAGGCAAAAACTACTAAATAATACCCAACAAATATTTATCCTGAGTGGCTCTATTTATTTATTATTTATTTACTTATTTTTATTCTAATTTATTATATATGACAGCAGAATGCATTACGATTCATATTACACATATAGAGCACAATTTTTCCTATCTCTGGTTGTACACAAAGTATATTCACACCATTTGTGTCTTCATACATGTACTTAGGGTAATGATGTCCATCTCATTTCATCATCTTTTTTTACCCCCATCCTCCCTCCCTTCCCTTCCTACCACTCTACCCTATCTAGAGTTCATCTAATCCTCCCATGCTCCCCCTCCCAACCTCACTATGAATCAGCCTCCTTATATCGGAGAAAACATTTGGCATTTGGTTTTTTGGGATTGGCTAACTTCACTTAGCATTATCTTCTCCAACTCCATCCATTTACCTGCAAATGCCATGATTTTATTCTCTTTTATTGTGAGTAATATTCCATTGTGTATACATACCACATTTTCTTTATCCATTCATCTACTGAAGGGCATCTAGGTTGGTTCCACAGTTTAGTTATTGTGAATTGTGCTGCTATAAACATTCTGTGTCCTTGTAGTATGCTGTTTTTAAGTCCTTTGGGTATAGACCAAGGAGAGGGATAGCTGGGTCAAATGGTGGCTCCATTCCCAGCTTTCCAAGGAAATCTCCATACTGCTTTCCATATTGGCTACACCAATTTGCAGTCCCACCAGCAATGTATGAGTGTGCCTTTCCCCCCACATCCTCACCAACACTTATTGTTGTTTGTCTTCATAATAGCTGCCATTCTGACTAGAGTGAGATGAAATCTTAGAATAGTTTTGATTTGCATTTCTCTAATTGCTAGAGATGATGAACATTTTTTGATATATTTGTTGATTGATTGTACATCATCTTCTGAGAAGTGTCTGTTCAGGTCCTTGGCCCATTTATTGATTGGGCTATTTGCTTTTTTTGGTGTTTAGCTTCTTGAGTTCTTTATATACCCTAGAGTTTAGTGCTCTATCTGATGTGTGAGGGGTAAATTAAATCTTCTCAGCAAAAGAAACAATCAGTGAGGTGATTAGAGAACCCACATCCTGAGGCTCTATTTCTGTTAAAGGGATCATGTTTCTTGTTAAAAACTTTCAACAAAGTTAACTAGAAACCTGGATGGGTTCACTGGATATAAAAAAGGGGGCAGTTTTGAAGGGGAAGAGGATCTGTCTTCATTGCTTTGACTGTAGTCATGCTTTCATGGATATACATGTCATTATTTATCAAATTGTACATTTTAATTATGCACAGGCATTGTATGTGAATTATACCTCAATAAAGCCAATTCAAGGGAAAAAAAAAGTGGCTCCAAATCTCGGAGCCATTGTCAATGGATTTCTCATTCTCAAATGTAATCAGCTGCTTCCAATGTTGACCAATGACCATCTTCTCCTTTTGCAAACAAGCATTTCTTTTGAGCAAAAATTACCTGTTTCACATTTTGTTTGCAAATTCTAGTGCTGTAACATCCAAATATTGGTGCTAGAAAGACAAGTGTGTGCAAGGGTGACACCTTTACAGGAAGGGAAGCAGCATGCGAGAGGCCAGCTCACCCACATGTGTTGGCATGGCTGGGACCAGCACCTGGCATGTTCTGTGGTCAACTGAGCGCTTTTCCCAGGGCCTCCATTGGGAGGTGAGTCCATGTTCCCTTTGCTCTGCCATTTACGGTTGCTTCCTTTGAGCTCATTGCCAGTTTGTCTCTTGGGGCTGGGGAGTAACCTTTCCGGTATGTTGGGGGTCATGTTCATGATCATATAGCTCCAAATCAATACCCGGGCTCAGTCAAGGGCAAATGTCTTAGCTTCTTTGAGCTCATGTAACATGGGGGAGAAGGCAGCCTATTTCATGGGGCTGCCTGGTATGTTTTCAGACTCTGTCATTCACGCAATTTGTTTATATATTCTACAGGGGCCAAGCCAGCCTCGGAATGGTCTCTCACCCTGGGTGGGCAGAATTGATACCCATTCCACTTACTTTATAGCCCCTGAACCTGCTGGGGTATGGCTGGCTGGGCTGAGCTCAGCTCAGCTCCTCAGAAACAAATGGTACGGAGGGAAAGACGAATATGCTCAGCTTTCCAAAAGCAATCACCATGTGTGGTTATCAGAAAAATATTTCATTCAGCATCCTGGTGGAAGGAAGCAGAGATACAAATAAATCTGGAATTTATATTTTTCCTTGGGATAAATTATATGACATTAGCGGGTGCATAGCAGCTTTTCTTCCTGGATTATTTTCTGCACAGGTGACTACTAAAATGTACAGCTAGTCCCCAAGTGCCCATCAGCTCGCAGCCTGGGGAGCCAGCCCAGAGGCCTGTGGATTTCATGGTTTGAGGGAGCGATGTGCGCTCACACAGAAACAGGAAGTCAACTTTGATTTTCATTTGTCAATGGTGTGAGAAGGCGCTGTCACTCTGTCTCTACATTGTGTGATCCAGCCACCTCAGGCAGTAATCTCCACTGTGGGGTCACCTGAAGAGGCACGGAGAATAGGTGGCCTTGCTGAGCTGGGTTCCTTTCGAGCTGATCATGGCAACTAGTCCCTCATGGCCTAGCTTAGAAACTTCAGCCAGCTGTTTGTTAGCCAGTAGTAAAAACAGCAGCAGGGCACTGCTGATTCTCAGATCTGGCGTCTACTGTGTGGGCCAGGTCTTGAAGCATGGGTACTTGGTCCATTCCCTTCTTTTGTTACACTGGCTTGGAGCAGGACAGCCATTTCTCCAGACCTGCTGATCCCAGGGAGGCAGGGCAGCCTCACACCAGCCCAGGGAGAGGGGAGAGGGAGGCAGAACACGTATTCTACCCATTAAGAGTCGCCTCCTTTGGCTGGGGTTATGGCTCAGTGGTAGTGCTCTTGCCTAGCCTGTGTGAGGCACTGGGTTTGATCCTCAGCACCATATACAATTAAATGAGATAAAGGGATTGTGTCCATGTACAACTCAAAAAGAATCCAGGCTAGCATTAGATACCTGAGTTTCCCAGTTGAGTGTTTGGAAACACACCACTTTCCTGCTTCTGGTTTAATGACTGGTAACATTTCCCATGGGGCAGTGTGGCCAGGGGGGGGCAAATACCTACAGCTGTATCAGGAAGCAAATGAAGTCCTAGCCGTCTGACTTTGGGCCAAGTGTGTAACCGGGTCTCAAATACTCATCTGTGAGTCCCCATTGCACTCTATTCTTGTGGGGACTAAGTGAAAGAGTATAGGGGCATGTGGCACATTCTGTGTGCCCAGGTAATGCAGCTCTGATGCTTTTTCTGCTCATAAGTATCTTCTTAAACTTCTCCTTTTCAAGAACACCCTCTTTCCTAAGTTTCTAAAGTCTGGGGAGGAAAACAACTGCCAATCTCAACAGAAACCCGTGTCTAGGGCCATCCATGCCATGAGGTTCTTACCTCAGAAACAGAAGAGAGACCACAGGTTAGACCTGTATGGTCCTTTATCTCCAGTAGTGGCACTAATCAAAGTTATAGCCACACACTCTATTTCTTAGGTGTAATAAATTGGCTTAAAAAGCAAACATAGGGCTGGCGCTATAGCTCAGTGGTCGAGTGCTTGCCTAGCCTGTGTGAGGCACTGGGTTTGATCCTCAGCACCACATACAAATAAACAAATAAAATAAAGGCATTCTGTCCATCTACAACTACAAACAAATTAAAAAAAAAAAAAAAGCAAACTGAGCTAGGGATTTACCTCTATGGTAGAGCACTTGCCTAGCATGTGTGAGTCCCTGGGTTTGATCCCTAGCACTGGAAAAAAAAAAAATCAGCTTTTTGTACAAACTGGAAGACAAGAGATTTGGAACATTTCTTGAGTCACATTAGACAAGAAACCAAAAAGTAACGTGTTTAGGAATACGTTCCCCAAACACCCGCTCAACTGGGGAACTCAAATGCCTGATGCTATCTGGATTCTTTACCAGAAGCTGACAGAGCTCAGAAATGTGCCAGAGCAGTGATGAGCCTGCTCCCTCCGCTGCTTTTATCTTCATGCTGGAGCCCAGAGTGTGGGTTTCATAGTGACCTGGAGGGCAAGGACATGCAGTATAGAATATGAGGCCCAACTCTGAGTCCATCAGAAGGAACACCCAAAGAGTTGTTTTTTTTTTTTTAATTTTTCTTAGCTGATTGGAAAGATAAAACAACTAGTCTCTAAAATCTTTAATTTATTTAAATCACATAAAAGTATTCCAAAGCCATAGGCATGATTATTTCCCAATAGAATCAAGAAGATTTTCAGTGTAGAAAACATCTCACGGAGATTTGAAATGTTTCACCTGTCATAAACAACCAGAATTGACTCAGCCTTAGAGGACATTGCAGCTAAGCATGGGTTGTGCATCCCTCCTCCATGTCTCAGCTGACCATCCCTCTGGATGGTGGACACGCTCCTGAACAGCACCCCATCCAGAGGGATGGTCCACCTGGGCACTCACTAACCTGCTACTAAGTCAGCACAGCATTTACTTGCCTTTGACCCTTTCCCTGTGGAACATGACTTTTAGTACAAGCTCACGCAGTGAAACCACTATTAGTGTCGTAAAAGCAGCCTGTTTTCTGTTACAACCAAGAGGCAGCAGTGGTGGTCAGGGGTGGGGGTGAGGGCTAGGGGGCTTCTGAGTGCTGCCCACTGGGCTCACTCTCCCGCCATTCCTCTGTTCATGCTGGCTCAGTGTGTCCAGGTGGGTTTTCTTTTCTGGATAAAGGCCTTGATTCCCTCCTGTGCATCCCCCAGGGCCAGGTTGTCCACCATGGCCTGGGAGGTGAGGTGGTAGGCTGTACCAAGATCCTGGGTCAGCTGCTTGTAGAACATGGCCTTGCCCAGAGACATCACGGGGCGGCTCAAGGAGGCGATCTTCCTGGCTATTCGCATGGTCTCTTCCTCCAGCTGCTCTTCTGGCACGACTTTGCTGAGCAGCCCATGGAGCAAGGCCTGCTGAGCAGAGATGGGCTCCCCAGTGCAAAGCATCTCCAAGGCGACCTGAGGGAGGAAGCAGGCGAGGTCACGAAGGCACCCTTGGTACCCTGCTGCCACTTCAGGCCCCCTTTCCATTCCACTCTCTTGAGGCTGTTGCTCTCCTCGCTTAAACTACACCTCAGCCAGTTATCTGCTTCTCAAATGACATGTCATCCACCACCCCTGATGTTGTCAATACCCTGACTCCTGCCAGGGATGAGATCAGATCTTTCCAAGAGCAAAGAAAAGTAGCCAGGGAGGGGAAAGGACTCCGGTCCTGCACAGATCAGACCACTGACTCTCTCGGAGTCAGGAGATTCCACCTGCCTCTTTCAAGAGCCAAGCACAGGACAGTGGCCCATCTGATGGGAGGCCACTGCAAACATGCTGCAGAGAGGCCCATTACCTGCCACAAACCAATGCAGGGGGCGGTCTCCACCCGGAGACAATCCACAGGTGCTGTTACCTCTATATGACCCAAAAGAACACCCTCCAGTCGGGGAGAAGAGGGAAAGACATTTAAAGAAAACGTCTTCCAGGATCAGATGTAGAACCTAGCATGTCCTTAACTTGCAATCAGGTAAGAGGTGACAGGGACAGGATGGCTCTGCCCTCCCACAGCCCTTTCCACAGATGTCAAGGCTGTGGAAAGAGGGAGTACCCCTCACTCTCTGCCTGGTCTTCTATTCAACAGCCTGTCACAAACTGGACCTGGATCTGTAAGTCCTCCATAAAGAGGAGTCCCCAGGTGCAGGGGGCACAGCGCAGGGGAACCTTCCCCTCCCCACACTTTTCACTCCCTCTCTGGTAGCATCTTTGTTGTTCCTTAAACTCGCCAAGTGTGCGGTCACCTCAGGGTCCTGTTCTTGCTGTTCCCTGTGCCTGGACGTCCTCTCCCAGGTGTCCTCATGGCCTGAATCTTCATCTCAGTCTCTGCTAGTGTATCGCCTTATCCATGACCCTCCAGGATCGCAACATTAGAATTGTCAGATAACCCCCAACACTGTCCCCCTTTCTGGCTCTATTTTTATCTTTCCTGCTTCTCATCATTTAGCGCACTGTATATTTTACATGCTTATTTGTTGATGGTTTATTTGTTGATTTGCTAGCATGTAAACTTTGCTAGAACAGGAAATGTACTTATTTATTTCATAGTGTTCTAAATACTTGTGAAGGCAGGCAGCCAGGCAAGAGTTGGCTATTGGTGGCACTGAGGACAGGCCAAAAAGGTGCTACCACTTCTACCTGGCTCTTTCTCTTAGGCTGCTTAGTCAGGGAACCTGGCCACACAGAGGGGTTGTGCTAAATGAGCCAGCTGACAACCCCCACTGAGGCTCAGCTGAGGGGCCGCCTCAATAGCACCTTCAGATGAGTCCCCCAGCAGAGGCCATGGCACTGTGGAGCAGAGATAAGCCTTGGTGGCTGAGCCCGTCCAAATTGCCAATTCATGAGCTAACCAAGTTATTGTTGTTTTGAGCTACGAAGTTGTGGGTGGCTTGTTGTGCAGTAATAGATAACTAGAATTGCTTGCTATATGAATTTAGGAACCATTGGCCTTTAGAGCAACCTTGGTGATAATGACATTGTGGGCCAGAGAAGTTTTTGTTGTGTGGAACTGTTCTGGGTATGTAGGCAGTTCAGCAACATCCCTGACATTTGCCTGCTAGTTGTGACAATTAAAAAAAAAAAAATGTCTCCAGATATTGCCATGTGTCCCTGAGACCAGAACTGCTCCTGGTTTAGAACCACTGATCTAGATGGTCTCTCTGTCATGAGACTATATTGGATCACCTAGGGATCAAGATTTGATGGAGAGGAGAGGCCAGAAACCTGGCCAGAGGGCCTCTTCTCTATTCAGTGCCCGTGGAATCCCCACCCGCTGGACTGGCAGTCAGGGACAGGTGATGTTGGTGTAAAGTTAAGGCCGTGGACTTCTTCTACTCTTTCAGAGAGGTAATCTGTTGGAGGGAGTGGGAATGTGACACCGTACGTTGCTTCGGGCAGACGACCAGAAAGAGCACCATCAGGGATGCCTGTCTGAACCCCTGGCTGAACATGGAGCTAAAAACTGGGTCCTGCTATTAATGGCTACTGAACTTGACCCTGCTGAAGACACCCAGGGGGTCACAGCAGCAGGAGCAGGACAACATTCTGCTCCATCTCTGCCCCAGATCCTTAAGTCAGCTGGGACCCAGAGTAGAAGTCAAAGTAGAAAATTGTCACTGCATAGCTAAGTGGCCTTTTTCCTTCATCGACACATGTGGCTCTTGAGGAATTCATGGGCACCACGTAATGGGAAGTGGCCACCTGAAAAACGCATGCCACATTGGAAAAAACTAACCAAACAACAAAGAACAAGAGCCGGTCAGGCCCTGAGTCCTTCATCACTTGGCATGACCAAGATCTCAAATGAGTTTCAAAGAGTAGTTGAGAATGGGACCAGAGCTGGGAGAGAAAATGGTAGCAGTGCCCCTTCCTGGCTGGCTCAGCAGAGGGCATTTATTCCTTCCCATGCAGTGGGAATGGCAGTTTGGGCTGATGATTTGTCCGTGGGCACTGTCCCCTTATCAGGCACCTTCTGGCAGGTGCCCTTCTCAGTGACTCTTTTTCCTTTCATGTTGCTCTGCCTCCCCTGAGTCTCCCTTTCTCTCTGTTCACCTTGTCCAGGGCCCCACTGTGCCATTTTAAATCACCTGGCAGCCTCAGATATTGGAGATCGACAGGATTCCAGGTGTGCCAAGACAGTTTCAGTGCAAACCTTTGGAGTTCAAGCATGGGGCAGGCTGCAGGCAGGGGTCCACATCTGCTGGGTGCCCAGCCTCTGAAAGACCCTGGGGCAAATTGCTTGTCACCTCGCACTTCCTCAACAGGAACCCGTGGGTACAAATGACTGTCTCCTAGGATTGTTGTGAAGAAGAGCTAACTGATGGTGACAGGGCACACTGTCACATCAAGTGCAATGGAGATGCTAGGAAAAATGGTTCATTTGGGCAAAACATGGATCAGAAGAAATCGTGATGATTTGCTTGCAGGAGACAAGTGCAACGGACTTGGCATGAACCATGTATATGAAGGAAGGTGACCGGCTTCTGTGAGGGGGAACTCGAATCACACGTCCTCTGGTTCATTCCTTCAACAATATCTGTATAGAGAACCTACTGTAGTCAACTGCTGTGCTATGGACTGAGAGGTGGCCCCCTGCCAAGTTTATAAGTTGAAGCCCTATGTCCCAGCATGATGGTATTTGGAAATTTGGTCTAAAAGGAGGTAATACAGGTTAAACGAGGTCATAAGGAAGGAAGGGGTCCCTATATGATGGGATTGGTGTCCTTATGAGAAGAGACACCAAAGCTCACTCACTCTCCACCATATGGGGGGCACAGTGTGAAGGTGGTGTTTGTTATGGCAGCCAGAGCTAATCCACAGGAATACTATATATATATATATATATATATATATA
>NW_026000048.1:11145486-11162200 GCF_001458135.2 Marmota marmota marmota | reverse complement strand
TATATATATATATTAATTCTGGAGCGACTCCAAAAACTTGCTTAAAACAGTGAAAATAGGGCTGGGGTCATGGCTCAGGGGTAGAGCACTTGTCTAGCATGTGTGAGGCACAGGGTTCGATTCTCAGCACTGCATATAAATAAATAAAGATCCATTGACAACTAAAAATAAAAATAAAAAAGCGAAAATAGCTAATAAATCTCTAAGTTGAATCACTTCCAGAGAAAGTGGAATTCTACCTCCTGGAGATGCAGGAATAGTGCAGAACCCTCATTTGTCAGGCAGAGAAAGTTCTGCTTACAGTAGAAGCAAGAATTCAACAATCTCTTACATTCTTTTCTGCATTAAAGATCCTAATGTTATTATAGGACCTCTAAAAGTAAACAAGCAGGAAATGAACTTGAGCTATTACATGAGGGATTTCAACTAAATAGAAAAACGATTTTCCCTCACCCTTCAATTAGCCAATTAGAGAAGGACAAGCAGCCAGACATACAGACTTCTGCCAGCCTGCAGTATTGTGATGATTAAAGGTAACAGATGTAAAACTCATGATGCAGTCCTGGGTGCTCAGTCAGTGCCCAATAAATGCAGCAGCTAATATGAATGTACTTATTCTAACTGTGAATTCCTATGACTCTCTGACGTTGGCTTCTAGGCACTGAAGTCCTGGAAAGGGGATGATTGTTTGAAGCAGGGGTGTCACGGGGCTCCCTTAAGTAACACAGCTGACAGGATTGTGTACTATAGCACCCTGGGTTATCTCTCCTCACACTGTGCCCTTTGAATGTACATGGTGTCCTAGTCCATTCAGGCTGTTATAAGACAGAATACCATCAACTGGGAAGTTCATCAGCCACAGAAATTTATTTTTCACAATTCTGGAAGCTGGAAAATCCAAGATCAAGTTAAAATCAGACTTGGGGTCCTGTGAGAACCTTCCAGGTTCATAGACTGATATTTTCTCCCTATGTCCTCATGGGGAAAATGGGCAGGACAGCTGTGTGGGGCCCCTTTTATAAGGGCACTAACCCCATTCATGAGGGCCCCACCATCGTGACCTCAACACCTCCCAAAGCCTCACCTTCTAAGGCGATCATCACTTTGGCGATCAGGTTTCATCGTAAGAAGTTGGGGGAACAGGAGCATTCAGACCATAGCGCTTGTCTCCCAGGATGCAAGGTGGCAGGGAGGAAGTGAGCACCGGAGGAAAGGGGAGGGGAAACAGAGCAGAACCCACAGGTGTGCACATGTGTTCCCGCTCACCCACAGCACTGGCAGTGCCAGTGCATAGGAGCCACCAGGAGGCAAGCTCCGGAGAAGAAGCATTCCCAGTGGAGGGTCATGGGCCTAACCCAACTGGGAACACAAGAAGCGTTCCTGAAACTCTTCTAGGAGCTCTTGAGCTGCATGTTCTCTAAGGCTGTACCTCCCAAGCCCTGATGTCCCTACCAGTCACTGCTAATCTGCAGTCCGTCTGCAGCAGGCCTGAGATGCTGCCTACCTCAGGCTTTCTGCTGAGCAGTAACAGACAGCGGCAGAGAGCCAACACTCTTTCCTGCTTGGAAATTCTACCCTGTTCCCATTAGACTCTTAGGAAATCAGATTCTACAGACACATGAAATTAAAATGCATAAACGGTTGGAAGCAAGGGCTCCTACCATGGTGAAAGGACTGGTTTGGGAAGTGATTTTTGGTTTTTCATTTGCTCTCCGGGGATAACTGACTGTGTATTTATGAATGAGGCCTGCCCTGACTGGGGAGGGCAACAGCTGTACCAGGCTGGGTACCCATATGGCTCAATGAAGAGGCATTATTTAACTCATGCCAAAGGAGAGAAGCACTTCACAAATGAGCAAGATCATTCATGCCCAGACTCAGTCTGGTTTGACCACAAGGGCAGTTAGTTCACAGTCTAGGACACAGCCAAGCAGGTTCCCAGAGTGACCAGCAGAGGGCACTAGTCAACCACACATGTCCTCAGCCTGTGTGAAAAGGGTTGGGACTTCCAGTCCAGTCCAATTTGCAAAAGCACCTGCTCCCTACCTGAGAAGGAACAGAGGGACTTACACACTTGCTCCACAGACCTGTGTGTAATGTGCTAGCATGAGTGCAATCAAGAAAAGATGATAGTGCTTTTCGCTGGGTTTAGATTTTTTCGGTCAGGCTTAGTTTTTTTTTTTTTAATATTTATTTTTTAGTTGTAAGTGGACACATACTTTTATTTTATTTTATTTTTTTATGTGGTGCTGAGGATCGAACCCAATGCCCCACGCATGCTAGGTGAGCTCTCTGCCACTGAGCTACAGCCCCAGGCTTATATTTTATGAATCCCAAATGTTTCTTCCTAAAGCAGGACACACATGCCACCTCTGCAGATCCAGAAACCTGGCAAAGGTCTTACGTTCTGACTGTTCCTCCTAAAAATTCCCTCTATCAATACTGCAATAATCACTAATGAGCCATTTCTGCTCATTAGTGTTGACCCCAAATCATATTCCAGATTCATGCCCCCAAGTAGTCCAGTATTAATGAGTCCATTGCGACAGGACTATGAACTGTTTTCAGCTGCTGATTAGGGAAAAAAAAAAACAAAAAAAAACTGAGGTTTTGAGTCAAGTGACTCAGAAGCCTTCTGGGGGTCAGAGCACAAGACCCAGAATCTGAGTTAGACAATTCAGGAGATTCTTTGCCCCATCCTCTGGGAGGCCTGGCTCTTTGACCAAACTGTCTCTGGGAGGGAAAAGCCACCTTGATTCTTACAACCTCCCTGTACCTTCATCTGTCACACTGGACAACTGTACAATGAGGTTCTGAGAACTGGGCTTCCTGGGATCGTAAGTCCTACCTTTTTTTTTGGGGGGGGGTCACATTTACCCCTCTATCTTCTCAAAAACTAATTTAAAATTTCATTAATATGATACAGTGTTAAGTTTATAATAAGCCTTGATTTCAAAAGTTTATTTTAAGAAAAAATGGGTTTTTTATCCTGACACTATGACTGATTTAAAGGTTTCAAATGCTTTACCATGGAACCTTCCAGCAAGTCAGGTGTTGAAGAGGATGCACAGCTACCTGGCAGTACACCTGCTTTTTGGTATGCAAAGTCTTCATGATTTTATTTGCAGCTAGAATATAGTTAATTAGTGAGCTCTGTCAATAGATTTGCAATACATCTTAATTTAACACACTGGCAAGAAGTAGCAACCTCAAAAACACTTAGTGAATGAATATCTATACATTTAGAGAAAACATTGATCTTGACAGAATAAAAAAGTCCCATTGTTGGAGGACATTTTAGCAAGCTATCACCTTTTGCAGTGTGGATCCCACTTCCTGGTAATTTTCTAAGGTGTACATGCTTGTGGGTGTCTGTTTTCATAATCTGCTCATAAACACACATCTCTACAAAAACTCATAAGGAGGCAATATAGAAGAAAGGAGTGTTCCCTAATTTTCTTGGCCTTATTTGATTGATTCCTCTTGGGTCTCATTTCTTTTGAGCCTGAGGTATGTCAGCAGTTGCTAATTTTGTAGTTGTTGCTAGAATAGATAATATATTCTAGAAAGCAATCTAGTTCCTTACTTGCCATATTTATGACTTTGCCCCCCTTTTATAGATTTCCAACTGAGAATGAGGATGCACTTCTCCTAGAACAAAGGCATTGTGGGTATACACGTAAGGGATGCTCAGTAAATATTATTTTATGATATTTTCAGGAAGGAAGAAAGCTTTGAGGTGAAAATGGACTTCACTGTAGTCAGCAAAGAAAAGACAACTTTATAACATGTCCCCTTCTCAGACAGATTCAACACACCATGCACAGGATATTCATGTTCCTGAAATGCAACCACAGTTAACTAGATACACTCAGTAAATCATCTACTGGATCCTTTCTGGAACAAGAAAGGTTGTCCACATGTGGTTGATTAGTGACACCATTCCAGCCTCTTGATTCTGGAAGTATATAGGCACGCTATGGTATTTCATGGTCAACCATTCAGTGCAATGAAACTCAGCCTCCACTGTATTTCAAATAAAATTACAAAAATAATGTCTATGCAAGGAAAACAAACAAACTGAAAAACCTAACTAGTCATACTGAGGGGCATGTAAGATTGAAATGTGGTAAATTCACAAATTGATATCCAGTGTGAGAAGCTATGGAGGAGCAAGCAGTCGCCTCTCCCTCTCTGACATTATAAGGAACACTTGGCACATCCAGCCAAAGAGCCTTTGGGCAGAATATCCTGATACAATTATTACTTTTTATAAGCTAATTCTCACAGGGCTAGAGAAAAAATTAGAAAGAGGTCAGAAGATGAGTTACCTTTCTGGGCACTGCTCTCCCCAAGGCGACCCCAGGGGTGGAGCAGAAGAGCCCCACGTTCACCCCTGGAGTGGCGAAAGAGGACTTGTCGCTGGCCACGGCAATGTCGCAGCTGGCAACCAGCTGACAACCGGCCGCTGTGGCCAAGCCATTGATCATGGCAATGATGGGGACCGGGTGGTTCCGGATCAGCATCATGACCTGCAGAAGGAGACACACCCACTTCACTTGCATGCAGAGTCAGGAGCCACGTTAATACCTGTTATTTTATATGACTTTTCTGTTTCCAGAACAATTTTCATATGATTCTATGCAAAAAAGAATGAGAGCACTAACTTGTACTAGATATCCACGCTGAAGCATCTTTTGGTCTTTCTGGGAGCTCCATGTGGAAGGAACCCCATTTGGTAGCAAGGACATGAAGCTCAGAGGGTGGAAATCACTTGGCTCAGGCCAGTGAGGGGAGTGGAAGCCACGGGCTGAGCCCAGCTCTGTGAGGGGGTCCCCTCCGCCTCCTTCCCCAGCACTCCCACTAAAAACAGTGTGGATTTTTGTCTCTGGGGAACAAACAAAAGCTTTCACAAATAGTTATGTTCTCCCTGTGCCTGTGTGAAGCCCCTGTGTTAAAAGTCTGAAACTGGTATTTGGTGCTTCCTTGAAAAATTAAGGTGGAAAAGGACTTCAAGGCAATTTCCTTAGTAATTACTTCTCAAATTACCACCATGAATGCTCTCTCAGTTCTATTAAAATGGGGAGAAGGGGACACCCCGCTGTCATCAAAATAAACAAAATTCTTGAAACAGCCATTGGCACCGAGAGGGGAGACCAAAGTGTGCTCATGTGACCTTCACCGCATAAATTGCCAGAACTTTAACTTATTTTTGCAGCTTATTTTTTTCTTGATGCTCTAAACAGATTGTGTTGCTATGGCAACTTCAATTTCTAAATCATTGCTCTTTGAACCTTGGCAGAGAGGAAGGAAAGAGAGGAACCAAATCTGGGTTTTTCCCCAAGGCGGCAATTCAAAGAAAAATGACCTTCATGATTTGAAGATTTTTGCTTAGGAAACTTATTTTTTTATATTCATAAACATTTGAAATTGGATAGCTTTTTTTTTCTAAAATAACCAGTGACACAGGCGCTGAATAATGACATTTTGATCAGGTACAGACTGTGTATAGGACAGAGGTCCCATAAGGTAGAAATGGAGGGGCTGGGGTTGTGGCTCAGTGGTGGAGCGCTTGTCTAGTGTGTGTGAGGCATTGGGTTTGATCCTCAGCACCACATATAAACAAACAAACAAATAAATAAATAAAGGTATTGCATCCATCTACAACTAAAAATATATATTTTTAAAAAGATATTAATGGAGCTGGGAAATTCCTGTCATCTGGTGACCCCGTAGCTATCATAACACCATAGTGCAAAGCACTGCTCATGAGTCTGGGGTGATGCTGGGGTCAGCTGGCCTACGCACTACATATGCTAAGGAAGCACTGCACACAGAATTGGGCACAGTACATAATGCTTGGCAAAGACAAAAAACAGCTGCTATTGCTCGATGTTCAGTATACACACTTTAAAAATTATGTTTGGTGCTGATGATAGAACCTGGGGCTTTGTGCATGCTAAGCACGTGGTCTACCACTGAGTGTGTCCCCAGCTCCCAGTTGTACTCTTTTATTAGTATTTTAGAGTGCACTCCTCCTATTTTTTAAAAAGCAAATTTACAGTAAAACTATATGCTACATTACATAGGTGGCAGCCTCATGCACCTTGAGGTTATCTCGTCTCTTGTGCTTGATTAGTCTTGTGCCATTTTACTTTTCATGGTCTTGGGTGCAATGGGCTGTACCATACCTATACGCCACATAGCCTGGGTGGACAGTGGGCTATGTGTCTAGGATTGTGCAAGTTCACTCTACGATGTCAGTCCAATGGTGAGATCACCTAACAGCACATTTCTCAGATCTGTCCCCATCATGAAATGATACACGACTATATTTAAGGCTAGCACATCATATTCCATAGTAGTCTTTTTTTAACCTTTTTTTTGGGGGGGTCATTTTTTAGAGAATCTGCTAGATACTAATAACTAATCTTCCCATAAATATGCATGCATGCACGTACACACATACCTGTACACAAAACTGCTCATGAGTTGAGCAGGGTCGTGCACTTTAGAAAAAGGGTGGGGGTGGGCTTGTGATGAACTCATGCCCATGAACTGGAATAATGAAGGAAAGAATTCATAAGACCTTCTAAAGTCTTGCTGCCAAGAAAAGAAGTTTTGTTTAGTTCTGAATTTTGTTGTTCTCTTGTCCAGGAGTTACTTGTGAAAAGCCAGTCAATTGGGTTTAGAGTTGAACAGCCTACGTGTCCTGTCTGCCATCTGTGAAGGACCAGGATTTCAAAAACTGGATAGAGAAATACTTGGGTTATATGGTCCATATTCAACAACATTAAAAATGCTTATACATTTGAACTAGGGATTATACTTCTAAGATAATAGGTATAAAGCTCCGAGGTCAAACATGCTCACCAAATCATTATTTTACAATAGGAAAAAAACCTTTTAAATAATACAACTATATGAAAATAAGTAAATGGCTGCTATCATTGGGATGAGTGCCCCCAAGAGTCCATTATTTAAAGGTTTGGTCCTGTGGCTGGGGTGGTGGCTCAGTGGTAGAGCGCTTGCTTAGCATGTGTGAGGCACTGGGTTTGATTCTCAGGATTGCATATAAAAAACCATAAAATAAAAGTCCATTGAAAACTTAAGAAAAAAAAAACAGTTTGGTGCTCAGGTGGTGCCGTTGGGAGGGGAGAGGACCTGTGAGAGGGAGGCCCTTGTGGGAAGTCATTGGTGGCACGCCCTCAAAAGGACTATAGAACCCTGGTCTCTTTCTCGTTCTTTGCTTCATGACTCCTCATGTGATTGGTTTGTTCTGACACAAATTCCCTGCCACTGCCACCCAGCGTCCTCATCAAAGGCCCAAAGCAATGGACTTGAATTTCCAGAACCAGGAGGTAAACAAACCTTTTCTCTTAATAAGTTAATTGCCTTAAGTATTCAATTATAGTACTACAAAGTGACGAAAACAGTGGCTATGTAAACTCAACTAAATCCACTTAACAGAATGCAGCATTGTCGGTGGTGATGGTTAATTATTTTCTAAGGGAAACACCAGCTTGGCCATCCGGGCTCATGTAGTGGTCTGGAGGCAGCCTCCTGGAATGGGAGGCCCTATCTATCTGTCACTTACTTTCTGCCTAATCCTGGATGAATCACCTAACCCTTCAATTTTCACATCTGCAAAATCAGGATAATATCAGTACCAACCATATGAAACATGGTGATTATATAAATTAATATGTCTAGAGTACTCCAAATATTACCTGAAACATTCAGTTCTTTTTTTTTTCCTATTCTTTTTTTGTAGTTGTAGATGGACAGCATGCCTTTTATTTTATTATTTATTTTTATATAGTGCTAAGGACCCAACCCAGTGCCTCACACATGCTAGGCAAGTGCTCTACCACTGAGCCCCAGCCCCAGCCCTGGAACATTCAGTTCTATAATCTTATTACAATACACAATTATATACTCTAATCACACCTATATGTGATTATTCAAACAAATAGGTACATAGGGAAAAGTATTAAAAATAAATGCAGCAAAATATTAGTTACAGGGGCTGGGGTTGTGGCTCAGTGGTAGGGCACTTGCCTAGCATGTGTGAGGCACTGGGTTTGATTCTCAGCACAGCATATAAATAAATGAATAAAATAAAGGTCCAACTAAAAAAGAAAAACACATAAAATATTAGTTACAGTTTTCTCTAGGTAGTATGATTATTGGGACAGAATGAATTCAGTATTTCATTGTTCAGTTCATGCATGAAAAAATTTGATTTTGGAAATGGCATTAGTAATTTATTTTTTTTCTTTTTGTTTTTCTAAATTTTCCAAAATTTTCTGTAATGAATACTTATAATTTTTATAATTAGAAATATTTTAAATAAAGTTAGAAGGCAAAGGGAACCTAGATAATAAGTAAAGATAATCAAACTCTTGGTCATCAGTTATACCTCTGCTCTCACCTTCCAGAAGTAAGTACTGGTTTGGGTTCTACTTTAGAATGTGACATGATGTGCAGGCTGGCCCACCTGCGTTTAAAAGCACTATTAAGAGTTCCAAGTTATTTGGAAAAATGAGAGACTTTGTCCCACTGTCATTTCACTGATGGTGTGTAAGAAGAAAGAGAAGCATCTCCCTGAGGATGAAGTTTCCGTCAAATTTCAACAGGCATAAGAAAGACTGATGATAAGCCTCTTGGGTGAGCCATCAGTGCTCCAGAAGGTCACTTTAGCTATTCTGTAACCAGGTTCTTCTTATTCTCCTTCTTAATTTGCCCTCCTCTTAATTTGTAAATAATTAACCATCATAGAGCACTTGGGGTCTGTAACAAATTTCCTAGAGTTTTTAGATGGCAAGCTAATTCAGATGCCTCTATCTTCCTTTCTAAAATCAAATTTTCTCGTGCATGAATTGAACAATGAAATATCGAGCTCATTCTGTTCCAATCTGCTTGTTGATTACACTTGGAAATTGAAAACTTGCACAAGTTCGTCGTGCTCGTATTTATTCAAGACGATCTGAATTTCTTAGAGATTGTGTTAAAGAAATCAATTCCATAGAACTCCTATTTCACTTTTAGGGCTAGGTCCCATTTATGTGTTGTCTTTCCCAGCGAGCCAGAGGCAGCCATAGAGTGGAAGCTTCCAAGAAACCGTCTTGGACTTGATCCTCTGAAGAAGCCCTGGCTGCTTCCCATGAGGCCCTTTGCCAACTTGTTCAGATCTCAGCTCATTGACATACTGCAGCAGAGTGATAAAAGCTGTCCCTTTAGGGAGGGCAGGAGGTGCTCCTGGTTCTCTTAATGTGTTTTAATTTTAACCACACACACAGGGTACTAGTAGAAGACTACTTTTTAGTCTGGGCACTGTGGTGCATGCCTGAAATCCCAGTGGCTTGGGAGGCTGAGGCAAGAGGATTGCTAGTTCAAAGCCAGCCTCAGCAGCTTGGTGAGGCCCTAAGCAACTCGGTGAGATCCTGTCTTTAAATAAAATGCAAAATAGGACTGGGGATGTAGCTCAGTGGTCCAGTGCCCCTGAGTTCAATACCCAGTACCAAAAAAAAAAAAAGAGAGAGAGAGAGAGAAAAGAAAAAGAAAATATCAAGATATCAAGCGTTGGCAAACTGTTGCATAAACATTAATAACATAGCAAACAAAAGCCTCAGTCCGAGCCCTAGCTTGCTTCCGCCTCCCCATGAAGCTTCAGGTAAACCACTTTTCCAGTTTGTCCTTCCATGAAATGAGAAAAGTATAATCTGATCTGCCTGTGGGTTTCTGGAAGGACAAAGAAAACCAGTGGTTGTCAAGAACGTGTCTATAACTCCTTCCTCTTTGCCTCTGTCTTGTCTGCATGGTAGCTGGCATTAAATATTAGTTGAATCATTAACCACCAAATAAACCAACATGTGAAGGAAAGATTAAGTTATCTCAGGGTCAGGTGATGGAATGTTTCACATGTCCTGCTTCCCAAGTAGACTTGCCAGTGTCAGTCTGGCAGGACCCTTTTCCTCTCTATATTTTCCTCAGTATTATGCTTGAAGTAGCATAAGTAAATGCTCATGAAACAAACAATGTGTTATCTAAAGTTGGATTCTATATTCAATTTTTTATTATCCAAGGGTTGAATTAACACATTTATAAATCAACCAAAGTTTTTTTTTTTAAAAAAAACCCTTTTCTTCCTCTAGTTATTGGCAATTTTTCTCCTTAATATGGTGAAAGGAGCAGAAAACAAGTAAAATTGAAGAGGTTAATTTTCCTCCGAGGCAGTGGTGATTATAAAGATTGGTTAATTTATTTAAACAATTATTATCATTTCTAGTTACAAATATTCTCTTTCCCATTAACAGGGTTGTTTTAATTTAAACATTTTAAAATTATCATTGCTTTAGGTCCTTCCTCCCTAAAGATGTACATTCTTATTCTTCCCTCTTGCTCAAAACCTGGACACCAAGGCATTTGCTCACGGTGCTGGACCTGGCTACAGAGAACCATTGGGTAATTTATTTTCTTTGGCACATAAAACCAGTAGCAAATTATGGTCACTTCTTAAAAGTATAATCCAAATAATTGCTGGGATGAAGGATTCACCGGTGACCGTGGTGGACAGGTTTCCTAGATAAAATCTGATCTGTAAACAAGGAGGCTGACCCAGGGTCTCAGGTTTGCAATGTCCACGCTTACCCTGGCTTACCTCAGAACAGATCCGAAACACTTCCACGTGATGATCATGGCCTTGCTCTTCTGTTAATTCCCTTAAATCATGACCAGAGGAAAACACAGGGCCCTCAGCTGTAAATGTTTCCAAGTGAGAAAAGAAAAGATGTCAACAGCAGGAGCAGATCACTCACTCATTTATCTACTGAGCAACTTTAATAACCAATCATATCTATGCAGAGAAAATGGCACAAGTTTAATAAGAATACTCTCGGGGCACGTGGAAAGTTACAGCCAGAATACTGTGATGGAAACACAAAGTGAAAGGTTTTGGTGACCAAGGGGAAGGCACTTATTTATTTATTTTCAGTACTGGGGATTGAACCCAAGGGTGCTCTTTCCCTGAGCTACATCCCCAGTCCATTTTTTCTTTTTTCTTTTGAGGCAGGGTCTTGCTAAATTGCTGAGGCTGGCCTCAAACTTTCGATCCTCCTGCCCTAGCCTCTGGAATGGCTGGAATTACAGGAGTGCACCACAGTGCCTGGTAGGAAGGTACTTATAACAGAGATAACTGTCCCTCCAGTGTCCGGCTTCTGTTTTTGGACTCCGTCTCGCCTGAGTGAACCAACTCACACAGGTCCTTGAAAGCCACCATACCTTAGAAAATGTGCTTGTCATTTAGCATACAGGTGAAGGACACTCACAGGGGTTGAATCAGGAAGGTCAGAGTGTGAAAAAAGCTTGGGAACCATTTGGCTCAAGCTCTTTGTTTTACAGAGGGAGCTGAGGAGGTAGCTGCCCCCACTGTCATCTGCAACAAAATGCCATTCTACAGGTCAGCGGTGAACACTTTCTCATATTGATTGCCCTTTGGTTGTGGTTATTTGGACAGGCAATATATCACCTTTCCATGGGGGAGAAAGTAGTGTAGTTAAGAAGTTAGTGGCCATTTCTGCATCCAGGTTATACCTCACTCGGGTGCTGGATTCTACTAGTTCTAATTTTGTTTTCCTTCACCATATAAAACAGCTGAAAATTTCTATTTGGCCATTGCTAAGAAGGTAACATTTGGAGTATCTGCCTCCAGAAATATGATTCTTGATTTACAAAACAGACAAACAAAGCATCATAGAGCATTATTGTTATATTTTTCTGGGGTTCTTCCTTTGATTTTTTTTTTTTTGTACCAGAGATTGAACTCAGGGGGGCTTAACCACTGAGCCACATCTCCAACTCTTTTTAAAATTTTAGACAAGGTCTCACTAAGTTGTTGAGGCTGGCTTCAAACTTGCAATCCTCCTGCCTCAGCCTCCCAAAGGGCTGAGATTATAGACATGAACCATTGCTCCTGACTTGGGGTTCTTCAAAATGCTGACATTACTGTTATTTGTACCACCATCAGCATCACATAAGAAGATAACTCTGTAAAAACTCCTACTGGAAAAAAAGCAAGGGAAGAAAGAGATGAGCAAATCGCAGCATGCTTTCTGGGACCATTATACCTGTGGATATTGGGTACAAGGCTTGGTAAGAACGGAAAAGACAAATATATCAAATGTTTGAACAACCAGGTCCTAGCTGACTGTGATTCACCAGAAGGATTAATGATTAAATTCATTTTGTAAAGTCCATGAAGAAATTGATTCTCTGATTTTTTTTTTTTTTTTTTTTTTAGTTGTTAGGGAAGAAACCCAGGACCTCATGCATGCTAGGTAAACAGTCCGCCACTGAGCTATAGTGCCAGTTCTGATTTGATAGGAAGACCAGCATAGCAAAGTCCCACAATGCTTAGTATTTACTAAAGAGGAAAAAACACCTGTTTTCACTGAACAGGAATCTTTGCTACAAATATCACACTAATAGTGTTAGGACCAAGTCCCCAGGTACTCAAGCGTTTTCCACATCAAATATCTTTCAAAGGAACTTCAAAAACAATTCTCCAGTTAAGTAGGGAATGCCCTAGTTAACCAAAAAAATCTTAAGGCACCTCCTCTGGGCACCGTGGGCCACTAAGGACAGACAAATACCTGAAATGATAATGACTTTCAGATCTTTGCTTTCAGCTTCATGAAGAATGTCATTTTGGAGAGATTTCAGCATTTCAAGTGACAGTGCATTCCTCTTCTTTGGATTGCTCAAGACAATATTCCTGTGAAACACATTTTATAATCCCTGGGTCATGCACCAGTCAGAACAAGTGAGGACCCCTGTGATTCCTTTCTAATTTGGGAGCTTTTAAAATCCAAGGGAAAAAAAGAAGTTTTGATGCTTAGTGCCAATTTTGTGTCCGTCAGCTCTCTGGAGTTACAGCTAAGTCAAAACAAAACAAAGACTTCCTGAATTGCAGGCTGGTTTTTCTCCCTCACCCCTTGATTTGTTTCTCCTTTCCCCCACATTTGCTGTCAGAAACAGGACTGCCACCTCCACAGAAGGGGCAAGTCACAACAATTCCAAACTCATCTCCGCCCATGGAGGATGTGAGTTTGGTATGACAGTGACAGCAGCCCGAGAAATGTGACAAACAGTGCCTACCTTCAACTTATTTCCTGGTGCTGTTCTTCACAATAAGGTTAGGAAAGGAGCCAAGAATGAAAATGCTCCCCAAACTCCTCCCACTCATCCCAAAGAAAAGGCAGCTGAGGTGCCACCGCCAATATGCACATACGAATGACAGCGATTTTTAAAAAATCTGTCTGACAGTGGCGTCCCATAATTCTGCAAAATAATTTGCATTGTCTGAGAATGGGATAATGTATGTAGGAAAAAGAAAACCTACCAGAAGAGGGTGGACATTTCACTTCACAAAAAGCTGGCATTCAGAGGGGCTGTTTGCAATTTGAAAATATCGCACATGCTGAATAAAACAATCTGTATCATTTCCTTCCATGGAAATGTCTTTATTTTTTGCTCTTATAAGAAACGGGCAATGAATCAAACACGAGATTATTGTTACATATTTTAAATTTCCTATCAGTCTCCACCTACACATGCTTTCTGCCTTCCTTATTCTGTTTTGAATCTGATATTCCCATTGCTATGCAGTCAACTTGGCTTCTCCAGAAATAGCATTCTGTGCCATAGCATTTTGGAAAGCAACTTTGATGACTGAATTTATTTCAAGGCAGTGACCATTTTCTTTGGAATACCATTTCAGTTTTGCTGCAGTTCTCAGGTGGCTGTGATATTGTTTTCTTTCTCAAAAAGATATTCTCCCATATGTACAAAGATTACAACTGATCTGCTGATAGACTTCCAGACCTATATTTGGGGTAGTGGTGGCGGAGAGCTGCTTATTATGTTCCAATGGAATAACGAGTGTGCTCACTGTAATACATACAAAAAGCTGCCATCCCACTGGTGACACATGCTTAAATTAAATTCTAAGGCCTTAGGCAAAATTGTGCAGAAAGATTCCAGTCTGAATGCCCTTGCTGTATGCACCGTAGTATCAGTTCCCGAGTGTCCCATTAATCCTTTGTGCACACATTACACACACTGTCAGAGTGTTCTAAATTGTGAAGTTCAGCCAAGTTGAAAAGTGTTCCCACCACTCCACTGAAAATCTTCTCACTGGTCATCTCCTAATTGCCAGAAGCAAACTCGCTGGCCATCTGGATCACTTTCTCTTCCTGGAAATATTCCTTCTTTTCTGTGGGTTTTTAATTTCTAATTTTTTTTATTAGGTCCTTCTCTGGCCAACCCCTGTTGACTACTTTCACAAGCACTTAGCCTTCAGTTATCCCCTAAATGCTGGCAATCCTGAGTTCCATCCTTTGCCCTCTTGCTCTATAGGGTCTTGCCAGGCAATTTCATCAATGACCTTGACTTCAGCTGCTCCATCTATGCTGACAGCTCCCAGTCATTAGCCCTGGTTCAGGCCTCTCTCTAGAAGCCAAGATATGCATGTTCACTCAGATGTCTACTAGACAGCTCCACCTAGGTATTCCTGGGGCATCTTCCTCTCACTCCTGGACTTGCCCCTCTTCTCTTTCTCTTATCTCAGTGCTGCTGCTCAATTGCCCAAGCCAGAACCTGAAAGTCATTCTAGACTTCTATCCTTTCCTTACTCTACCAGCCATCAAACCCTGTTCATAATATCTCCAAAAAATCTTACCATTCCGAACTCTCCCAGTGGCTGTCTTGGTTCAAAGCATCTGATGCCTCACATAAAAAGCGTCACCTACACCACCAAATCTACAAGGAAATTTCTTTCAGAATGAGTCACCACCAGGACATGCAACATAAATGTAGAGGCAAGAGCTATAAATGTCTGGATGATCTGTCTGAAGATCATTGCTATAAACCACAGGAAGATCTGTGAAGTGAGGAACAGTCATGTCCACACATAGGAGACACTCAATAAATGTCAAATGAATTAGTGACAAAACTGCGTGTATGGCTTTCATAGCAATTCCATCAATCACAGTGGACTGACAACACATTGGCTCAGTGCCATTTCTCCATTAGATATGTAAAAATGTTGGGAACACAGAAGCAGCAGAGGGAATTCTGTCTGATTCCTGGTGATCCAACCTCCTGGCAAGTGGCCTTGAACAAGCAGTCACCTCTCTGAAAGTTGACTTCACTGTTAAACAGTTGTAATGTTATCTACCTTGCAGACCCTTGTAAAAATTAGGGATAAGGAATGCAGAGTGCCTGGTACAACACTCCATTCATAGTTGGCTCTTACTACCTGATGGCAGTATTGCCGTGAGGCACAGTTTTGAAAAGGGGCCGTTGAGGTGACCAAGTTGGTTGGGCCCACTAACAGTACCTAACACTACCGCTTTGACACTTGATTTGGGGTTTCCTTCCTAATATATGATTCCTAGAAATTATGATAGATTGCTCTAATCACTTCCCTTTCAGATTCATGTTTAATTCTGGAGAACTCAATCAGTACTTTCTTGTTAACTGGTTGCCATTACAGAAGTCAGGCTCCTGATCAGATATCTCCAGATGTATAGCAGCAGGACTGCCCTTAGAAACAGGAAAAAAGATCCTGTGTGGGCCTTGCACTTTGGAACACTGCTCTGGTCTTCTTCTGGCAATGTTCCTATTTGTCCCTACTAAGGGACAAGGAGTCCACAGGGCATGGGGTCACTCCCCTTCCAAGCCCCCCAACAGTTATAGAGATTCTAGAATTCCCTGCCCCTGTGCTGGGTTCCCCTAAGCCCAAGGATGATCAAGAACAATCATGTGCAGGAAGTGAGGGGATGGAGGGAATATGGGCATGCTGGCCCCGGAGATCTGAGACCCCCGGCAGGGCAGCAGGGCAGGGATGGAGGAAATGTATGGGTTCAAGGAGCTGGGAAGAACTAGAAAAAGCCACAGGCCAGCGGTGACTCTCCACTCCGAGGGGGGAACACCTGGGAGTCTGAGGATTATAAATTCAAACACTGCTGTCCATGTCTGAAGGGATACTTGTCAGGGTGGGAGAATAAAAACACGTAAACAGCTTGATTTGAAACTTTAAAATTTTGAAACTTGCCTCCTTTTGTTTAGGGTCAGGACTGCACAATCTGTACTACTCCACTGTCTAGTTGGCAGTTTGTGCACAGAAATGTCGGTAAGGTTTTTAGGCTTGTTGCTCAAAAGGGCAGCGCTCAGACCGGTGTATCCTTTATACTCTTTGGCCTGCTTTCGCCTCAGCACTTATGGGCGAGGGCTCAGGAGCCACTCAGCTTAGTCTACCGTCACCCCGGAGCCAGGCCAAGCTTGTGAGGGTCCCGAGCCCTCTTGTGAAGGGCTTTCTCGAAGGCCCTGGCAGCGGTGGGCGCACTCAGAGCTGGCAAACCAGCCCTAGCGTGGCGAGGCCGTCCCGGGCTGTCCATTTACGTCACTCCAGCGTGTGTCTTGCTAGCGTGCCCAGGCAAGGGACAGTAATAAACTCAGTATGTAAGCAGGGATTCCTCCCCCAAGGAGATTTATCGGCCAGATTCGGCGGTGACGGACAATCGCCGGGTCAGTGGCGGCGAGGGTAGACCTGGCTGCCTGCCCAGCGCTCGGCGGACTCAGCGGGTGCCTGCTCTGCGCTGCTCTCCGGAGTCCTGGCCCCCAGCCCCCCGGGAGAGCCCCGTGCACGGCC
>NW_026000048.1:11138326-11144487 GCF_001458135.2 Marmota marmota marmota | reverse complement strand
CCCGGAATGCCCCGCCCCAGGTGGCCCCTCCCCAGGATGCCCTGCCCAGGTCGTTCCGTCCTCCTGAAGCCCCGCCCCCAGAACACCCTGTGCACCAGTGTTCCTGATCCTAGGTCTCCGGGCTCTGCTCTGGCTGCAGCGCTGCGGGTGAAGTACCCCGTAGACTAGCTCCGCTGTTTGGTTTAGCAAGGTTGAGAAAGAGTTTAAGGCAGGAGAAGACTGGGTCAGCTTGTTTCTTTTTGCACAAACACCAGGTATGTGCCGATGCCTAGATTAGAAAAATTAGTGTCATCAGGTGGAGAGTGGCGTGAGCCGGTTACAGATTGCTTCGCCCACATCGTCCACAGGAAACACTGCCTGGCCTTTTGGGCAATCGCAGATCACAACTGAGGTGAAGCCTACTGGGGATCCACATTTACAGCTTGTGTTTTATTTTTCAGCACTCAGAACAGAAAGAGAACTCTTTTCAGGGATCTCCGTCGCTGGTGCCTGGTGCCAGACACACATCCTGCGGTGGAAAGCTTAGGGAGGGTGCGAGTATCTTCTTTGCTGTTTGGTAGTTGCTTCCTGCAAGTGTCAAATTCCCAAAGTATGGGGATTCGTGGAAGTCATGGAAAACATGGCCTTGGCCCTCGGTATGGTACTGGCTCTAAGGAAGATTCACGCTTTCCCTCGGAGTTTTGCAATGATAAATTATACAAAGGACATACTCCTCAAACGGCCACCGAGGTTAAGTAATGGCTTAAAATGGTCACAGTTGATTCCTTTGAGCGAGACTCCTTTTGATTCTTGGCTTCATGATTGGACAAATACTGTATATGGGACAATATTTTGAAATGTCAGTTGAGATCTCTGTCACCTCGGCTGCTCTCCACTCCATTTCCTTGGTTCTTGCTCCAATCAGGAAACAGGCTCATTCCTCATTCATTGCCTGGATCCAGCAGAACTCAGGGGCCTAAAGTGGGGGCAATTCTTGGCTTCTGAGTTCTCAAAGCTCAGCACTTGGGAGTTGGAAAGAACACAAAGAAGGGGTAATGGTTTTGGGGAAGCATCTAATAATTCAGAACAAAACCTCCAGTCTGAAGCAAGATTAAGATTTCCCATGTTAGCAGGAGGGGGTCAGGTAGAACTTGAAGGAAAAGCAGGAAGAGGGTACCTGTTGTGGGGGTTGGGGAAAGGTGCTGGGCCAAAGCCCCCTGGAGAATTGAAGTAGTGGGAAGCCCCAGATAGGAGGAAGGCAGTCTTTCCTTTGGTAGAACCTCAGAGAAATCAGAGAGATTCCAAGTGGAATGGGCTGTCTGGGTAGATGGGCCTGAATGCCACATAGTTTCTCATGGCCCAATGTGATGATGTAACGATAGAATGGTCCCTGTCCTCTGAGTGACATGTTGAAGACAAGGTAGAAATAAGGACATCTCACATGGATGACATCATCTGTGCTATAATTTGGATCTGAAATGTTCCCCAAAGATCCATATGTTAAAGGCTTTGTTTCCAGTCTGTGGTGCTCTTAGGAGGTGGCGTAATCTTTAAGAATTAGGTCATTTGGGGGCATGCCCTTGAAGAGGATAGTGAGAACTGACCTCTTCTTCTATCTTTGCTTCCTGAAGCCATGAGGTGAACAGGCCTCCTCCGCTACACTTTCCTGCCATGATGTACTATGCTACCATAGGCTCAAAGCAACTGACCATGGACTCAAAAGTTCTGAAACCATGAGCCAAAACAAACCTTTTCCCTTATTAAGTTGATTATCTCAGGTATTCTGTTATAATAACACAAAGCTCACACGATCTGTGTCCTTCAATTGTGCTAGAATAAGCTGAGGTAACAAAAACAATAGCCACAAAAGTAAATCTCAGTGGTTCAAACAACAAAGACTCTTATTTAAGCTACATGTCTACTGCAGATTAGCTAAAGCTCTGTGTGTCATGTCAGCACTGTCCTCACCTGGGAACTTGGGAGAAAGTTGCCAATATCAATGGCAGAGAAGGGAAAAAAAATAGAATGAGGAAAAGCATGAACTGGCACTTAAAAACTCCCTTCTGGAAATGCCACTTGCTTTCAAGTTTTATTTGCCAAAGCAAGTCCCATGATCCACTGAACTTCAGGTTTGTGGGGAAACACACCCCTCCTGTGTGTTTGGAAGAAGGGAACCAGAGGCTTTGCAGACAACCCTAAATGACTACCATGACCAGCAAGCACGGCACCTGGGTGTTATAAAATAACTTATTTTTCAGGGAGCAGGGATATAGTTCCCAATTGGCTTAGATGAAGCCTCTTAAGTTTCTGCTACTAGGCAGAATGGGAATTTGAAATAGAAATTAAGTGCACACATAAAATGATTTTTGTGTGTGTGTGTGTGTTGCTGGGAATCAAACTCAGGATCTTGAGCATGCTAGGTAAGCACTCTGCCTGTGAACTACATCCTCAGCCCAAGTCAAGTTTTTACAACACCTGAATTTGTGCTGGGATTTGTATGTGTCCTCTTAGTTATGCCAAGTGCCAGCAATGATGCAGCTCATGCAAGATCAAAAAGCACAATCAAAATGATCACTTCTGGGAGCCAAAGATATCTCTCACCTTCTTACTAAGGTTTGTTTTGCTGGGAGGACTGCACACTTGGTTGAGACAATAATAAGAGTTGGGGTAAAGAGAGAAATGGTGTACTTGGTGTCTTCAGGGGTTTGGTTTCAGGACTTGTGCAGATACCAAATATATAGAAAGCTCAAGTCTCTTAGTATAAAATGCTATATATCTGCATCTAAGCTACTCATAGGCCCTCAAATACTTTTAATCATCTCTACTTAGACTATAACTAAGACCCACACGTCACTTCATTCACCTGGATTATGTAGAACATTGCATGAGACAAATCCTTTGGCTTTTTGGAAATTCCTGCCATCCCCCTGGCCCCTGCCAGGTACTTTCAATTCATAGTTAGTAGACTCCTTACTGTGGAACTTATAGACAGAATGTCTAGGGTTTTGAGAAAAGGAAGAAACTGCGAGTGCATTCAGAGCCTGAACATCATAGATGGAATTTAAAGTTTCAGAAACAACTTTCAATTCCAAATTTTATTTGATAACAGAACAGTGCCTTGTTATGGAATCCCCTGCTCTGTGCCAGTGTCAATACTTGGTGCTTTAACGCCTGCCATCTCTTTCAACATTCAGAATAACTCATGGGTAGCATTAGCCCAGTTGAGAGAGGTTCAGCAGCCATGTTAGCACCACGTGCAACAGATGTAGAGTTGGTGCTGGACCAGAGGTTGGCTGAAGATGTGCTGCAGATGGAGGCTCCTGTCCTCATATAAATTTCTTTGTCTGTTCCCCACTTCTCCTAATTTCTTTCAGAGCTGTAGTCCTGGTTTGAGAGTGACAAAAACAACAAGGAAGTGGCGAATGCATTATCCACGAATTGATATAACTTGCTAGAACACTAGAACATTCTTATAAGGAGCAAGACTCTTCAAATTCGGGCCACTTCCCTAGGCCACTTCTGCCTTTTTAATTTTCATAGGTACTGCTTGTCTTTTTTCTCTCTTGTTCAGTGTCCTTCTAATCTATTTTCCAGCTGGCCCTTCTCCCCGACACAATTTGATACCCAGGTTGCTAGCAATCTTTTCTCTGGCTTTGATTGATGTGCTCCTTCCCTGGGCTTTGCTGTGCAGATGTGTGTCTTTGCTACCTTTCCCTATTTCCTTTAAAGACCCACAGATGCTTAGCAGAAAGTCGCAGAAATCACACAGAATAAAAAGGCAGTTCTAGGGAGCCTGCCGTCTCAGGTTTGATGTGGGCATGAAGGAAGAGTTAGACCTCCTCAGGGTGTAGAGAAAATAAAGTGAAGGGTAGATTTTAGCTTCTTATGGAGTGGTGTTTGAACTTTTTATTTCAGGCTTTTCTAAGTCAGACATGTGATGGCTGGTTCAGAGGTACAGTGGGAGAGATGTTGGACTTGGCTCTGGTGAGCATCCCTCTGGCACCTGGCTAGAGCTCTAGTCCTGGACTTTACTCTCATCCTCCTTCCTGTGTCTGTCTCCCAAAGCCCAAAGGAAGGTCAAGCACCCAGAAAGCTTTCATACTTTCATGGCTTCATACAGCTGCGGATGCTTTTCAGTGCTCTATACTCTATTTACTATATTTTATTTTACTTGTAACCCAGCAGCCGTTACCCAAATGTCTTTGGCAAACTTAAATTTATTTTGAGGGACCCATGCTTCGAGTTGAGGGGAAATTAGTTTAGAAACTAACAGGCTGAGCCATGTGCGATGGTGCACGCCTGTAATCTCAGCAGTTTGGAAGGCTGAGGCAGGAGGATTTCGAGTTCAAAGCCAGCCTCAGCAATTTAGCAAGGCCCTAGGCAACTTAGTGACCCTGTCTCAAAATAAAACATCAAAGAGGGCTGGGAATGTGGCTCAAAAAAAAAAAGAAAGAAAGAAACTAAACAGCTGAAATCAAGTTCCTTTATTCCCATTTACCTTAGCACAGATTATGGAGTTGGCTCATTTGCCCTGAAGAAAACAAACTCAGTAGCTTCTGGTGAGAGATGTGGAAGAGTGGATATAAACTGCTAATGCTGTGTTTCACAGCATGGTGGTCAGAGATAACAGGGGCCCACACCCCCTCTGAGACGCTATCTACGCTGTTCCCAGAGTGATACTTCTAAATTGCAAATGGGATCAAGTTGTTAGCAGCTTTCCATGGTGCTTAAAATCCAGGCTCACTGCCATGGCTTATAAGGGTGCGGGAGCTAGTGCCAATTTCCCCCTACACACCACTCACACCAGCCCTTTTTCCAGTTTCTTTCTTTCTAGATTTTTTTTAAATTTTTATTGTTGGTTGTTCAAAATATTACATAGTTCTTGACATATCATATTTCACATGTTGATTCAAGTGGGTTATGAACTCCCATTTTTACCCCGTATAGATTGCAGAATCACATCGGTTATACATCCACGTTTTTACATATTGCCATACTAGTGTCTGTTGTATTCTGCTGCCTTTCCTATCCTCTACTATCCCCCCTTCCCTCCCCTCCCATCTTCTCTCTCTACCCCATCTACTGTAATTCATTTCTCTCCCTTGATTTTTTTCCCTTTCCCCTCACATCCTCTTATATGTAATTTTGTATAACAATGAGCGTCTCCTTCCATTTCCATGCAATTTCCCTTCTCTCTCCCTTTCCCTCCCACCTCTCGTCCCTGTTTAATGTTAATCTTTTTCTCATTCTCTTCCTCCCTGCTCTGTTTTTAGTTGCTCTCCTTATATCAAAGAAGACATTTGGCATTTGTTTTTTAGGGATTGGCTAGCTTCACTTAGCATAATCTGCTCTAATGCCATCCATTTCCCTGCAAATTCCATGATTTTGTCATTTTTTAATGCAGAATAATACTCCATTGTGTATAAATGCCACATTTTTTTTATCCATTCGTCTATTGAAGGGCATCTAGGTTGGTTCCACAGTCTTGCTATTGTGAATTGTGCTGCTATGAACATCGATGTAGCAGTGTCCCTGTAGTATGCTCTTTTTAGGTCTTTAGGGAATAGACCGAGAAGGGGAATAGCTGGGTCAAATGGTGGTTCCATTCCCAGCTTTCCAAGAAATCTCCATACTGCTTTCCAAATTGGCCGAACCAATTTGCAGTCCCACCAGCAATGTACAAGTGTACCCTTTTCCCCACATCCTCGCCAGCACTTGTTGTTGTTTGACTTCCTAATGGCTGCCAATCTTACTGGAGTGAGATGGTATCTTAGGGTGGTTTTGATTTGCATTTCTCTGACTGCTAGAGAAGGTGAGCATTTTTTCATGTACTTGTTGATTGATTGTATGTCCTCCTCTGAGAAGTGTCTGTTCAGGTCCTTGGCCCATTTGTTGATTGGGTTGTTTGTTCTCTTATTGTCTAATTTTTTGAGTTCTTTGTATACTCTGGATATTAGGGCTCTATCTGAAGTGTGAGGAGTAAAGATTTGTTCCCAGGGTGTAGGCTCCCTATTTACCTCTCTTATTGTTTCTTTTGCTGAGAAAAAACTTTTTAGTTTGAGTAAGTCCCATTTGTTGATTCTAGTTATTAACTTTTGTGCTATGGGTGTCCTATTGAGGAATTTGGAGCCCGACCCCACAGTATGTAGATCGTAGCCAACTTTTTCTTCTATCAGACGGCG
>NW_026000048.1:11134327-11136083 GCF_001458135.2 Marmota marmota marmota | reverse complement strand
AGAATGAGAGTAGGCAGGTAGAATTCAAGGAAGGGGGAATAAGAAAATTGAAAAGAAATGAAAAGACAAAAGAAACAAAAAAAATCGAAAATAAAGAAAGAAAGAAAGAAAAATTTTTTTACAAATATAATAATGATAATAAAAAATGAAAATTAAAAATTTTTTTAAAAAATAATAATAAAAAAATTTAAAAAAAATTAAAAACATTGAAAAAAGTTAAAGAACAACAACAACAAAAAATGAAAATGAAAGAAAAAGAAAAAAAAAATAATAAATGCAGTCATAGAGTTCGATTAACTTCTCTTCCAGTAGTTGGAGCTGTGCCCACTGGGCTAAGCTTCTCCTCTCAATAGGTGGGAACCAATCACTGTGCAGCAGCTCTTCCTCCCAGACTGGGCGGGTCTCCAATCCTGAGTGTCTAGGGCCTTCTGTTGTGTTTCCTCAAGCCAGGCCGTGCTCACCTGTGACGCTCACCACAATACTGGCTACAAGCCAGATCTGCTGCTCCTGGGAGCCCTGCTTTCATGAACGCCTGGGCTCACTCTCCCTGTTTGCCTCCCTCAGACCCTAAGTTTGTAGAGCTTGGGGCTGAGATCCCCCAGCGAATTTGCTTGCCCTCCAGTAGCCACGCCCCCGGTAGCTGGTGCAAGAGACCTCAGTTGTCAGCACTGGTTGGAGCGGTAGCCGGGAGTTCCACGCTGCGAGTCCCGCGCCACTCCTGATTCCCTCGGTCTGGCTATCGCGCTCACAGGAGAGCTGGGAGGGGCCCTTAAGGTTTCCCCGCTGTGTGGAGAGAGATGGCTAGGGGATTACACACCTGTCGCGCTCGTTTCAATGAAGTTATCTCCTCCGCCCGTGGTGTCAGTTCTCTGCCAAGGTGGTATCCCATGCAAATGGTGACCGTTCATTACCTTTGCCGGGTGACCAATGCAACGGGTGGGTCCTGACTGTCTCTCCCAATCCCCGTTTCAATCCTGTGGCCACTGCCTATGAAGGCTCGGTTGGCTTTTACCTCTGTAAGTTCAGACGGGGCGACCAGTTATTCAGCGGGATTGTTAGTGCTGAGTCACGAGAAGCAGGCGAACTGGAGCTTGAATGCAGCTGATCCGGGCTCCGTGTGTGTGTTCTGAGGGGCCCAGACTGTTCGCTCCAGATCCACGTCAGCTCAGCATTGCCTAGTGATCCTGAGCAAACAGCATTTAGACAATTTATGGCTCCCTATGCCCGTGCAGCTAAAGAGGTCAGAGACTTGATCTCTCTGCACCCGCCACCATGTTGGATCTCTGCTCATGGTTTCTTAACAGTCTCGCTGAGCTGTCTATGTTCTTTTCAAGTTGAAATACTTTGTCTTCATTGTCTGATGTTCTATCTTCTAAGTGTTCTACTCTGCTGGTAGTATTCTCATTTGAGTTTTTAATTTGGTTTATTGCTTCCTGCATTTCTAGGATTTCTGTTTGTTTTTTATAACCTCTATCTCCCTGTATAGTTGATCTTTTGCTTCTTTGATTTGTTTATGTAATTCATTTGTCGAAGTGATCTTTCATTGTCTGATTTTGCTGTCTAATGTCTTCCTTGAGACTCCAGATCATCTGAAGCATGTATATCCTGAATTCTTTATCTGACATTCCATCTGGTGCAGATATTACCTCTTCTAAAGTTGAGTTGACCTGCATTGCTTGTGGTCCTTTCTTTCCTTGTCTTTTCATACTGCTCACGTTTCTTTCTGCTTTGTGAAACTGTTGTGTTATTGAATTTT
>NW_026000048.1:11124709-11131703 GCF_001458135.2 Marmota marmota marmota | reverse complement strand
AAAAAAAATGTCTCTCAGAACTCTGTTTTCATTTCTTCCAGTTGGTGGCGTTGTCTATTCCTAGCTTGAGTCTCTGGGTTCAGGATGGTGGTGGTAGTCAGTGTGAGAGGACTTGAGCTTCCATCTGTGGCCTCTCTACTCTTATTCTCTGAGATGTAAACCAGGTGTCTGATCCGCTGCAGAACTGCACTGGTAGCCACGCCAGTCAACCGGTTGGTGGGTTTTAAGGGTTGGTGGGATTTTCCAAGATGAGTTCCATCAGTTTTTCTCATAAGGTGTTTGATGAGGTGGGGGTGTTGGGGAAACCTTATGTTTGTCAAGAGCTCGGTCAGGTGACCGCACGGGTGGTCGGCAGGGCCCCTCCTCCAGTTGGAGTGGTCTGTCTACCTCACCGGCGGGAGTCTGGGCTCCTCCAACTGGGGAGGTCTGTCTACCGCTCAGGAGAGTCGCTGGGCCTGTTCTCCAGGTCGCAGGTCTGCGTACCGTGCAGGCGCAGGTGGCGGCTGGGCCCCTCCTACAATTGGGGTGCTCTGTCTACCACGCCAGCGGGTCTCTGGGCCCCTTCTCTGGGACACGCAGCCTGCCTACCTTGCAGGTGGCCGCTGGGCCCCTCCTCCAATAGGGGTGATCTGTCTACCACGCTGGCGGGCCGCTGGGCCTGTTCTCCAGGTTGCAGTTCTGCCTACCTTGCAGGCACAGGTGGCGGCTGTGCCCCTCCTCCAATTGGGGTGATCTGTCTACCATGCCAGCAGGCCGCTGGGCCTGTTCTGTCTTTCCAGATTTATTGAGATACAATTGACAACACAAAATTGTATATGTTCAGGGTCTACAATGTGATATTTTTGAGGGGCTACTGGACATTGAACCCAGGGACACTTTACCTCTGAGTTACGTCCCCAGTCCTTTTTTATTTTGTTTTTAAATTGTGAGACAGGGTCTTGCTAAGTTGCCGAGGCTGGCCTTGAACTTGCCATCCTCCTGCCTCAGCCTCCCGAGTTGCTGGAATTACAGATGTGTGCCACTGTGTCCTATTCAATGTGATATTTTTGATAACTGTACACATTATAAAATGATCATCACAATCAAGCTAATTAACACATCTGTCACTTCATGTAGTTATCACCATTTTGTGCATGTTTATGTGTTATGAGGACATTGAAGATCTATTCTCTTAGCAAATTTGATGTATGTAATACTGTACTATTACCTATAATGCTTTACATTCTTCCTGGTTAGGAGCTTTTCACCTAACCTCCCACCCTGGACATGGGCAACCATCCCCCTCTCTGCTTGGATGAGTTTGATTTCCAGTCTCTAGTACTCCACAAATGTCCTCCTCATCCAGGGCCTTTACAGATCGTGGGAGGTTCATCCCTCAAATCCTCACTTGGCCATCACCCACACATCCCTCAGGTCTCAGTTCCAAAGATGCCACTTTCTGAGAGAGGACTTCTCTGACCCTTAATCTTGATTATGTTCCCCAAGCCCTGTATTCTCTAATTGAATCCCATTCCTTTTCTTCATTTGCCTACTCATTTTAAAAAAATTTTTCCTGGTACTCGGGATTGAACCCAGGGGCACTTAACCACTGAGCCACATCCTCAGCCCTTTTTTACATTTTATTAGAGACAGGGTTTCACTGAGTTGCTTAGGACCTTGCTGAGTTGCTGAGGCTGGCTCTGAACTAGCAATTCTCCTGCTTCAGCCTCCTGAGCCGCTGGGATTACAGGTATGTGCCACTGTGCCCTGCTGAAATATGAGTTTTTTTAGCTTGCTATGCAAGCTAAAAAAAAAGTAATCGCTTTAGCCCAGGTGGCAGTTGATTACCTTTCAAATCTTAATTCACAGTGCTTCAGAAACAAAACTCCTTGCCCTTCCTTCTGTAGTTCCTGTGCTTTTCTACCTTGATGATTTGACTTTACTGCTGCTTCAAATGTCACATGAAGAAATGAATGAATGAATGGTCCTACGGCATGCCCTGTCTTCAAGGCCCATATCAAATGTCACTTCCCTGACGCCTTTCAGGTGACTCCAGCCCATATTAACTTTGCCTTCTCCCAGCCTTGAGACCACATTTGCTATAGCATTTAAAGCATTTATTGCTTTAGTTCTCTTTTTGTAGAGTTTCTTTCTATATGTCTGCTCTTCCCTGTGAAGTTGCAAGTCTCTCAAGGGTGAAGTCCATGACCTAATCACTTTTGTATCTGCTGCCCTGATGCTTTAGCTGTAATCAGCAGACCAAAAAATAATATCAGCAGACCAAAAAAAAAAAATTAGCATGGGCTATTGATTCAAAATGATTACCAGGTTCCAAAGAACTTAAATGGTAGTTCCCTCTAGAGACACACGGGGGTGGCCTAACCAAGCAGAGCTGCATGGATTGAACTTCGATGGGTTCATTTCTAAGTGATTTTGAAGATAATGGGGGCTCCTTATGATATGTGTCTTCCTGGTCATATTGACCAGCTGTGGATGACAGGAAAATCATATAAAGGACAGTTTAATGGGCAAAAAGAAAGAGTTAGAAAATCAAATCTGAAGACAGCACCTGTGCAGAGACAAGCAACACCTGCCTTCTCTGGAGAAGGGGCCCTGCAATCCCAGTCCTGGATGTGACGTGGGCATCCAGGGCCTTCAGGTGAAGCAGGGTTGGTGTGTGGGTGGGGCTGCCTCTCAAGCTGGTCCCTCTGTCATGGAGAAGTTGCTATTTAGAGGACAGAAATGCTGCAACCTAAGTCAGGAACAGACAGTGGGGTTTCAACTTCCCCATCAGATCCTCTGGTTTTTGCGGCGTTTTTGAAGACCTCTCTTTCATGTAATAAAAACACTAGCATTTTCTTCTTAAAGCAACACACGTTCATGGCATCTCTCTTTCATTGTTTGGACAAGGGTTTCATTTCTGTCTTTGAATTCCTTCCACTCATAATGGTGGTTCATGATATGGCAAATGGACTGTGACAGCTGTCACCTGGGCTAAATCGATTATTATTTTTCTTTTTCTAGTATTGGTTCAAATGTGCCAAGTGTTGAATGGAATTGATGGGGGGGTCTGCACAGTAGCACCCACATCTACTGCCACGTGGGGCACTTGGGCCTCCCCGGATCTGCCACACCCTTTTTTTCTGATACTGCTTTGCTTTCCTATGCTTCTGTAAGAATTTTGCCTTTTAAAATTCATGTTTATTTGAATAAACCAAACTTCAATAAATTGAAAAGAATTGTCAGAATTAATAGGCATGCATCAAACTAAAGTTTAAGATGGAAGTAAAAATGGTTTATGCTGGTTGCCAAGATGCATGCTGGGAATCCCAGCTACTCAGGAGGCTGAGGCAGGAGGATCCCAAGTTTGAGGACAGCTTGGGCAACTTGGGTAATTTAAATGTCTATTAAGAGAGACTGGTTAAACAAATTATGGTAAAGCTAAATGATAAGATAGCATGATGTGATGAAGGTCATTTGTATAAAAATATTTAGTGAGACCCTGAGAAGATATTGTGAGACTGCCTTACAATAAAATTTTTAAAATGGTCTGGAGATGTGGCTCATTGGTAGAGTACTTGCACAAGACCCTGGGTTCAATTGCAAGCACTTCAATACAACAACAGTGGTTTACAGGGTTAACACATAAACTCCCTTTTCTCTTTCTCTACCCTTCCACTCACCCCCTACCTACCCAAATGCTTTATGCTAATGCTTGTGTCTATCTGTCCCTCTCTGTGGGTGTGTGTATATAATTGTATATTTGTATAAATTTAAGATGGGCTGATTTTTGCTTCTGGGTCAACCTGGTACAGCCATAATAACATCAACATATTCTCCCTTATCCCTATACATAAGAATCACAGGAGTCTTGGGAGAGGTTTGAACTTCCACAGTCCATAAAATTGGTGATTGAATCAATTATTAGTGATCAAAATCAAATTGGTGATGAAATCAATTATAACTAGATCTTGAGAAATAGGCTGTAGTTTATATTTAAGTTACCCATATTTTCTAAATATATATTTTATAGCAGATAATATACACTTAGGGAAGAATAGTGTGATGTTTTATAATATATCCTTTCTCTTAATAAATTCTAAACACTTTCATGACCAAATATTTTCCTTCAAATGACCTTAATAGCATCATGCTATCTTATCATTTAGCTTTACCATAATTTATTTAACCAATCTCTCTTGATAGACATTTAAATTATTCCCAATTTTTAATATTATAAACAATACTATAGTGAACAAAGTTTTGCATAAATTCTTACTGCACAGTTCTGACATTTCTCTGGGATAATTTCCTAGAAGTAAAGGAGATAGTTCAAAAGCTAGGACTATCTTTGATGGCCTCTGATACCTGTTACCAAATTATCTCCAGAAACATGGCTTCTCCTCCTCTTGGAGTTTTTAAGAGAAAGGGTGTGTTGATGGATCAGGCTTAGAACTCATCTCTTGGTGTGATTGACTTTGCTCCACAAAGATTAAAATGCCATTGGTTACCTGACACTGCACATGCACATAGAGCCTTGTAGAGTAAACAGTTTTTCAGGTATTTTGAAGACTTCCTCTGTACTCACAATGACAAGTTGGTGGAAATGTGGCTGTATTAGTCAGGGTTCTCAAGAGAAACGGAACAAATAGGAGATGTATGTATAAAATATTTTAAAAATACATATGGAGATTCATTATAAGAATCGGCCCATGTGATTATAGAGGCTGAGAAGCCCCACTGTCTGCCATATGCAACCTGGAGACCCAGGAGAGCTGGTGGAGTAATTAGGACCCAGTCTGGAAGCCAGAGAACCAAAGAAGCCAGTGGTGAAAACCTCAGTCTGAGGACAGGAAAGGATGAAATGGGATGTCCCAGATCAAGCAATGGGATAGGAAGAAAAAAGGACAAATTCCTCCTTTTTTCACCTTTTGTTCTGTTCTGGTCCTGATTGAAAAGGGCGGACTACTTTACTGAGTCCACTGATTTCAATGCTAGTTTCTTCCAGAAATACCCTCATAGACATATCCTGAAATAATGTTCAGCCTAGGCACCTTGTAGCCCAGTCAGTTGACATGTAAAATTAACTATCACAGTGGTGGAGATGGGACAGGAAGGGGAAGAACAGGGAAATCTCAGATCACCACTGAAAGTATTTACCAAGTGCCTATTTCAATATCAGGCAATCTCAGTAATTTACTCCCCTCTGAAACATAAGAAGTGTTGTCTTCTTGCCCAAGGGACCAAAATAGAACAGAGCATCATCTTCCTTTTCTTCCCAATTGATGGGACAAAATTTCTCCTCCTCCTCCTCCTCCTCCTCCTCCTCCTCCTCTTCTTCTTTTTCAGTATCTTTTACAAAAAAAAAAAAATGCCTCTAACTTCCTTTAGTCCGAAATGCTTGATTAATTTGTTCCCAAAACATTGCTTATACTGACTTTTGTGTCCTGTCTGTTCACTCTCTGCCTCTTGGCACCACCATTATCAATGGCTTCCACCCTTCTTGGTGTGGTATAAAGGGACATGAGCAGAGCCTGGAATCCAGACACCCCGTTTGGTAAGCTACACATGTCTGCTCACCCATCAAATGGGACAGTCAAGTTAATCAGGATCTTTCCACTGGGAAGTCCCAGGGCTTTTGAGGAGGAGGCTTAGTACTGCCCATTGCAAGGGGTCATGTGCTGAGGCCCAGGTAGAAAGTCTCACGCTCAGCTCAACCTGAACAGTTCTACCCTATCTGTCTTATAAATTAGGTTCTAGCCAAAATTTGAGGATTGGGTTCTACTGATTTAATACAAGCCAACTCTAAAGATGACTAAACCAGAAGATGTATGAGGCTCTTCAGGATAGAACATTTTGAGGATTTTGAGTCAGCCTAGGAAAAGCAAAGGGCTGTGTTGTCTTCCTCAAGGACATCCCAGGAGACTTCCCACGAGGAGGAGGGAGGCTTTTTATGAATGACAGAGACTTACTGAGCTCAGTGCGCCTCTTTCTTTCTCGGAAGTGCGTCCTTCCAGGATGAGCTTGGGCACACACCCACAGCCGGCGCTGACACTGTTCTGATACAGCTGCCCCACTTCTCAGGGAGAAGTTCTCACTCCTGACTCTGCACTCTCAGGCATCCATGCTCTGTGGGAGGCCTGATTATTCATCCAGACTCACCACACATGCTGCTAGGTGATTAGTGTCTGCTCTGCAGAAGAGGAAACTGGGACACAGAAAGGATGAGCCACCGGCCTCAGATGGCACACGCTGTCTGTCAGAGGGGGTGAATCAGGATGAGAGCTTCCCCAAACAGGTCCCTCCCTGCTAAATGCTACCCTGCCACCCAGAAATTTTGTTCTCTTTTCTGATTTCTTGACAACGCGGAGGCTGCTTCTTTCTCTTCTTATTTTCTTCTTCTGGGAAACTAGCCCATCACCATTTGGCTGCTGGCCAAGGAGGTAGCCTTCCGGGCCTTGGAAAGGAGGGACCTCCGAGTCAGACGCACCTGCTCTGTGCAGGAGGGCCAGGACATCCTTCCTGTGTGGCTGGAGAAAATGAGGAGTCAGGCATTGAGCACTGCCCTTGCCACCTGACTTCTGTCACATTGAGCCTGCCCCTCTTCTTGCCTTAGGGATATTCATATGCCACAGCACAGCCAAAGGAGGACGGCAGAATAATGCAGAGGGAACCAAACAGTTGGTTGAGTTTCAAAATAACATTTAAACTCATAGCAAAGTCCATGATTTGAGAGGCCAGGCCATTTCATTTGCAAGAGTTAAACTGTTTCGAAAAGGAAAGGATTTTGGAGTTCCAAAGGTTAACTTTGAATGCTAAGAGGAAAAAGACCACAGGGTTTATGCCATCAGGTTGAGCTTCCCCACATTTTCCATCTGTGGAACACATAGAAAATGATGATGCTCTATTTGCAGAGCAATAACACCACTGGCCCCCAAGCCAGGGGGCCTGTCCACCTTAGGCCTTACCTGACCATCTAAGGGCTGAAGGCATTCTTTTTTTTTTTTTTTTTTTT
>NW_026000048.1:11118623-11122373 GCF_001458135.2 Marmota marmota marmota | reverse complement strand
TGCTCTTCGTCCCTACTCTGTTCTTAGTTACTCTCCTTATATCAAAGAAGACATTTGGCATTTGTTTTTTAGGGATTGGCTGGCTTCACTTAGCATAATCTGCTCTAATGCCATCCATTTCCCTGTAAATTCTATGATTTTGTCATTTTTTAATGCGGAGTAATACTCCATTGTGTATAAATGCCACATTTTTTTTATCCATTCGTCTATTGAAGGGCATCTAGGTTGGTTCCACAGTCTTGCTATTGTGAACTGTCTGAAGGCATTCTTATTGCTGCCTAACATGGAAGTCCTGCCAAATAAACCCCAGAATTGGAAGGATCCATGATGTGAGTGCCATGTTTCCCATCAGGAAGAAATAAAAACAGTATCTACACAACACAGAATAAATAGACTGTGATGTGGGCACCCCGAAAAGGGTTTTTCCCTCTAGCAAGGTCTTGGGACAAGAAGTCTGTTTTTAAAAATTCAAGATAGAACCACAATAAGAAACCACCTCACAGCCATCAGGATGACTTACCATCAAAAAACAAGCATTAGGAAAACAGAAAACACAGGTTGGTAAGGATGTGGAGAAATTGGAACCCGGTGCACCATTAATGGGAATGAAAAATGGCACAGCACTGTGAAAAACAGTACAGCTCTTCCCCAGAAAATTAAACAGAGAGAATATGACTGCATGATTCAGCAATTCCACTTCCGGTTCTATACCTAAAAGAATCAAAGCAAGACATTTGTACCTCAATGTTCACAACAGCATTATTTGCAAAAGCCCAAAGGGGAAAGCCATCCCGGTGGGCATCGATGGTTAAATGGAAACACAAAATGTGGTATCAACATACAATGGAATCTTTTTCAGCCTTAAAGTAAAAAGAAATTCTGCCAGGTCCTGCAACATAGATGAAATTTGACGGCATTGCACTAAGTGAAATAAACCAGACACAAAAGGGACCAATGCTGGACCTAGAGTTGTCCGAACATAGAGACAGAAAGTAGAATCGTAGTTGCCAGGGACTGGGGGAGGGGGAGACAGGGGTTGTTTAATTGGTGCAGAATTTCAGTTTTGCAAGAGGAAAATGTTCGGGAGATGGATGGTGTTGATGGTGTGTTTGTACTTAAGGCCACTGAACCGTCACTTTGGGATACTAAATTTTATGTTGTATATATTTTATCCTAATTTAAAAATATTCAACACACAAGATTAAAAAAAACATCAAGATAGGTTTGGGGGGGATCTGAAACAGAAAGAACTTGGTTTCTGGGGAAAACCCAAGAAGGAGCAAGTCTGGGAGAGAAGTCACCTCGGCCAGAGCAAGTGGCACCTTGGCAGAGAGAGGCCAGGAGCACAAAAGATGGCCCACCTCCACGGATGGCCTTGATCTGACTCAACACCAATGGGATGTCACCAAAATGACTTGGGTTGTCTGGAAATGATAAGAGTAATTTCTGCCTTCAAGGCAGAAATGAAGTTATAATGGGAAAATATAGAAAACCTCCATCTGCATACTTGAAGTTTGTGCCCATAAGACTTATATTCCAGAAGTAAAGGGACTCCGATGGGCTTCCCCGGCACCCGGGTGCTCTTGCCTGCTGGCACCTGCTCAACCATCTGGCCACTACTGGAAGAGTGTCTGTCCCCCACTTCCTTTCCTTCTCCTGGTCTCACCCAGCCCCAGTTCCTCCTGAGAGCAGACAGGTAAAAAGGAGCCAAGTGCAAATTATATTCTGGGTCTGCAGACCCTTTGCCATTTTGCGGGGTTCAGGAGATGTAGATGTATTTGCAACTGATCCTGGTAGAATTTTTGATTTTTTTAAAAATACTTTTCCCAGAGCATAACAAATTTAAAAAAAAATCATGTTTGAAAAACATTTTTTTAAAATTGGTTTCCCCTTTCTTAAGTTACACCCATTATTTTTAACATGATTTCCCCTCTCCTGTTCCTTCTGAAATGGATTGTCACTTTTGTTATTGCAACTGGTAGGTTTCCCAAACATCACCAACAGGTGAGGTCACACATACATTCACGTTCACACCTACCCTGAAATATGGGCACATTTTACATCTTGCCTTACTAAAAGACTTGCTTTCCTTGGGTATCCTCCGGAGCATTTCTGGGACTCTCCAAGGATGCCAACAAATCCCACAAGCCCATCCTGGCTGAGGCCCACCGCTGGGCTTCCCTCCCGCATGTATTGGTGGTGTACTTGGGTCACTGCCGGCCACAGCTCCCTCCCCTTCCTGGGAGTGCCTCCCACGGTTTCTGGAACACAGGATTCCAGGCCTTTCACCCCACAGCTGGCACAGTCTCTTGCCTTGCTCCGCTCCCCTAAAGCACAGTTCAGGTGAGAGAGCCTGACACAGAAAAGCACCCGGTCAGGAGCGGCCTACAGTGGGGTTGGTTATTCCTTGCCCATCAGGGTTCTTTGAGGCAGGAAACAGCCTGCCCTTGAATTGTCCTGACCTGCTCTCCTTCTGGGCTCAACTTTCTCCCCTTGTAGGAATCACAGGGTGGAAGCCAGCTCTGGCCCACTTGGATAGGGCCTCCTGCCAGTTTCCCAGCCTAGCGGGAACTTTCCTTCCATCTTTGGGAGGTAGGTGGATCCAGGCACCCTGCAGAGAGAAGCTGCACTCCCTATCCTGGACCCAAGGGGTGGGTCCTGTTGTGTTTTTATTCTTGACTGGCTGCTTCCTGCCCAGCTCCTGCTGGGGCCCCAGGTGGCTCTGACCCTGTCTCCCTCCACCCTCTCTAACTAGCTCTCCTGGGTCTTCTCAGCACTAGATGGGACTGTTCTGTGCGTGACACCCCCTCTTGCTTCTGGAGGCCCTTTTCTGGCTCAGGGGTCAGTAGTTTCCCTTTCTTAAGCTGCACTCATTTTATTAACTTCTCTCCAGCTACCTTATTTTTGTTGTTGTTGTTCCAACCCCCTCTCCCCCAACCTCCTTCTAAACCAGTTTCAGAGAAAAAAAAATGAAGTATACATTAGTATACATTCCTTTTCTGTCTGTCCCACACCCCTCCCCATGGGACCTGCTGCACTCAGGCAGACTGGATGGTTTTTGGAGTTGAAATGGAGACAGTGCATTTCCACTGGGGCTTTGGATGAGTCAAGAAGCTCAATAGTCTTCTCCTTGTGGCTCCTACTGGTCTCTGGCTCCTGGTTAGTTTGTTCTGACAAGGGGAGGGGCATGCGGCCCAAAGGGGAGGCCTCCACAAAGACAGCCTCTCTGTTCCCCGGCCTCCCTGGGATTGCTTGCTGGGCAGTGCTGGGGTACAGACTGCCCTCCTTCTTCCCAGTGCCTGCTGGACCTTCCCCCTCTGTCCCACGATGCCAGCTCCATGTATAAAAGGACGGTTCTATATTCAGGGCCAAATGTAGCCTCCACCGCCCCCGCCACCCCCCAGAGGTGCTTCTCAGTCTAGGCCATGTCTCTGGGGCAAAGTAATCATCCCTGTGGTTTGGGGTGAATTTTAAAGCAAATTTACATGGCAGAGCAGGAACAGAGCCCAGGATTCTGCTTGGCTTTTGTCCTTTGACTGACATTTCTTACTTAGGGATTGAAGCTTGGAGTTGGGCTGAGGCCAGCCTTCCCAGCCCCTCTGCTTAGAATTCCAGAGAAGGTTCTCAGACTTCCCAGGCCCATCATTGCCAGGGAAAAAATCTCTGCACCACCTTTCAGATACTGGGACATGGGGCCCCTGTTACATCTGCCTCTTTCCAAAGTTCCTTTGGATTGAATGTCCCCCTAAG
>NW_026000048.1:11065459-11118615 GCF_001458135.2 Marmota marmota marmota | reverse complement strand
CTAGATGGCAGTGACTCCGTGGGTTTCAGGTCAAGGGTGTTTGTGTGCTCAGAGGGGCGAGAGCTAGGACAGACCTGCTCCTGGCTTAGGCTTCGTGCAGATTTCACTTCTGCTCCTTGTGGTTTCACCTGCACATGGTGCAGAGTGGGCTTCTGGTCCCTTGAGCCCTGGAAACGTGGACACCTTCCCCGTGTAGACTTCCCAGGGGGAATAGCAAAGGGAGAATATCTTTAGCAGCTATGGGTCTGGGGATGCCCCAAGTCAACAAATATAATCAGGATTTGGTGATTTTAAGGACCCTCCTCCCTTTTCTTTGGTACCCGAGATTGAACCTAGAGGTGCTTAACCACGGAGCCACATCCCCAGCCCTATTTTGTACTTTATTTAGAGACAGGGTCTCACTGAGTTGCTTAGTGCCTTGCTTTTGCTGAAGCTGACTTTGAACTCTCCATTCTCCTGCCACAGCTTCCAGAGCCGCTGGGATTATAGGTGTATGCCACCGCACCTGGCACTAGCCCTTTTTAGTTTTTATTTTGAGACAGAGTCTCCCTAAGTTGCTTAAGGCTTCACCTGAGGCTGGCCTTGAACCTGTGATCCTCCTGCCTCAGCCTCCTGAGTGGATGGGATTACAGGTGTGCCCCACCGTGCCTGGCTTAAAGGGCCTTTTTGGTAAAGAGCAAAAATGCAAGTTGGTGTTGGTAGTGATTCGATGTCATGGAGGCTTCTATGCAAAGTAAAAGGAATACCCAGACACCATCCGTGCCCTGTGTCTCACAGGCCTTGGCAGGGGTGTGTGAAAGTGGATGGGAAAGTGGGGCTGCCCTGGGAGAGCTGGGAGGTCCTGGGAACAAATGCTTTCCTCTTATAGGACCAACTCCAGTCTGTCTCTGGATGCTGCATGGTTCTGGGTGCTGCGTGGAGGGTACAGTGGTCTTTGAATCCTAGTTGCTATGTCCAGAGATAGATGTTCCTGAGGGTCTCTCCAGACTTAAACCAGAATGTAACCTGCTGGTCCCCAAGCAGTCCCCTCTGCCCAGCATCTGCCTTTCTTTCTTGGGATTTCAGAAACTGCTCCTCCCTCTCCCCCTCACCTCCACCCCCACCTCCAGGGGTGGTGACCACAGGATTTCAAGGCTTTCTTCTTGGGTATTGCAGGACTCGGCAGTACTTCTAATATATTATCACACCACAAATCTCTTTTCACCTGAGGCAGTACTTCCAATATATTATCACACCACAAATCACTTTTCTTCCATTTGGCTCAAGTTTGGGCAATGAGTCCTACCTGAGGGCCACAGCAGGTTTTATCTTATATTCTGTTCCCCAGGGCAAGATCGGCTGCCAATTTCCCCTTTCTCACATTCTCTTTTCTCTTTCTTTGATAAATAAACATGATAACAATAACCATTCATGGAATCTGTATTTACTGAGCATCTATTATGTATCAGGCACTGTTCAGATGAGGGGTATGCCAGGCAGAAGTTCTGGCAGATGCAAAATGCTTTGCCGTTTACAAACTTTTTTTAAGTGTTCTCTTCAGTCGTGTCAAATACGTTCACAGGGTTGTATAAGCAATGTCTAGGATATTTTCATCTTGCAAAACTGAAAGTCAGTACTTCTTACACAACAACTCTCCATTCCATTCCTCCCACACCCCAGCCCCCTGGTAACCAGCAGTCCACTTCCTGTGTCTAGGAATTGAACTACTTAGATGTCTCCCATGGGTGGAATCCTGCGGTACCTGTATTGCTGTGACTGGCTTCTTCCACTGAGCATGTCCTCTAGCACTCATCCGCCCTGTCCCATGACAGCCTAATCTTTTCTTAAACCTCCACAGCAGCCTTTGAGTTAAGGTTCACATTCTACAGGGGAGGAAATTGAGGCTCACCCGTTTATGCAGTTGCCTGGGGCTAGCGTAGTGGCTCAAAGGTCCCCAAAGATGTCCAAGTCCTGATTCCCAGGACCTACAAATGTGACCTCTTTTGGAAATGGGGATCTTTGCACAGGGAATTATTTCACAAGACCTATTATTTAATGCACTGACTGGAACTCCCAGGTAGTCTCTAATCCTTTCTGCAGTATGAATTGCTAACATTGAGTTTCTTCTTCATGGAGAGAAAACTTTCAGGCTTTTATGGTATTACTCAAATGTTGTTACTCAGATTATTATTAATAAACCATAAGGTCATTGTTTGAGACTCTCCCATTAGTGGGTGTTGAGTAGTGGCTTGAATTGAGTCCCACAAAATATTGTCTACGTCCTAACTCCTGGAACCTGTGACTCTGACTTTATGTGGAAATAGGGTCTTTGGAGATGTAGTTAAGCTGCAGGTCTGATGACATCAGCCTGGGGAGGGGAGGGTAGGCTTTAAATCCAGTGACAGATGTTTTTAACCCCTGCACTTGGGTAGAAGAGCAGGACCTACAGGAAACCTGGTAGGTCCACAGTCACTCAGCTGGAAAACATTGAGGCTTTCCATAATATCAGAGCAACCTGAACTTGAACCTGCTGCCTCTTTGACCTCCACACTGTATTTTCTGTGCCGGACTCATCAATGGAGTGGTCCACATCAGCCACGCTCATCTCTCTGCGCTTTCCCCGAGTCTCCCAGCCTCCCTCCGTCTCCACACTCTGCATCAGGGAGCTGCCCTTTACCAAGGTCATGGGCAGCGTCATCCCCTCCTCTCTTGGGTGGTTTTCCCTCCTCCTGGGACAGCCCAGCTTTCATGAGCTTCTTCTTGTCTGCACCAAGGTTCTTTTGGCATCCTACCATGTCCTCTCTTTCTCCAGGCACCACTGGACAGAGACAAGCCACCTGCGGGGCCAGGTCCCCACTGGCACTTCCTGCCACACCTGTGGCCCTTCAGCTGGCTCTGATCTCCAAGACCCCCGGGAGATGTCTATTGCTTCTGGTCCTTCCCTCTGACCTCTGCCTGGCTCCTGCCTTGTCCCTCCTGGTTTCATGGCACTGTGGGCTGGGACACTGAGGCCCACCCTATGGGTGCTGTTTGAATCCTGTGCAGAACTGAATCCGGGTGGCGACCCACTGAGAGCACATGGTTCCCTCAAGCAGGCATTATCGTCTGAACTATCTGCCTTTCTCCTCCTTGTTGATTGCGAGTCAGGTTCTGCCCTGGTTTTGAAGAACTCCCAGTCAGTGCTAATTTCCTGTGAAGTGGAAAAACATTCTGCCCTTTTTGAAAGAGTGGCGGATGGAGAGGCACTTAAGACCCCTTTTATTGCCGTGAGAACCCGACCATGGCACTTGTGATTTTAGAGAGTCCTAGATTCTGCAGATCTGTAGGATCTGACAGTGGAGATGAGGGATGATGGCCGTGTGCTTTATTTTATTGGGTGGCCTTGGGGACCATGGTTTGAACTTGATTCCATCTCTAATATAGAAGCCACAAGCAGCTCTCTGGGGAGTGTGTGTCGGGGGGCAGAGAACATCAGCATTTTTTTTTCTTTTTTTTTTTTCTGTCTCTGGTTTGGTTTTTCTTTTTATTACAATCTGAATAGTCCGGCATGGGATTTCCCAAAGGGCGTCATTATAGGAATAGGTCTGGATCTCAGATGGAACGTTGTTTCTCAAGAAAAATGTCCTACGGTCCAATAAGTCTGGGAAATGCTCCATTAAAACTGCAGAACTTTTCAGAGTTCTTCATGTGCTAATGACACCATGAAATCAGCCCATGCCAGCCTCCTGCCCAACACGTGTGCGGGAGGTGCCAGGGGCAGAAACGTGAGAAAGGCAGGGCTCCTGTCTCCACGCAGTTTATGAGCAGGCAGCAGACAGGTACTACACAAGGACCCACCCACTAATTATGCAATTACAGGAGCTACAAAGGAGGAAAGAGGGTGTTGACAAGACATTGGTCCTCAGGTGCTCCTTTAGTCTGGGGATTCGGAAAAGGTTTTTCTGGGGGACTGATGTTCAAGTTAAGATCTGAAGAAGGAAAAAAGCTGTTTCCAAGGTGGAAGAGAGCCGTGCAGGGTTTTTGAGACAGGGGATTGTTTACACAGAGGCCCTGAGTACAAAGTGCTTGGAATCCACCTTTTTTTTTTTTTTGGTACCTGGGATTGAACTCAGGGGCACTTGACCCCTGAGCCACATCCCCAGCCCTTTTTTGTATTTTATTTAGAGGCAGGGTCTCACTGGGTTGCTCAGTGCCTTGCTAAGTTGCTGAGGCTGGCTTTGAACTCAAGATCCTCCTGCCTCAGCCTCCCGAGCTGCTGGGATTACAGGTGTCCACCATGTTTTGAAAACAAATCTGACCAGGGACCCACTTAGCCCACCCCTTCCCAGCCTCCAGCATGGCATGGACTGGATTTGGGCTTTGGTGGCAGAGAAAGATCCCTGGCAGGGAGTCCAGAGGCTGGGCTGGGGTTGACACACTGCCGTGAATTGCTTGGGAGACGATGGACCTAACTTTGCTGAGCTTTGCTTTTGTTACCCATAAAATTAGGGGTGGACAATGCGATTGCTAAGATTCCTTCCGGCCTGGCATTCGTGACTTCCTGGGAATGCTCTTCCATTTTTTAGGGTACAGAGAAAAGGGAAGTAGAACTAATTATAAAAGGGGGAAGTTCTAGGCTGGAGAGGAAACAATAAATATATAAACTATAACAAATATAATATTATTAGTTATAAATAAATAACAAAGTAATCATTCAGCTCCTGGAGAGTGGGATAAATACATGTGATGTGGTCGCCATCCTTAAGTCTTAGGGGAGCCGCTGTGGTTTGGATGTGGTTTAAGGCAACATGTGTTGACGTTTTTAATCTCTGTGAGGGAGTTAAGAAGACCGTCATCCAACTCTGGTGTTAGAGGTGTGGCCTCTGGGCAGTGATTAGGATCAGATAAGACCAGCAGGGTGGAGAATCTGTGAATAAAGATGGTGGCTTTATAAATAGAGGAAGCACGACCAGAGGAGACAGACATGCATGCTCCCTGTCTCTTGCCATATCATGCCCTATATCACCATGGCACTCTGCCAACAGGAAGGCCATCACCAAATGTGGTCCCCAACCTTGAACCAGAGCTGTGAGTCAAAATGAACCTCTTTTTTTTATAAGTCATGCAGCCTCAGGTATTTCATGATAGTAACAGAAAAACAGACAAATACAGTGCCCAAGTAAGAAGTCATGAGCTCACTGGGACTTCACATCTACGCAAATTTATTGATTAGCTGCTAATTGCTAAGTGTTGTTGAAGGGGAGATGGGCCCTGCCCTGAGTCGGGAGTGAAACCTAAAGACAGTACTTTTTTCAAAGGCAGGATTTCCAGGACACAAAGCCTCAAGGACTCTGTAGTGAGGACAAAGAGCTCTCACAGCCATTGGGGAGGCCAGAGGGATAGTCCTGTAACAGATGTCACCACTTCCTGCCACTGCTGCCCCCGTCCTGGTGTTGTCCCTGAAACAGGGACAACAGTTAGGTTAAGCAATCTTGCATCTTGGGGAACCCTGAAAATGTTTGCTCAAATGCAGGAGACTTTTAGAGGAGCATTTATTTTATAAAGTAACATGCTTGCTTAGAAAACCAGTGAAGAGCCCTATTTTTCAAACTCCTGCAGGTAGAGAAAAGAAGACCCCCGACTGCATCAGAGGGCAAGTCAGAAACAAATAATGAATGAGAACTATGATCTCCCAGCATCTGGTTTCTGCCTTTTTTTTTTTTTGACATTTAATCCCTCTCTTTCTCTCCCAGTATTTTCAGCTCCTTGGGCCAGAGCCTTTTGTTCCATTTCTCCTTCTCTGCCCCAGGAGACAGACAGTGTCACCCTGGCTGGTTTTCTGCTGCTCTCTGATTACTTCACTGGAAGAACTTGGTGTGAGCCGCTTCCTCCCTTGCTTGTGGAAAGTGGAACATTATTTCTATCTTTGAGTCATGGATATTTTGAGTGTACCCACACCAGCCCCATGGTAGATCTATCACCCTGTGGGGCCAGTGTATCAGTCAACTCTGGCTGCTGTAACAAACAGAGCCCCTTGAACAACAGAAATGTACTGTCTCACAGTTCTGGAGGTCAGAGTCCAAGGTCAGGATGTTGGCAGGGTCCAAGGTCAGGGTGTTGTCAGGGCTGTGAGGAAGGGTGTGTTCCTTGGCTTGTCAAGGTCATCTTCTCCTTAGTCTCTTCACACAGTCTTCCCTCTGTGCATGTCACTGTGTCCAAACTGCACCCTTTTGTAAGGACACTGGTTGGATTGGATTAAGGCCCACTCTGATGACCTTATTTTAATTTGATTACCTCTCAAACACCCTCTCTCCAAATAAGTGCAGCTTCAAAGGCATTGGAGGGTAGGATTTTATCATATGAATTTTGAGAGTACAAAACTCAGGTCAGTAAGTCTTAAACCTCAGTGTTCCTACAGCTTGCCTGGTGGCTTATTAAAAAGGCACTTGGTCATTGCCTCAATCCCCGGGCAGGTAGATGATGTGATGGGTCAGGTTTTGGTGTTCAAGGCCCAGCTCTGCTACTTGACGTCTGCTTAACCTTGACCAGACCTCACTTGGCCTCTACGAAGCTGGGCTTTCTAGCTTCTGTCCAGGTCAGAGGGCTACTGTAAGGACAGAGTCCAGCCATGTTTGTAAAAGGCACATAGCACAGTGCCTAGGACAGGAAGGGGACCAGAGATATTAGTTACTACTGTTAGTCTCTGCATCCATCTAATGCCCAAACCAGATTAGTTCATTTCTGCCACTAAATATGCTAAATGAAAACAAGGAGAAACTTTATCATAAAGGTCTCAGAGGCTGTTGACTCTCCTGAAAATCAAGAGAGCAAGCCTCGCCTTTGAGCTTAGCACTCATGGCGTTGACAGATGAGATCTGTGAGGCACCTTGTGAAATCCTGGGTTAGTTTCCACTAATGACTTCTTACTTCAAAGAAACCTGCCCACTCCATCTGCAAACTTGGGAAATGGGTGTGTTGCTGCGTCAATATTTCCCTCCCAGGATGGTGTAATGGTTATGAGTGCAGGTCTGGAGCCAGACTTCCTGGCTTGGAGAACTGGTACTCTCACCACCTGCTGTGCCACCTTTTGCAAGTCCCTTACCTTCTCTGTGCCTTAGTTTCCTTCTTTGGAAAAAACGTATCTAACAGTACCCACCTCACAGTGAAAACTAAATGAATTTTTGTATAAAAATATCCCAGAGCAGTGCCCAGCACAGCGGTGTAGCTGTCTCTGATTATGAGCTTTTATTATTAGCTACCATTGTGTTCTATTTAATTTTATTCACCCTTTATTTCTCATCTCCAATTCCATTTCTCTCCCTCTCCGTATGATCTATTCTTGTGTTTGTAACCCATGGTCATGATTTTTAAAAAACATGTAAATATAGATGCTCCCAACTTGCGCTGTTCAAGTTAAGATTTTTTGACTTTACGATGATAAGAAAGTGTACCCATGCACGCATTTTGTTTTTTTTCTCTGTGTGTTCAATAATTAGCCATAGCCTTTCTTTATATCCTTCTAAAACATTTAGTGACCAAGTCAATATTGTCCTAGAAAACTGATGTGGGATTAAGACCTGAAGTCAGCACTCACTGTGGTTTCCATAAGATAGTACTTCATCCTGTGGCCTGTGACTTCAGTTATTGGAAGCTATTGAAATGAGAGTTGCTCTGTAAAATGAAAACGAGAAAAAACTTGTTTTTCTTCCTCCACTCATTCATGGGATCCCTCATTCATGGGATCCTGTCAGAGTGGAGGATTCGGGAATATGTGCACTAGAAGGAACCTTCTGGATGGTCCCCCGCCCCATCAGCAGCATTAACTGCGCTCCAGCAGTGGTCCTTCCCATTGAAGAAGAGAGTCTGGGCAAACTGGAATTGCAAACCATGGTCAGAACTGAAAAAGAGAATGGCAACCGCTCCTGGTCCCTGAACATGCAATCAATCAAAAGTCTCTGTTTCCATCCACAACAATCTGGGGTTATGTCCTGTCTGGCTAGAGAAACTGAGATGTAATCGAGGCTCACGTGTGCTACTGTTCAACACAAACATTAACTATAACAAAGCGGCACGGAGTGGATGATCTGGACACACGGGCAGAGAGAGGGGTGATGGTAGCCCCAGGTGGGAGGGGGAATTTAGGCTGCTCTGGGGGCCTGTGCTAGGGAGGGAAAGAGGATGGGGTATGGAGAGCTTCATAGAGCTTTCTGTGGCCCAGGAGAATACGGCTCACTAAGAAGTCAAAGGATATCAAATCCAAGTTGGAAACCTGAGCTGGGGATGCTGAGCAGGGTGTTGTTCCCTAATAACAACCTAGGAAATAAGGAGGGAAGGAATCTGTTGCTTAAGGAGAAAATGGTTTTAAATGTGAAGCTGTGAGAACTGAGAGCTGGTGCTCAGACCAAATAGGGCTTTGTTCTTCCACAGCTCTGGAGGATAAGTCCAAGGTCAAAGGGCAGGCTGGCAGCTTTTGTTTCTGGTGAGCACTGGGACCGGACACACTCACACACTCACTGCTGACCTCCAGGGCTTGTTCCATTTTAACTACACACCCTTGGCCTCTGGGACGCTGGGCAGCAGGTGACACAGGATTGGGGTGCCCAGGAGCCAAAGCTGAGTGGCCAGAAGCAGGATGGACCACAGGGTTTCATCCCTCACCTCTTAGAAGTCTTTGCTGACAGATAAGAACAAGCTGTACCCAGAGGATGCAGCGCCACAGTGGCGGTTGCAGAATTTCATCATCAAATCTAAGTTGCAAGAATGAGAGAAATTCCAAAATGGCCAGAAGCCCTAGGGACACAAACAGGGAGTGAAGGGAGAGGATCAAAGAGCAAAGAGCTATTACGAGATGAATTGTGTCTCCGGAAAATGAATATGTCAAAGTCCTCAGAAGTTGATACTATTTGGAGATAAGGCCTTTAAAGAGGTGATGGAGTTAAAATGAGGCCCGTGATGGTGTGCCCTGATCCAATAGGGTGGGTATTTTTATAGGGAGAGGATACATGTGCAGAGGAAAGACCCTGTGGGGACACAGGAAGAAGGCAGCCATCTGCAAGCCGAGGAAGGAGGCCTCAGAAACCAACCCTGCCATCACCTTGGTCTGCCAGCTTCCAGGGTCAGGAGATTCCTGTTGCTTAAGCCACCCACCTGTGATATTTGGTTATGGCAGCTAAACCTACTGATGCAGAGGTCAAGATAGTGCCTGANACTCATAAAAACAGGAAAATAAGGATGGGAAGGAATCTGTTGCTTAAGGAGAAAATGGTTTTAAATGTGAAGCTGATGAGAACTGAGAAGCTGGTGCTCAGACCAAAATAGGGCTTTGTTCTTCCAGGGACCAAGAAAAAAAAAAAAAAAAAGAATGAAAGGCAACAGGATGTTGTATCTCACATTGGATGGCAGAATCTTTGAACTAAGAAGACAGGGCAGTTACCCCCGGGGCCAAGTCTAGGAGAGGAACCAACCGATAGAAGGGGAATAAAATGATAGGGGGGAGCCTACGAAAGGGCTGGTTTTTGGGCTGCAACGTTGTGCAGCTCTCGGGGGGGCCAGGATGGGAGCCCACTCTCCACTTAGAGCTCCATGCATGGTCCTGTGATTTATCTAATGCAGTAAACCTGACTCTAGCCAGCTGAGAAGTGGAGGCCATGAGCCTCTAAGGCCCCTTAGCTGGGGAGCATTAGTGCAGTGGGGTGTTCACTTAGAAGCACCAGGTTTTGCCTGCCATTGATGGGAAATGGGACAGAAACCCCAGATCCTGAGTCACCCACCGTCTTGGGAAGGGAACACCTGCTGTCATGACCCCTGTTGTAATGATGGTATAAGGTAATTTCTAGGAAGTCAATCTGGAGCTTTCCACGTGCTCCAAACTTACCCACTTCACATGGGCCTTTGAAGTTGGTGGGCCTGCCCAGCCAGTGATCAGAAAGCAGGGTCTAGAGAAGTTGGCTCAGGTTCTGCCAACCTGTTCTCAGGCACTATCTTGACCTCTGCATCAGTAGGTTTAGCTGCCATAACCAAATATCACAGGTGGGTGGCTTAAGCAACAGGAATCTCCTGACCCTGGAAGCTGGCAGACCAAGGTGATGGCAGGGTTGGTTTCTGAGGCCTCCTTCCTCGGCTTGCAGATGGCTGCCTTCTTCCTGTGTCCCCACAGGGTCTTTCCTCTGCACATGTATCCTCTCCCTATAAAAATACCCACCCTATTGGATCAGGGCACACCATCACGGGCCTCATTTTAACTCCATCACCTCTTTAAAGGCCTTATCTCCAAATAGTATCAACTTCTGAGGACTTTGACATATTCATTTTCCGGAGACACAATTCATCTCGTAATAGCTCTTTGCTCTTTGATCCTCTCCCTTCACTCCCTGTTTGTGTCCCTAGGGCTTCTGGCCATTTTGGAATTTCTCTCATTCTTGCAACTTAGATTTGATGATGAAATTCTGCAACCGCCACTGTGGCGCTGCATCCTCTGGGTACAGCTTGTTCTTATCTGTCAGCAAAGACTTCTAAGAGGTGAGGGATGAAACCCTGTGGTCCATCCTGCTTCTGGCCACTCAGCTTTGGCTCCTGGGCACCCCAATCCTGTGTCACCTGCTGCCCAGCGTCCCAGAGGCCAAGGGTGTGTAGTTAAAATGGAACAAGCCCTGGAGGTCAGCAGTGAGTGTGTGAGTGTGTCCGGTCCCAGTGCTCACTAGTTACAAGACTGGAGAGTTTCTCTCTGAGCCTTTCTCCTCATCAGCACAAGGAGCAGACGCACCTATTTTGAAAAGTTGTGTTAAGAATTAAGCTAAATAACCAGAGGAATAAAAGTCCTTCTTGATCAGCTCCCCTTCTGGAGAGAGGCCCGGATGGAAGACGGACATTGATGCTCCAATTAGTCTGACCCACACAAAGAAGTATTTTTAAGGTTTTAGCAGACTATCCCAGTTTTGCTATATTTAATCCAGTAGCCATCAGGCGGTCCTTTATTTCCAGCAGGATACAAGGAGCCTGATTGAAATGAGAGTGGGGAGGAGAGGGAATTTTTGGCTCAAAGAGACAGTAGAAATCCTACTCTGTACAGTGCAAGGCAACATTGCAAAGTATAGCAGCAACTAGGAAAATGTCACTTTTCCTCCTCGTGGGTTTAGAATATATTTTTTGAGAATTAATATTTGTCGTTGAGTGATGTGAGTGTCTCTGTGTGTCTCTGTGTGTCTGTCTGTGTGTCTGTCTCTCTCTATGTCTAAAACATGGTTTCAACCCTAGCTGCATGTTACAATAATCTAAGACACTTAAAGAAAAAAAAATATGGTGTCTCACTTGATTTTCTTGTTGCTATTTCAGAGGGAAACCTGGACAACGGTATTTTTAAAAATTCCCCATGGATGGGAGACGGACATTTTCAATGTATCATGGATGTATGGAAATGTCACAGTGACTTTTATCACTGTGTCACGGATTCGTTGATTTGTAAAATTAATAAGTGTTAATAAAAAAATCCCCCCAGTGGTTGCAGTGTGCAGCAAGGGTTGAGAGCCATCCAGCCTGCTAGCAGCAACAACTGCTTCTCAATATTTTATACCAGAAACAATGAGGGATGAAACCATGTGGTCCATCCTGCTTCTGGCCTCTGTGTGCTAGGCAAAGTTCTGGGCTCTGGGTTAGAACACTGAATATATCACACAAAGTCCCCTGCCACTAAAATCTAGAGAAAGATATTCAATAAAGGAAATATGGAACACATAGTATGTTATGTACTTTCTTAATGGTGAGAGCCTGGGAAAACATTAAATAGGAGAAGAAGTTAGGGAGTAGAGTGTGTGTGTGTGTGTGGGGGGGTGTGATGACATCATATAGGGTGATCAGGGGAGAATTCAGTGAGGTGATGCCTGGACAGACATCAGGAGGTTTGAGTCATATTGTTGTCCAGAGGAATAATGCTCCGGGCAGAAGGAAGAGCCAGTGCAAAGGCCCTGGGGTGATCATGGTGTCACGTGTTTGAGCGAGGCAAACAGGCCATTGTGGATAGAGCAGAGTTATCCGGGAAGAAGAGTAGATGAGACCAGAGATATAAGAGGGTGCTGACTGTATAGCCTTATAGGCAAAAACTGGCTTGTACTCTGAATGAATTGGGAAGCCACTGGAGGATGTGAGGAGAGAAGAGAGAAGATCTGCCCTACATTTCTACTGTGGTGCTTTTGTGGAATGTAGGAGGGCAAGGGTGCAGGCAGAGACCAGTCAAGTGATCTGCACACTGTAGCCAGCTGCAAGAGAAGGAGTCCAGTGCTCACCAGAAACAAAAGCTGCCAGCCTGCCCTTTGACCTTGGACTTATCCTCCAGAGCTGTGGAAGAACAAATGACTGCTGTTTAAGCCATTCCACCAGTAACATTTAGTTATGCAGCCTGGGCTGAAGGGTGACTCTCCAGAAGATATGTCCACCAGAACTTTGAATATTATCTTATTTAGAAAAAAAATATCTTTGCAGATACTATTAAATGGAAGATGTTGGGAAGAGAACATTCTAGATTAATCTGATGGGCCCTAAGCTCAATGACAATTATCCTTATAAACACAGAAGAGACAGAGACAAGTACAGGCAAGGCCATGGGAAGAAAGAGGCACAACTTTGAATTTTATGGCTACAAGCCATAGAACACCAAGGTTTCTAGCAGTCCCCCAAATCTAGGAGAGAAGTGGGGAACAGCTTCTCCCTTGGAGCCTCCAAGGGAACCAACCCTACCCACACCTTGATTTCACACTCCAGACTTTCAAAATTGTGAAGGAATAAATTTCTGCTGTTTTAAGCTGCCAGTTAGTGAAGATTTATTTTGGCAGCCCCAGGAAATTAAGAGACGTAAGAACTCACATGTTAGGTGTGCTCTGGGCTAGGTTTAGTCTCTGAGTGACCTTTACTCTAGCTCCAAGAACTCAAGCAACCTGGTGGGGGCGCTGTCTGGCTGGTAGGAAAAGAGAGCTGGTGGAGATGAGCAGAACCTCTTTCCAGGAGCAAAGACCCCAGAGGAAAGGAGATCCCCGTGAAGAAGGTCAATGGATTTCCCTTTAATTCCCATGAGCAGAATCTGAGTGATTAATGGAGAAAATAAGAGATGTGACCTACAGCCACACAGGGTCAGAACTGCTGGGTCGATCTGTGCCTTTGCTACCTTGAAAGTGCAGATTCCCTGCGTCTCTGTGTCTGTGACCAACTCTCCAACAAAGCCTCATTGCAATGCAGAAATTCCGAGGCTCAAAATAAAATAGCTGTCGTTAGTTATTTAAACCTGAGATGAGGTGGTGCTATAGTGGCATGTCTGTCCCTCTCCCTCCCTGGGGTGTGTGGCTGACCTTCTCTGGAGCCTCCCCCCAAGACACACACCACACGTGCACAGCCAGATGGCTCCCTCGTGTTGGCAGGCGGAGGAGTCACCGCTTGTTCCTGGAGCGTCAGCAGCCATGAGTCAGGTGAGGAATTCCCCCCATCTCTGGCAGACAAGGCGGGCGGGGTGGAGGCGGGGTAGCTCCCCTTCTTGACAGCCTCCTGCTCCTGCTCCAAGAGTACAGCAGCACTTGGCTCTGCTCCCCGTATTCTTCCTTGGCTTTTCCTGCTCCTGTCTCCGGCAGAGTGCTCCAAGCAGCTGAGCCTGCTGCCCGGGAGGAAGGCTGGAACTGACCCAGCGGCATCTAGTAAAGCAGCAGCCTTCCTTGGAAAGTGTGAAGCCCAGATGAGAACCGGAGGAGGATGCGCCTTTCCGCAGGATGCTGCATTTTAGAGGGTGCAGAATTTTGAAAGAATGGTTTTAAAAGATTGTACAAAGTCGTAAACTGGGAATTCCTGGAAAAATGCCCCGCCCCTGCTCCTCCTCTCTCTCACCCCTACCCTGACTGATACTCTCAGGATGGAATCAGAGGAGATTCCTGACCCTGTGTCAGTGACCTTGGCCATCAGAGTGCACGGAGGGGTCCTTACTTACAGAGGGTCCTCTCTCCTCTTACTATGCTAGACACGTTCTTCCAAGGACTTGGCAGCACATTTCATATCTCCAGCCCCAAGTACCCAAATTGGAAGTTACCACCTTGGGAATAGATCCTCTTTGGGGGAAACTAACTCCTGAGCATGTGGAGAAGGGAATGGCAGAAGACAGGGGTGGAGGCATGTGTCTGTAATCCCAGCTACTCCAGAGGCTGATGCAGGAGGATCATGAGTTCAAAGGTAGCCTGGGCAACTTAGTGAGACACTGTCTCAAACCAAAAAATAAATTAATAAGTAAAAATGCCATGGGATGTAGTTCAGCGGTACAGCACTTGCCTAGCACGTGTGAGGCCTGGGTTTCATGCCCAGTGTGGGGGTGGGGGAGGGATGGCAGAGGAATCAATGGATATGGATGCATTACAAAGTCCTGCTTCAGGGACAGCCAGTCCACCACCCAGCTGTGGACTGAGGGTGCGTACGGATTAGTGTGGAGGGTGGAGACTTCTGCAAGTTATGAAAGAATTTATTTTTCTCAGTTGTCAGTTCAGTTGAAGGCGTGTGCATGTTTTTTCTGGCATTAGCTGATGGCTAGGACCAGGTCCACCTCCAGGTGGGGGAGGTGGACTGGCAGAGCACGTGTGTGCATGACACTGGGTCATTCTTTCAGAACTATGAGGCTACACCACAGCCTGCCCAGGGTGCGTGACCCACACCATGAGGGGGGAGCACTGGCTTCTAATTTCACAGCCCTGCATCTTCTCAGGAATAAATAAAGCCAGGCCACAATTCTCCCCCTGCCCCCAAACCTACTGAAATCAGCAAAATAGGGTCATATCCAGCAAAAAATCCTCACGGTTAGCAATCAAACATGGAAAGGGGTACAACCCCCCGTTATGAGTGGCGAAAGCGGACACTGAGGAAAGAAACAGGATCCTCGCAGAACTCAAAGAGGCTCCTAACTCTGCCTTCAGCTCCTTCTGCTGACATCTGGACTAGAGAAAGAAAGTTTCATGGATAAAATCAGGAGAACTTTCACCAACACTCTAGTTTGGAAAGAAGGAGGAAGGCTAGACAGGATTAACAGGAAATCCCTTGAGGACAAAAACTCTCCTCCACCTTGTCCCTGGCTCCCAGAATCCCACTAACCCTTTTCCAGGGCTTCACTAAAACTGGAGGAGTGCCCAGGAGGAAGCGCACTCTTAATGGGGTTGAAAGGAGACTAGAACAAAGGGACTCACCCAATCTGGAAAGAGAAGGTGGGCTGCAGCTCTCCTAGCAAAGCCTATGCAAACCCCCAGCAGAAACTCTCCCCATCTCCTCCCTGCCCAGTCACCTGTTGCAGAAAAGGGGCTTTGACTGTGAAATTCCTGTCCCCAAATGGGCACAGAATTCTCAGAAGGGGAGACATAAACACAATCAGAAAAGGAGTGAAGTGGGTCAAGGAGAATTCAACCATCCTCTAAGAGAAGAAGAAGGTCGGAACAACGGAGCAAACACGTAAAAATGATTACAGGAAAAGAGGAAGGAAGGAAGGAAGGAAGGAAGGAACATCCAGGCAGATGATAGATAAAGAAACCTATCTGGAAGAAAAGCTAACCAAAGGGCCAGCAGTAAATTCCAGCTCCCTCCCTACATGCTGTCACAGATGCGGTGGCTTCTGCAGATCTCCTTCAACAGGTCACACTGGCTTCTGACAGCTCTTAGCTGCCCCCTGGCCAGGAAGCTCTGCAGCCTCTCTCCCACCAGGGCTGTCTGCAGCTCTGTATATCAGATGACCAAAGGATGGCCCTCTTGTCTTAAGGTGGGACTTATTATATGGTGGGGTTCCGGCTCCAGAGTAGTGGCTGGTGAGGCCCAACCTTTAGGAACAAATCTGTGAGCCATGCTGGAGAGGGCATTGAAGAGACTGTTGTACAACTGGGAGTCATCGCTCATCTATTCTGGAAGAACACAGAAGGTCTTGTTCTTTCTCCTCCATTTCTCCACCCACTAGGCATTAATTCTAAGGCTTGGTGTGGCTGGCTGTGAAGGGACACATCTCTACCCAGGATCTGGCTCCTGAGTCCACCATCAGAGCCAGCAGGCAGGTGGAACTGGTTCTCTAGGCAAGGTTGGAGGTGAGGTCATCAGCATGCAATCCTTGCACAGTGTTCAAATGGCATGAGCCCAGGATACCTGCATTTCTCGCAGGTGACAAGGAAGAGGGACCTGTGTGGGCCTTGACACATGCTGATGACATACATTCCTGCTGGCAGACACCTCTCTCAAACCTGTGTATGTGTGTATCCTTCAGAGGAGAGGCCTTCTCTTCTGGGAGTCAGATTGCCCTGTCCCTCAACCTAGAGGTCTACTGAGGCTCCATCAGAAGCCCACAGCCTCAAGATCACTCTTGTCCCCTGGTTAAATAGTCGATGAAAAGATGTTAAGAGGAGGATCCACCAGGTTGAGCAATGGTTTCTCCTGAACAACCGGTCTATCCCACAGAGCCTGGCCTGGTCTCGTGTGTGGCAAGACATTGGTGACACCTCCTCATTGTGACTTTAGGGCTTCTGTACAGCATTCCTCTCCACCCCATCACCTTCCGATACCTCCTCTTTCTTCTGACATCTGATGTTCCAGTTGGAGCACATTCTTTTCTCCGAAGGCTTTGTTAATCTGCAGGAGCACAGTGCTGCTCAGAGAGGTGGCAGCGCAGCACATCTGGCCCCATCTCTCCAACTCTCTGCCTTATATTAGGGGAAGAAGCAGCAGCTCACAGCAGCTATTGGGCTACAGAGGCTGCCTCACACCAGAGTCTTCTATGAGTTATGGTTGTTATCATGTTTGTCTCCTGAACTGTATTGTTCTCTTTCCTTTTTAAGATTCTCGAAGTCCTTGGATGAGCTGGTGTTTATATTTCATGTTCTTTCATGCAAGCGAGCACTTATTATTATCTCGAATTACAATGCCATTTGGTGTTTCCAAGCTTAGGCAGCTAGTTTCAGGATCCAAGAATAGCCTACCACAGGGGAGTCCGAAAAAGTCGTATGTAAATTAGATTTCTGACAACATAGTCATATTTAAAAATCACCAGGGAAGATACCCAAAGGAAACTCCCGATGAATTTTTGTTGTTGTTGTTTTTTGGCAAAATGAAATAATTCACGTTTCTGCCAAGAGTCAAATTCCCGCTATTCTACACGATTCAAGTAGCATACATTGATATTTTTCTGTTGGCGACTTTTAGAGGAAGGCATGCCTGGAACACAAATGCTTACTTACTTTGTACCTTCTGCACAGTTTTCCTGTCTTTTCCTTCCATTCTGTTCCTTGGCCACTTTTATTTAATTGGACTGGGACTCACGAGACAAATCAAGTGCATGAGAAGTCAGACCCAGATATTCAGGGACAGTCCCAGGGACCTGGGCCTGGCAGTCATCCCAGCCGTTAGGGGAAGCCATCCATTTCCTCAACCAGTCCAACTGGCGAAGGTGATTGTGGTGTGAGGTGATGGTTAATGCTACGGGTGCGGTGAGAGCAGGTTGGGCCACCCCTTTGTTTCTAGCTCAGAACAAATGAAACGTCTATTTGCAGCCCATCCTACAGGGTGCTCAGAAACCACTTCCCTAGACGGCTTTAAAAATAGACCTGGTAAACAGGTCCTGCTGCCTTGAGGCTCTTGGGTGGTTCCTCTCAGGAAGCAGAGGCACAGAGCAGGGGCTTCTCCATGTTTGGCCCAAGTCCTGAAGTTTTTGATTAACATTCTATCAGGACCCGAGGGCAGCAGGAGCCATGAAGTCCCAAGTGACGTGGAAGGAAAGAAGTGTGACTCACAGGTTTGGTTAGGATTTGAGGAAGCGAGGCAGCTGGCTTGTTTCAATGAAGTTTGACTTTCTTCTGTCCCCTTCGAGAGGAAGCAGCCAGAGCCCAGGCTGAACACTGCTTCGGGTGCCCAAAAGAACAGAGGAGCCGCCTGGCCTGTAGATCCTGCTTGGAAGCTACTAGTGCACGTGGGCTAGGGCAGGGCTACCTGGGGTCCCCAGGCCCAACCCTCCCACCGCCCAAGGTAGCCAACAAGGGAGTGTTTACCTCAGTGATGGAGCAAGCTGGGAATCTTGTTCCAAACATGCTGGGAGAACCGGAAAGCTGCTCTACTCTGTGCGGCACAGAGTAGAGGGTCTTTCAGTGGAAGGTTCTAGAAGCTGAGGTAGCTTCCGGATTTCCACACAGGGGATGAACATGAGGAAGGATTGATCAGGAAACTCCTATTCTGGAGCAAGAGAACATTTGGGGGCCCTGGGATCCCACATGACTGACCTCCTCTACCCACCAATCTCAGGCCCTGTCCCCTGCCTTTCAAATGCTTGTATCGATGTTTGGAGGGACCCACTAAGAAAGTCAGGGACACTTCAGGCAGCAGCAAATTCATAGTTAAAAGAAAGCTGAAGCTCACATTCCTATCCCGGAGGTGGATGTTGTTTCTGCTTTTCTGTACCTCGCCATCTGCTTATTCATTTACCAAACAAACACCTACTGAATGCCTACTGTGTATAATACACACTGTGCCTGAGAGGGTGACACCACCCTCCTGCCAGCCAGGGTGGGAGTGTGAAGAGAGAGAGAGAGCGGGTGCTGAAAAGAATGTGCTATTTTAATATTGTCTTAGAGACAGGTTCTGCCTGCAGATGGCCTGGGCTCGGGTGAGTCCCACTGGGCCTCCCTTCCTCTCTCCATCAGACAGTTAGGTCAAGTTGAAGGTCAATGGAACACCTAGGCCTCCTTGAAAGGAAGAAACTGTGTAATTAGAAGTTGCACATGGAACACGATGAGGTCCTGGTGGTTCTTGAAGTATTTCATGTGTGGATTTACCTACACGGGGACATGCATGCACCTTTACATCTAGGCCCAACTCTGGAAGAGTCTTTGGTTTTCTCAGTAGCAATGAATGGTACCACTTGCCTGATTAGTTCCCCAGCCCCCAGGGTTCTGTATAATTGGGGGGGGGGGTGGTCAGAGCACAACTATGGTTTGCTCTGTCCTGGGAAAAATACTTGTTTCATCTGGGTTGTGACTTACATAGTAATAACTCTGTTTCCTGCTGACCTCAATCCCGGCAGGTTAGCCTTCCCTGTGGGCTCCCTGTCCTACATGTAAGTGCATTCTTCTCCTTCAGTGCGGTATTTCAGGCTTAAATATCATCCTTTGCAAAGAATGTAAATGCTAGTGCGAGACAGCACAGAGTTAGACAGATTGTGGATTATAAGTAGTGATTATACCACTTTTTCAGAAATGCCTGCATAGCGATTAGTACCACATATATATTATATCGAGGTTGCTTAAATCTCCTTGGAAGAAAGACACTTCAAATGCAGCTGCACTGATTTTTAGAACAAGACTAAATTGAATGTCTGAGGGCTCAGTGAGTCAAAATTGCTGTGACACAGATTGAACCATTTAATCCTGAAGTCACGGGCTTTCTGTGTCTGACAGATACTTTTTCTGACTTTAAAGTGTTTAAAAAAGAAAAGAAGTCACCCAAAGCCTGTGACCTGGTTGGGAGGAGGATAGATTTTCCTTTGGGTACACCCACTAGCTGAGGTCACAGAGGGATGGAGCACTCCAGATCTAGGGCTTCCGTGCATGGGCAGAATTGCTAGGGCCCTCTGTGCTGGCTCTCATGTTGTAAATATCACCATCGCCGGGTTTCCACTCCCAGAGTGTGTCATCCCTTAACCTGTGGAGTGTGGTGGATATGGAATGTCCCTCCCAAAAGTGTGTTGAAAGCACGATCCCCAATGTAGCATGGTTCAGAGGTAGGACTTTTTTAGGCTATGGTTGGATCATAAGGGCTCTGACCTCATTAATTAGTGGATTAATCCATTGATGGTTGCATGGACTACTAGAAGATGGCTCCTACTTGGAGGAAGTAGGTCTCTGGGGGTGCAGCCTGGAAGGGCTAACCCACCTCCACCCCTACCCCCACCCCTGTTTCCATGAGACAGAGCAGCTTCATTCCGCCATGTTTTTCTGCCATGATGTTTGGCCCCACTTTGGTCCCAGATCGAATGGGACTGGCTGACTGTGAACTGGGACCTCTGAAACTAAGAGCCTAAATAAACTTTTCCTCCTGTAAGTTGTTCTTGTTAGGTATTTTGATCATGGCCATGCCCAGCTGACTAACACAGACGGTAATAAAAACACCTCAAAGTCAAACACAGCGCCGGTTCCCACAATATTTCTTCCCCCCACTCTTTATTCCACCAGGCATCTGCCCTTAGGAAGTTTACAGACTAGTAGCGAAAACAGGCCCATAAATAGATAATTACAGGGCCATGGGGCTGGTGAACAGAGAAGCTGAGGGTGCCGGCAGGACCACAGAAAGCCTTAAACCCCCACATGGGGACTCTGCCTCAACACAGCATGGCCTGTGACTGGGGTGAGTCTCTTTGAATCAATGGTTGGATTGGAAGACACTTGTTTACAGGTGTCATTTGCCACACTGTGTCCAATATCTATTTTGCCAAATGATGTCTTAGTCTCTATCAGCCTCGCTTGTCTTATCTCACAGTGGGCTTAGAACTGGGACAAAGAAGGAGGGTGCCATTTGGAGGCCACGTTGGCCTCTGATACGGACAGCTAGCCCCACAGCCTGATAACTAAAAGGAAAAGGATGTTATGGTACGTTTTATGTATCCAAGATGCCAGGCTGTGGAGTTGGAGAGTGGTGGGTGAACTTACCTGAACCAAACTGAAAATAGGCTTAGCAGTGGGAAGGAACAAGAATATTCAAAGACTATAAAACACAAGTGCTAGAGAAGCAGCTAGACACATTCTTGCAGGGCTTGAGATTATGGAAAAGAGCTTGAATTTTAGTCTAGTGCTGTGGGAAGTCACTGAAGGGCCTTAAGCAGAGAAATGATGTGTGTAAGCACTGGTCTATCTTACTCAGCAAGGAGCCATTCATTTTAACTCTGTAGAGAATGGTCTGGGGAGTGGGCCATGGGAGCAGAATGGAGACCATCTAAGAGACATTTGGACTAGCCCAAACCACAGATGACAGTCACCTAGACCAGGATAGTAGCAATGCTTCTAGAGGAAAATCATCAGATGTGAGATGTCACTGGGAGATCCAATCCCTAGAACTTACTGGTGAATTGGATGTAGAAGTTGGGAGAAAGGGAATAACTGGGAATGAGTCCTAAGTTCTGGCTTGATGGAGAGATAGATGTTGGTGCCATTTACAGAGATGGTGAGGATTAGGAGCAGGTTGGGGAGATGGTGAAATTTCAGATGTTCTAACACTTATCAGTGACTAGATCAGATAAGCAGTTGCTTAGGGATCTAGTGGTCAAAAGGTCTTGAGGAACCCCAACATTAAGTAGTATGTGTGGGAAGACCCTCATCAAAGGAGCCAAGGGAACCAACCCAGTTCTTGTCCATCTTTGTCCTGCCTGGACAATCATTTGGCTAGAGACAACTATAGAGACACCTTTTCAAAAAAAAAAAAAATCTTATTATTTGGTGGAGTTTGGGACTGAATGATACAGACAACTTCCTTTAGAAAATTTTGCATGGAAAGTCTAGCATTGTAAAGAATTTTTGCATGATTTTATTCTGAGGAGATTTTCATAACTTCTAGGGTATTTTTTCTTCTCTATACAATAGCTGGTTGTCAATCATCTTGTTGAGAGCAAAGAAAGCATTTATTCATTACAACTGATATATTTGAAAAAGGACCCTTTAATTAGTATTCCTGTGGGGTGCGTAGCTTTTTAAAGACGTGATCCCTTCCTAGAACACACAGCTGTGCTTCAGAGCCGGTTTTTCACCCAGCCAAAGGGCCCCCCAGGGATCCACTGTGCATCCTGACCTCTACCCTCTGCCCTCCCTCTCCCCCTCATGAGCCACTTCCCTGCAATATGCTGCCTGCTGAGTCTCATTCATCCCTATGAAAGGGGCTGTGATATTTAAAGTTCATTTCAGGAAGGTTTCATAATAAGAACTGGGGGAAAAGAACATAATCTCATTTAAAAATATTTCCTTCCTCTGTTCTGCTGATAGAATCAAACAATTCAGAGTCCCATCTGTCCTGTAACAGGTCCAGATTGCATGATGTGGTTCTGGAGTGATTTGCTTCCTTTGTTTCACGGCACCTCTGGGGGGATTCCCTCCCCTCTGTGAAGTACACAGCCTGGACCATTTGATCCTTGGATTTGCAATTCCAGGAGCAAAATAATGAGCTAGCACTGTAGGAAAATGTCACCCTGCCCCAGTGATCAGTATCTGGGACTGAGGAGGGAAGGCAGGCTCTAAATGGCAGAGTGGATTTAAAGGAACATTTTCAAAGTTAATTGGAAAACATACAAACATAAAATAAAACAACAACAATAATAAAAATCTAAATGGGGACCTCTGTGTTCTGTGCCAGCGTGCTCCACTTTGGGAGTTGTTCCCTGTTGGGCCCTGAACTGCACACCGTGTGTCTGATGCTGTCTGCTTAACAGGCTGGTTTCCTGCTGTGATCTCAGTCCTGAGAAGTGGGGAGGGCTGCCTTCTACAGCCTGCCTGGCTGGACCTTCCTGGTTTCTAACATGCCCACCCTCTTCCCTCCTGTGTAGTTCAAGGGTTGACAACCTTTTTCTGGAATGGATCAGAGAGTAATATTTCAGATTTTTTTTTTTTTGTACCAGAGAGATTGAACCCAGGGGTACTTACCACTGAGCCACATCCCCAGCCCTTTTTTTGTATTTTATTTGGAGAGAGGGTCTTGCTGAGTTGCTTGGGGCCTTGCTAAGTTGCTGAGGTGGCTTTGAACTCATGATCCTCCTGCCTCATGCTCCCAAGCCACTGGGATTACAGGCGTACCCCACCACACCCAGACCAATATTTTATATTTTCAAGCTGGGGATACAGTTTAGTTGTAGAGCACTTGCCCAGCACTCCTGAGACCCTGGGTTCCATCCCAACACCGCCCCCCCCAACACACACAAAAAAAATTAATTTTTTTTTCAGACTTTTGGACCAGTCTATTTCATATATCAACCTTGTCATGCATCATGAAAGCCACCACAGATGATATGTAAATACCGAGGGCGACTGCCATCCAACCAAACTATTTATGGACGTTGAAATTTGAATTTCACATAATTTTCATATGCTGCAGAATAGTGTTCTTTTTTGAATTAAAAAAAATCATTTAAAAATATAAAAAGTATTTTTAGCCCACGTGTTGTATGAAGAAGGTGGTAGGCAGGACAGAAGTGGGTCAAGTGCTGTAGTTTGCCGACCCCCTTTCTGGTTGGTGGCTTCATCGTAAATCTTTCGGGTGACAAGGGTCATGCAGTTTCCTCTTCGCCACATTAATTGAACCCTTCTCTACCACAGCAGAGATGCAAGTTTCTATCAGATCACACCTCCAGGTGGAAGGATTCCTTTTATTTCGATTTTCTTGTTTATGTCTTTAGTCTCATTTTTTTTTACCGTTTTTTCTTTTTTTTTTTCCTCTCCCCATTGCTTCTGCTTCTCTGTCCAGCTCCTCTGCTGAGTGTCAACCTCCTAAGGTTTCATTTTCTTCCCTTTTACCCTCTCCTGAGTGAACTCTGGTGACCTTCTAAGGCTTCTCATCAAATCTCACAGTTTTGGCCTCCTGTCCCCCACCGGTCTCAAATCTAAGCTGGCCAAATGCAAACCAGATGTCTGTGACACCAGTTTCACAGGTTTGTAGCAAAAGGAGAAAAATGGGCACTGTGGAGGGAGTTTTTCATAAGGCTAAATTTATTCCGTTTAAGAGTCGCCAGGCTGGGGTGTGGCTCAGTGGCAGAGCGCTTGTCTAGCATGTGCAAGGCCCTGGCTTCAATCCCCAGCACCACACACACACACAATCTTAAAGAGCCCTTTATTCTGCGATAATGGCTTTTATTCTTTTTTGGAATTGCAATGTTTGGTCCTCTGTGAAGTGGGGGTGACAGTAGATGATAGGATCTAACACATAGAAAAGTTAATCATGTTAAACTTTGGGGTGGGGGGTGAGATTTTACTCAATTTTAAAATTGCAAAGACCTGGGATATGATGATTGTGATTATGACTCCCATGTCTGTATTTCCATCTCCAACTTCTCTCCTAAGTTCTAGACCCGTCAATTCGAACTACCTACTGGAGGTATTACCTGCATGGGCTAGGAGCACCTTCAATTGAATACATCTAACATGGAAGTTTTCATCTTCCCTCTTCCTTCCTCTCTTCTATTCTGACTTGAAATGAGCCCAGATTTTCCATCTTCTTCCCGATTCCCTTATATGGCCAGGCTGTGGCTCTTCACTTAATCACTCAGGCTTAGCAATGTCGAGTTCCAGCTCACTCCTTCCCCTTCCTCATTCTCTGTGTCCGACGGGTTGCTAAGTTCTGTTGCTCTGACCTCAGATGAGTTCCCTGAATTTGTCCCTGCTCTGCATTTCTGCCTCTTCCCCTTTTAGTCCCTAACAGCTTCCCCAGGGCCGTCTGCTCCATCACACCCTCTCCAGCTGCCAATCACTGTCATCAACAGTCCTCACCACCAGGTTCTCCTCATGAGCTGTAAAATAGTCCTGGATCCCGAACCCACTACCCCGGTCTCTCTGTGGTTTGTCCCCCAGCCCCCTTGCTCTGCTCGTTTTCTATTCTTTCCCCCTCCACAGTTCCCAACTTCAAGTCATGATGATCTAGTTATGAAATTACCTTACCTTCTCCCTTTGTTCCTTGGCTAGATTGACATGCTTTGGATTCCTCTCCAAATAATCAAACCCGATTCAGTCTTCGAGATCTAACTTCTTTCATGAAGCTTTTTTTCAATTTTCTCCCACCCATCTCCTTCCTGCACACAACACTCATCAGGGTATTTCTGCCCTTTTCCTGAAGCTCTTGGATGGCTATTCCATCACTCTTAGAGTGAAGATCAAAAAACTCTTAGCATTGCTTAAAGGCCTCATTTCTCACCACCCCGGTAATGGTTCGTTTCATGTGTCATCTTGACCTTGGACATGGGGTGACCAGAAATTTGATCAAAGATTCTAGATGTTTCTCTGAAGGTGTTTTATGATGAGATGAATATTTATATCAGTGGATTGATTAAAGGCAGATTGCCTTCCCTCATGTATATGGGCCTTGTCCAATCAGTTGAAGACCTAACGAGAATTAATAGCCTGTTCTGAACAGGGGGGAATTCCTCCTGTTCAGGGCCTTTGAGTGGATACATCTGCTGCCTTTTAGATGGCAACCATTGGCCCTCCTGGTTCCCCAGCCTTTGGACTCAGACTGGACCTAAACCCTGGGTTCTCCTGGGTTTCCATCTTGGTGACTCACTTCTGGAACTTGTTAGCCTCCATACTTGTGAGAGCCAATGAGTCTTTCTCTTTATGATGCTCGGTTCCGTGTCTGGGGAGAGACCTGGTTCACACACTCCCTCCCCACTCTGCTTTCCTCACTGGTTCTGCTCTTTCAGTCCTTATAATCACGAGGCCCCTTCCCATCTGGGGGCCTCCAGCCTTCCTTCATGTCCACCTTCAAGGTCCACAGGAACCATCGTTTCCTTAAGAAAGCCTGGCCCCAGGGAACCCCACACCCAGACCCAGGCAGGCCAAGTCCCTCTGAACTCCTTCCCTATACCCACCAGGTCAGTCCTTTCAATTTTTATTTGTGAGATTACTTGCTTACAGATCATTAGTTTTCTGGGGGCAGGGGCCCCACCTGTCTCATTCATCACTATAGGGTCAGTACAGGGCACAGGGCCCTGAATGGATGGATGACTGAGTCACTGGACCCCTGGGCTTGAGGCTGAATTAGCCCGAAGTGATTGTGTTCTATGGGAGACAGGGAAATGGTCAGATGAAGAAACAAACCACCTGCCCAACTCGTCTCTGTCAAGAAACAAATTCCGAAGAAAAAGTTGGAAAAATTGCTCTTTCTCTCACTGGGCTGAGATAAAATTCAATCTAATTAAGGCAACAAAGTGCTTCTGCTTGGGTCATTTTGCTCGTCTTGGTTTTTAAAGCATGTGCACAGCAGGATGATAATATATGACTGAGAATCAGGGCAGATGAAATCCTAATTTTTGTGTTTTTTTGGTACCAGGGATTGAACTCAGGGGCAATCAACCACTGAGCCACATCCCTAGCCTTATTTTGTATTTGATTTAGAGACAGAGTCTCACTGAGTTGCTTCACGCCTCACCGTTGCTGAGGCTGGCTTTGAACTCACGATCCTCCTGCCTCAGCACCCCCCAGCCATTGGGATTACAGGCGTGCGCCACTGCACCTGGCTGAAATCCTTATTTTTATTTATTCACTTTTCTCCATCTCTTACTAGCCATTATGACTTCCTTATGGTAATAAATGTGATTTAGAGTTTGTGTTCTTTTTTTTTTTTAATTTTTTTTTAAGAGAGAGAGAGAATTTTTTTAGTTTTCGGCAGACACAACATCTTTGTTTGTATGTGGTGCTGAAGATCGAACCCGGGCCACACGCATGCCAGGCGAGCACGCTACCGCTTGAGCCACATCCCCAGCCCTAGAGTTTGTGTTTTTAAGTTAAAATGTATGTACAAATTGTAGCTCCCTATGTGCCTCGGTGTTTTCACTTGACAAAGACTTCACATGAAGCAGATTGTCCTCGAGCCTCGAGGCCTCCCTGAACACTGGGAGAAGCGAAGATGGAGTCACTGGTGTTTCCTGTGGGCCCGCCATAGCGCTGTCCCCACAGGCCTTGTGGCTGCCTCCTCCCTCCTCCTCCTCTGCCTTCCCTGGTCCTCCCACACACAAGGACCTGGTCAGTTTCCATCAGACGTTTGAAATGGATAATTCTTTATTTCCCCTGTGGTCTTCTAAGTCTTATTTAGAATCCTCCAGAGGACACAACATGAAATCAACAAAAGAAATGGGCTCCAAAATAGAACTGAAGACCTTGGTCCCAGAGGCCATCAATTGGTTAACAGCTGTGAGCTGGGGATTGACCCCAGCACATGCCAAGCCTGTGCTCTGCCACCGACCTACACACCCAGCCCCAACAAATGTGTCTCCAGAGTCTCCCTGGAGATCTGTGATGGAGTAGATGCTGGAGAGCTACAAAAGTACAGCATTACCAACATGTCCCTAATTAAGTAACGTTTACTAGATAGTCTTCATGTGCAATGTAGGAGACAGTGTGTAGTGTCATGGATGGAAAGCCAGGGCCACTGGAAAGGGGGTGTCAGGAAGAAAGGCAGGCAGACAGGTGGTGAAGACACTTGGTTGTCCTTGCTGCGAAGTTGGAAGGGTCCACGCTGAGATCTGCAAAGGAGCATGAGTCTCACTGGGCTTGTTCTTAGGTAGGTTCTTTCTGTGTGGCTTTTGGAATGCTGTTCCTCCAGATATCTTCAAGGCCAACTCCCTCCCCTTCAAGTCTTTCCAAATGCCACCTTTGCAGTGAAGCCTCCCTGACCATGCAATTTAAAATTGCAATTACCACTCCCTGGAATATTCCCCACCTGGCACACTTGAATCCACTTGACCTTTTCTATTTCTTGTTTTTATAGATTTGTCATCCTTGAATATATTGTATAGTATCCTTATTTTGCATATGAGTTTTTTTTTTCTGACCCCCAAACACTAGAATGTAGATTCTACAAATGGCGGTCTGTTTTATTCACTGATGTATCTTAAATGCCTAGAACAGTACCTGCTGTGTGGTACTGCTGTGTGTCAAACAATGCCTGACGTGTTTGCAAATGGGTGGTGATTTTACCTTTGTGCATCCTCAGAAGCATTATTATTCTATTGAAATTGATAAATAATTTATCAACATCTGTCAGCTGGTTCTTATTTCTTTTGTTTCCTGTTTCTTAAGTAGCTGAGAGACGATCTTTTTTTTTTCTTTGGCTAATGGAGGTATTTCATTTGCCTCCAAGTGACAGGGGTTAGAAGATTATCATTCAAATTTCAGGTGCTAAAGACAGAATGAACAGAAGAAGCAAGATGTAGGATGAGACTTGTATAAATCACATTTAGACAAGTCAGTGAAAGTCACAGGGAGAGCATTCCTGGTACCCCATACAAGAGATGCCGAGGATGTTGGGACAAGGCCAGTCCACAGGTCACCGAGGTGAAGCAGGAGGGAGGGGCTGGACTCTGAGAACCAGGAGAGCTGGGCAGAGGAGTTTTGTCATTTTGGGTTGAGCCACAGGGAGACGCGGGAGGGGAGTGGCCTGTAGAAGCTCGCTGTAGGAGAGTCTCCTGGTGTCTCTCTATGGACTGGGCGGCTCAGTGGAGTCAAGGGAGCCTGCTAGGAATTTGTGAGCCACAGACTAGTGAAGTCAGAACAATGAGTGGCTGTTCCTCCTTTCCAGACAGTTTCCTTTCCCTGTGGCCTGTTTTGCTTTTGTTTACCTGTTTGTTTCAACCTGACCCAGGATAATCTAAAGAGATTTTGGAAGAAGCTACAGATTTTTTTTCCCAATTTTTTTATTATGAAAAATTTCAAACATGCAGAAATATGTAACAGTATATTATTATACACATGCATGTGTGTGTGTGTGTATGTGTGTGTGTCTTTTCTCTATTCAACAACTGAAACAGCAGAATTCTAACTGGGTATGGTTTAATCTGAGAAGCTACAGATGGTGGGTCACAGTAGGTCCATTATATATACAAAGCATATTTTTCCATTGGTTATGCTAAGACCTGAGATTCAATATCTGGTCATATTTTCTCATTAGAACTTCTATAGAGTCAAGATTATCATACATTTTTAGCATACTTGGTCCTTGCCATGACCCCCTGCATGAAGTCACCATTCCTTATGTAAATGATGAAGAGCGGGTCGTGCCGGCTCACTGCATCTATGCACCTGTGACTGTCATCGGTGCCAGCAAAATATTTTTTAAGCCTTTGTGGTAGCTGTATAGAAATGAAAAATATTATTTTGATCCTCTTGAAAGAAAATAAAAGCATATGTGGCTAATATTTTATGCCAAACATTCCCTGGGGATGAGGAGCCCCTGGGTGCTTCAGCTGGTGAGTCCTCAGCTGGAAAGCCAGAGGTCAAAGGGAGGTGTGGAGGGGGAACTACCAAGGAACCATGGCAGCTGGCGAGTGGCTGTTCCTCCTTTCCAGACGGTTTCCTCTCCCTGCTGCCTGTCTTGCTTTTGTTTACCTGTTTGTTTCAACCTGACCCAGTGGTACTTTCTGTCTCAGGTCGCAGGCCCAGGCGATGCCATGCTCTCACCGCCCTTGTCACTCATAAATTCTCTCACTGGCGACTTGTTAAAAATTCCAATTCAGTAAGTTCAAACCATCCCAGGGTCTCTGTATTAAAACCATAGATGCCATGAACTTGCCAGAGTTATTTGTGTAATAATGAGATGCTTTGTATTCTCATTATTATTCTCAGCATTTATAACGAATGCTGCCCACCTCCAGATCCCAGGAGCCAAGCCAAGATAAATGATTTTTTTTTTTTTGACTCTAGAGGATTCTGTGCCATTGAGATTTCTGGCTGTTTAGCTCTCAGAATAATTGTCTCTAGGTCTAAATTCCTTATTTAGAGGAATGGGCTTAGTGGTAGTGGGATACGACACTCCTTCAGGATAGATTTGGAGCCACCCAGCTAACAGAGCTGTATGGAACCCAAGTGCCAAACAGTAGATTCTGGAAGTAGAGAAAGGGAGGGGGTGTACCATGCCCAGCTTCTCAGGGGGAAAAGTTCCATCCTTCCCAATGCATGATCCCCCCCTCAGTTCTATTTGTCTGGCTCATGAGGACAGATATTCTTGTTCCTTTTATCCCATCTTTTAAAATCTTATTTTTAATTACACAAGTAACACATAAATACATTCTCATTGTAAAAAAGAACTTTTTATAAAGACAAAGACAAAAATCTTTTCTAGTTCTTGCTAGGTCTGAATGTGACCCTCCCTCCACCCCCATATGTATGTTGAAACTTATTAACTAAGGGACAGTATTAAGAAGATGGGCCCTTGAGGAGGTGACTAACTCATGAGGGACAGGTGCTTTGTGGATGCAACTAGGGTATTTATTTATTTATTTATTTATCTATCTATCTATTTATTTATTTATGATACTAGGGATTAAACCCAGGGGTGCTCTACCACTGAACTATATACCCAGCCCTTTTATTTATTTATTTATTTTTAAAATTTTGGAACAGTTTCTAGCTAGCTATATTGGCCAGGCCTGCCTGGAACTTGAGATCCTCCTGCCTCAGCCTGCCAAACAGCTGGGATTACAGGTGTACCCCATGGCACTCAGCAGGGTCCTTATTTCTAAAGGGGCTTGAGGGAGGGGTTTCTCCCTTTTCCTATCCTCTCTGCCATATGAGGACACAGTGTTCAAGGTGTCATCTTAGAAGCCCAGATGGCCCTTCACCAGACAATATTTCTGGCATCTTGATCTTGAAATTCCTGGCTTCCAGAATTGTGAGAAACAAATTTCTATTGCTCATAAGTTACCTAGTCTGTGATACTTTTAAAAAAATAATATTTTAGTTGTTAATGGATCTTTATTTTATTTATTTATATGTGGTGCTGAGAATCAAACCCAGTGCCTCACACATGCTAGGCAAGTGCTCTACCACTGAGCCACAACCCCAGCCCTGATACTTTGTTTTTAACAGCACAAAGACAATCCTGTAATCACCAACCTACTTCCTTTCCCCCAAGCTAATTGATATTATCAGTCTGTTATAAATCTGTCCAAATTTTCTGATATGCATTTGTGTGATCACAATTATATAAAGAAATGTATGACTTTACATAATTCATGTGTATGTTACACAATACTTCCTGCAGTGTTCTGCAACTTGCAGCTTTAGATTAACAATATGTCTTTGAGGTCTTTCCATAGACCATTTAGATGGATTTTTCCATATAAATTGTCACTCTTAATTTTTTTCTGCTACATTGTATTCCAGGGATGTGCCAGAATCTAACCAGTATTCTTAATGATGGCTCTGTAAATTGTTTCCATTTTCCCCCCTATTGTTAATATTCTTTGCTGTTTTATGAATATACACACCTGAGTAATGAAGACAGATGGAAACTCAGCAGACACCTGCAGCGAATTGCATGGACTCAAGGAAATACTGTCAAGTTGCCATCCAAAACTCAAAGCAGACCAAAACAAACGAGTGAAGTCAGTGTATCACTAGTGTATTGGAGAGAAACTTCCTTTCTTTCTTTCTTTCTTTCTTTCTTTCTTTCTTTCTTTCTTTCTTTCTTTTTCTTTCTTTCTCTTTCTCTCTCTCTCTCTCTCTCTCTCTTTCTTTCCTTCTGCCCGTTTTTAACTTTTTATTTTGAGAGAGGGTCTTATTAAGTTGCTTAGGGCCTCACTAATTTGCCAAGACTGACTTTGAATTTATGATCCTCCTATCTCCCGAGCTGCTGGGATTACAGGTGTGTACCATCATGCCCAAAAAGAACCTACTTCTTCATCTTGGATAAGGACAATCTAGAATTTTATTGTTTGTTCTGTAAAAACGTAGCATTTCACTATTATAATTTTGTAATTCCATGAGTTTTAGTGGAGTTGAGAAACCTCATTAGCCATTAGTATTCCTCTTCTGTGAATTCTTCTGTCAATTGTCATTTATATTCTTTTTTTTTCTAATTTTTTTTTAGATGTTGATGGACCTTTATTTTATTCATTTATTTATATGCAGTGCTGAGGATCAAATCCTCACACATGCCAGGCAAGTGCTCTACCACTGAGCCACAACCTCATCCCTATATTCTGTGTTAACTTTCAAAAACACACTCCTTCCATCTTTTATTTATCATTAAGATTGCTTTAGACATTTTTTTTGGGGGGGGTTACTGGAAATTGAATTCAGGGTATTTTATCACTGAGCTACATCCCCAGTCCTTTTTATTTTTTATTTTGAGATGGGGGTTTTGTAAGTCTCTGAGGCTAGCCTTAAACTTGTGATTCTTCTGCCTCACCCTCCAGAATCATTGGGATGACAGGTGTTTTTGACACTGGGCCTGGCCTGGCCTTTGAAAAAAAAAAAACCAAATATGAACAGAAGTATGTGTATTATTGGAGAGGCTTGAAAGAGAAATTCTGAGACTTAGGACCAGCCCCTCTCACCCTGAAAGGGTGCTCCCCATGGGTGCCTCACCAAGGGCAGAGTCAGGCAGGGCCAAGGAGGCTTACCCAGTGTCTTATCTCTGAAGGCCCAGGGTGTGTTTGGTTTAGATCTGATGTCATATGCTTGGTGTCTTAACTGCAGTTAAAAGGGGTGAGGTGAGGGATGGGTCCTGCCATGAATCTAAAATGACTCGAAGAGCTTAGAGTTATTAATCAGAAAACAGGCTGATTTTTTTTTTTTTTAGCTCTTTACAGTTTTGGAAATTTCTATTGTCGCACCCTGAAGCTCAGAGATTCTTTCCTCAGCTGTGCTCCATCCGTAACTGAGCCCATGGTAGGTGTGTGCCATTTCTTTTACAATGTCCTAGGATTAGGTGTGGGTCTTTTGATGGGCCGGTGCCCCTGGGGTGTGAACTTCACAAGGATTTTTCATTTGGGGTCATTTTCTGCACCTTTGGGGGAACAGGACAGCTAGAAGAGGCTGTGTATGTCCCTCTCTTCTAGACTCTGGTAGCTTAGGCTCTGATCTGGTTAACTAGCTCCTCAAGAGGGCAGATCTTATGAAGAATAAGGAAGTTCTGGTATACTTCAAAATGATTTCTTTCCCCTCTTCTTGCCAGAATACAAGCACAAGGGATTTTTTTTTTTTCTCTAATATTAATTGTGAGTACCTGGTCAAGGTCCAGAAAGTAAAACTCACAAAAATGTATAGGCCACTGTGTGACTGAATCCTCTGGAAATTTTTAACTCTTAGACTTGTCCACATTGAACAATGCAGACTCACAGTTAGACCTTCTGACTTCTGTTTGTGGGTATTTGCGAGGGCAAGTAAAAAATCCTCTGGATGCATCCATCTGTCTCTCCTATTCTGGGGACAGTGGTTTGCCCTGCAAACTGACTTCTTTTACAGGTTTAAGAAGGGTCGTTGTTTTTGCAATGCCTTTTAAATGACAGTATTCTCAGAGAATTCCTTTTGAATTTGGAAGTGAAGAATGCTGGGTCAGGTTTAACCACTTTTTTTGCAAATCCTTGTAGAAGACCTGATTCTAGATGAGAGGCAGAGGTCAGCAGAACCTTCCAGGCCCTGGGGATCTCCTCCTGGGTGATTTTCTTCCATCTACAGAAATACCCAGGGCTCTTCTGGGGTCTCCAGTGATCCTGTGACCCTGTGACTTTGGTTTTGGTCAGCCCTCGCCCCTTGTCTTCCACTTGGCATGTTTCAACCTTCCCTAGATCTTCTGCCTCCCTGTTTCCACTGCCAGATCTTCCAGGTCTTCTAGGTCTCTGGGCATCACAGAAGGCTTGAAAAATCCCTTGGGGCTGGAGGTGTGGCTGGGGCTGCCAGCCACAGCTGTCCTGGGTCCTGTTCTCCTGGTTTGTCTCCTCTCAGAAGAGCCACCTCTGCATTGCTTTTCTCTGCTGGCCACACCCTGGCCACTTGCTCCCTGCCTCCTCCCATTCAGGCCCCTCTAACCTGCCACTTAATGCCATGCAGCCTTTTCTCCCTACCCAGAGATTGGTTTGGGATCTTTTAACCCCTAATTGCGAGGGGAGTATCTGCAATTGAACCCGAGGGTCCCTAGGAATCCCACCATCTACTCCTGCCAGGTGAGTTCTCTCCTGGCTCCCCATCCCTACGATGCACCCAAGTGGCCTTGCTAAATGCTTCAGTGTCTTGTCTCTGGGGTGTTTTAAGTTTCTGTCTGCTGTTGCTGTGTCCTGAACCTGTCTGTCCAGGTGAGTGCTGGTTACCTTACATGGACAGGTCTTGAAAGCCAGAGAAGAGGCCCAGACCAGTTCTGTGCAATTCTCTTGGTATGGGTGATTAGCCCAGAACCATAAGCAATTAGGTACCCAATAAATGCTCCCTAGTGGTATAATATGCATGAAATCATGCCCTTTATTATACTTTTCTGGGTACTTTGTTGAACTTATCCATTGAACTTGGTGGAAAGTGAGTGGATGGTGGTAATTGATTTTAAAAACTTTTTTCAGGGATTGGATTTCCAATTTCCATTCGCATAATTCACATTTCCAGAACTGTGCATCAAATCAGAGCCTCGAAGTTTCAGGTCACTTTTAGTCCCCAAATGAGTTGCCATGCATACATCCGAACGAATGTGAGTAAGGTCAGCCCATTCTTGACATGGAGTCCTTATGGTGCTGCCGGGTGGCTTGTTATTCTATACTGGAGAAAAAATTAAGGGTGGAGACTCTTTCCCCATCTCTGGGACCTCCCAGGCCCTTGTCTGTCCTTATCTGCCAAAGACACATTGCTTCATGCCAGGTTTTTCTTTTTAAACAGTGTATTTATATGATTTGAAGTTACTTTTTTAAAAAAGAGTTTGGACAGTCTGTCACCTTGTGTAGACTTGTGTTCCTCACAGCTCTTTGTAAGGCACCATCAGAATGTCACTCTGATAATTACCCTGGGTCTATCTGCTAAGAGCTGGGTCAGGAGACTGAGATGGAGGCTCTAATCCTGTCCCAGATGGGAATCACAACAGTGTCTGCAACGTGGAAGCAAAAGTTGCTGCATGAATGCAGAATGGGAAGTGGGTTTAAATGATTTGCCCCAGGCCACATGTCACCACTAAATAAAAGAGCTCAGGACTTCCTGACTCATGGTCCAGGGCCCTGGGCAGATGTGTGGCAGACAGGAAGTCCACAGAGCCAGTTCCAACAGGATGCTGAGCAACCTGCAAGAAGGGACTTTCCCCAGTGGCTTTGTGAAGGTAGTTTCTTCCTGGCTACTTCCATGAATAGCCCCCTGTGGGGCTCCCTGTTCTTCTGTCAAGAACCACAGGTCTGGGCCGGGGATGTGGCTCAAGTGGGAGCGCGCTCGCCTGGCATGTGTGCAGCCCTGGTTCGATCCTCAGCACCACATACAAACAAAGATGTTGTGTCCGCCAAAAACTAAAAAAAAAAAAAAATATTAAAAAAAATTCTCTCTCAAAAATAAAAAAAAAAAAAGAACCACGGGTCAGGTACAGCCCCTCTGGAGCTGGGTGCTGGCAGAAGCTCATGCTGACTCTCAGGACCACTGCGAACCTCCTGTGCAGGTTTCCAAGGCTATGGTGTTTGGGGCTTGCCCATCAGAGCAAGGGAGACAAGCTGGCTGTCCAGAAAGGACACTTTTGTGGCAGAAGGGCCCTGCTGGAGCTCACTGTCCATTAAGCTGGAACAAGGACTCTGAGGAGGGCAGGAGTCAAGAAGAGAAGAGGGGGAGGACGGGAAGGAGGGGAGAATTGTGGGTAGAGAGGGTGTGTGTGGAGTGGGGAGAAGAGAAAGTGGGCTCCCTTGTCCCATTTAATTTTTATTTCAAAATCATTTTCCTGTCCCTTTGTCCTTGCCAGCTTCCTGGTGTTCCGACTGTTCTCTTTGGTGTGTTTGATTCCGTGGTTAGCTTTGCCCTTTGTCTGTTTTCCACTTTGGCAGCATTGATCCAGGCTCCCCCTGCCCCACCTCCTGCTGGTTCCTACAGTTTCTAGAACATACTTTAGAGACAGCACTCTTCTTAGGAATTGGGTAAAAAGCCCTATTTTTCACAAGATCATTTTTTCCTTTCCCTTAAAAGTCTCTTTCTCTGATTTCTCTAAATTTCATTGCTCATTTTCTTTCACCAACTTCTTTCTCCACTTCCCCAAGTTGGGGTGTGTGTGTGTGTGTGCCCATGCGAGCGCGCCCACGCGTGCGCACGCAACAGCTTTATTGAGATACAATTCACACATGGTATGACTCACCCATTTAAATTGTACAATTGAATGGTGTTAAGTATATTCACAAAATTGTGCAACTATCATCCCAGTCAACTTTAGAACATTTCATCATCCCCAAAGACGTCCTGTACCCATTAGCAGTCACTCTCCATCCCTCCCTCCTTGGCAAATACTAATCTCTCTCTGTGGATTGGACTCGTCTGGACATTTCAAATAAATGGAATCATTAAAGTGCATAGTCTTTTGTTTCTGGCTTCTTTGACTCAGCCTAAGGTTTACAAGGTTTATCCAAGTTGTAGCAGGAATCGGTACTTCATTCCTTTTTTATTGCTGTTACATAGAGATGTTGTGTGCTCAGTGGCACAGACAAGGGTTAGGGTCAGAATGAGCTGGAACACCCATCATGTGGAAAAAGAATGCCACGGGAGACACTATTGAAATACAGCGTAGACCCTTTGGCAAAATTGTGTTGGAATCCTATAGAAAAGCATTAGCTATACCTTGGAGGAGATGTGACAAACTCTTCAGAATCCAGGAAAAGCCCAGTCTATAAAATTCTTTCCATGAGAAACTCAATGCTCCCAACACCCTTTCCCTGTGACTTCCTTCTAATTTTTCTGTGGAAAGAGCAGGGTCTCCCAGCATGGAGTGCTAGGCTTGGACACTGTGCCCATTAGTTGTCCCAAACCTCAGTGTTTCAGACTCAGCCTTGGCTGAGAAGGAGGGTAGGAGGGAAATGGTTTCATTATTGGGAATTTGAACTCCAATGAGAAACATGAGACAAAAGTTAGGCTGAAATCTTGGTTTTTAAGATTTAAAAAAAAGATATTCTGAGTCAGTAATGAGATGAAAAGAAACCCAAGGCATTGACAGTAGAGAGTAATGGACATGGAATCCCAAAGCCCTAGTAAGATAAAGGGGGAGCTGGCATGTGCAGAATTTAAATTTTGTTAGTGTTTGTGTGGTAAAGGAATCAAGGAAATGGTATCTTGAATAGACTTCAGGATCCCCAGAGCGGTCTGAAAACTTCAGTGCTCATTTGTAAACCAGATTATGACCTGACAATAGAAACAGTGGACCAGGTTTAAAGTCAAGAATTATAAGTCACTGGCATTAATATGAACCATGAGCTGAGACAAAAATATGTGAGCAGATGGGCAGTTCCTCCCCTTTCAAAGAGATCTCTAGAAATATATTAATAAATGGAAAGTCCATTAAAGTTAAATATAACTAATTTGATTGATGGAGTTCCAAAGCTGTAACATAGAAAAAGAGAGAAAGGCCATCTTAAAGCTCCAGAATGGGTGACTTTAGGATGTGTTGAGGTGGATTGGAAAGACAGAAGAAAAGTCAGTAGATGGTTTCAAATGCCACGTGGCTTGGGGATCTACTGCTGTGAATTCTGAAATTCCCTGACTTAAAAGCTCATCCTGAATAATTCTCATTTCCCTGTCTCCTTTACATGTGGTACAGCGGTGCTGCTTCTGCCCCTGGAGTTTTACAGAGGTCACACTAACAGTTATTTTATTTACAATCTTATGTAACCCTGAGATCTAGACACGCTTGCAACAGGGCTGGGCAGCAACAGATCAAGCTGCCAATCACCGTGCTGTACCCAGAGTCCATCCATTCATTCAAATATTGAAGGAGCAACTGTGACCACTGTGACCACCAGGGTGACTGAGCTGGGACAAAACAACAAATCTAATCATCATGATCCTGCTCATGGTGGAAGAGGGATACATGCATTTATTCGTAATTGTAGAAGTGCTGTGACAACTTTTAGGTGTCTGATAGGGTATTACTGCAGACCCTTCATGAAATGGAAAGTCATGCTTACTCTCTGACAAGCAAGACTTTGTTCCTGGTCAGGCTCATGGTGCCTGGGTCTTTCGTTATGAGTTCTCAGCCCTCTTTCTTGTAAGCTTCTTTCAGGTCACCCCACCATTTTCTCCTGGCCTGCCTGGGTATATCCCATCCCTGGATATAGTCATAATTTGTACTCTGAGATCCTTTCATTGTGTGACAGGAATTTCAGTTTTTTTTTCTTTTTATTATGGCAAAATACACATTTTAAAGTTATTCACATTGAATAACATAAAATTTAGCATTCTAACCATTTTTAAGTGTACAGTTCAGTGATAATAAGTATATACACATGATGGGCAATCATCACCACCATTTGAATCCAGAACTTTCTCATCTTTTTAAACTAAAACTCTGTATTCTTTTTTTTAAACCTTTATTTATTTATTTTTATGTGGTGCTGAGGATTGAACCCAGTGCCTCATGCATGCAAGGCAAGCACTCTACTACTGAGCCACAACCCCAACCCCTAAACCTTCTAATTTAATACTAAAGTCCATGTTTCCCAACTACCCCTCTTTTACCCCTGGTAATGACCATTCTTCTGTCTTGTTGAATGTACTCTAGGTATGTCATACCTAGAAGTGGAAGCATACGGTGTTGTGTTTTTTTTTTTTTTTTTTCTTGGTCTTTTTGCAACTGGCTTATTTCACTTAGCATGATGTCTTCAAGGTTCATTATGTTGTAGCAAGTGTCAGAAGACGTTTTAAAATTGTTTTATGTATTTGTAAGGCCTCTTCCTTATTCTACTGTCGGAGTCCCTGCAGGAAATACATGGTAGAGAATTTAATGAGGGGGGCTAGGGATGTGGCTCAAGCGGTCACGCGCTCGCCTGGCATGTGGGGAGCGGCTGGTTCATAAAAATAAGATAAAGATGTTGTGTCCACCGAAAACTAAAAAATAATTATTAAAAAAATTCTCTCTCCCTCTCTCTTTAAAAAAAAAGAATTTAATGAGGGACTATTTACAAAGGTGTGGATAAGCTTTAAGGGAACCATCTAGGGGTGGTGAAGCCCCCCCCAAAAAAAACTAGCTACAACAGATGTTACATTTCTAAGATCTGAAAGGGCAAGGGGGAGGTAATGATTACCAGAACCTAGAGACCTGAGTGTTAAAAGCTTTTGAGAGGGGAACATGGCCCAGCAGGAGCAGGGAGAGTAGATACCCACCTCCCTCTTCTCCACTCCCCAATCTTCTACCCAAGATTTTATTATTCAACCTAAGTGGGAGCAGAGGCCAAGACCAACATTTCTGAGCATAGTGTCAGTGGAAATGGTTAGAGACTGGCCCTGGAGGTGGGAATAGCACATTAGACATGCTACCTTCTACCGGGAGTTTAGGATATGGCAAACAGGGATGCAAAATGGGGAAGCAGAGAGCTGGGTGGGGTGGGTTCCTGTAAATGAGAAAGGCTGGGTGGCTATTCAGGAGGAGAAATGGTCCCCAGAAGACTTGTGTGAGAGAAAGAGAATGAAGAGAAAGGAGGAAGTTCTGACAGATGCTATGGGGAATGCTGGGAAAAACCTCAGGAAGAGATGTCTAGAAGGGACTGACTACATGAAGAAATAAAACTCCCTTCCCCGAGTCCCCAAGGGACCTTTAGTAAAGATACACCTTATTTTCCAGGCCTCTGTATACTTTTGAATGTAAACACTCTGTTGAAGCATGTTTAGGAAGGAGAAGTTCTGGTAGTGCTTGCTGTGGTAGGCAGAGTAAGAGCCACCAGAAGATGTCCACCCCCCAACCCCAGAGCCTGTGATGTTACATGGGAGTGGGAACCAAGTTTGCAGATAGGGTTGGTGATCCTCTCGGGTTGAAAGGAGATGATTCCAGCTCTTCTGGGTTGGTCTGGTGTCATCACAGGGTCTTCAGCAGGGAAGGAGGAGGCAGGAGAGTCAGAGTCAGAGAGATCTGGGGCAGAACTTGGCAGGCTGTAAGAGGCACTTTCAGGTGCTCTGACAAGAGTGCAAAACAATACAACTTCTGTGGAGGAGAATTTGCTGTGAATGAAATAGCAAATGGGTCTCAGTGGACCACAGTCAAGATGTCAGCAAGGGCTGTTCCCTTTAATCCAACAACCCAATTTCAGTGACTTTACTCTGAGGAAATAGCCCCCCTAGAATGCCAAATGACACCCCGAAAAGATATCGAGGTGGTGTTATTTAAATTGCAAAATATTGAAAACACATCCCCAAATCCTCATTCATAAAGAGAGAATGGTTGAATCAATTATAGAATAAAAAAGAATGAAGGAGATCTTTATGGCCATATTGTTAAGTATAAAAAGCAAGGTGATGGGGCTGGGTCGTGGCTCAGTGGTAGCACACTTGCCTGGCATGTGTGAGGCAACTGGGTTCGATTCTCAGCATCACATAAAAATAAATAAATAAAATAAAGGTCTATCAACAACTAAAAAAATTTTAAAAATAAAAATAAAAAGCAAGGGTTATGGGGTAGGATATTGACTAAATTATACTAGTATATTGTGTGCATGTGTGGTTATGTAAAAATGATCCCACTATTATATATAATTGTAATGCACCAATAAAAATATGGAGGAAAAAAAGCAAGATGAAAAAGCATAAAAAACATAATTGGTGTTAAAAGGAGAGGGGAGGAAAAGAGAAAAAGAATTAATTTTCTTAAGAATCACATGGGAGATAAACCAGGAAACAATGAAAATGATTACCTTTTGGGAATAGGTATAAAGAGAAGAAGAGAATAAGGATATTAGAGACAGGGACACTTTTATGAGTGTATCTCTTTATGTAATTTTGATTTTTGAACCAAGTAAGTATTTTACATATTCAAAAATTAAGGGGACTAATACAAACAACAATAAGTGCTGGAAAAAGGTACATAAGTGGGGAAAAAGGTACACTCATACATTGCTTGGTGGGACTGCAAATTGGTGCAGCCAATATGGAAAGCAGTGTGGAGATTTCTTGGAAAACTGGGAATGGAACCACCATTTGACCCAGCTATCCCACTCCTCAGTCCATACCCAAAGGACTTAAAAATAGCATATTACAGGGACACAGCCATATCAATATTTATAGCAGCTCAATTCACGATAACTACATTGTGGAACCAACCTAGATGCCCTTCAATAGATGAATGAATTAAAAAATGTGGCATATATACACAATGGAATATTACTCAACAATAAAAGAGAATAAAATCATGGCATTTGTAGGTAAATGGATAGAGTTGGAGAATATAATGCTAAGTGAAGTTAGCCAATCCCCAAAAAACAAATGCCAAAGGTTTTCTCTGATATAAGGAGGCGATTCATACTGGGGTAGAGAGGGGAAGCGTGGGAGGAATAGATGAACTCTAGATAGGGTAAAGGGGTGGGAGGGGAAGAGAAGGGGCATGGAGTTAGAAATGACGATGGAATGAGATGGACATCATTACCCAACGTACATGTATGAAGACACAAATGGTGTGAATGTACTTTGTATACTACCAGAGATATGAAAAATTGTGCTCTATATGTGTAATATGAATTGTAATGCATTCTGCTGTCATATACAACAAATTAGAATAAAAAATTTTTTAAAAATTAAAGGGGTCTTAAAAAAAAATTGCAAACAGCAAGTGGATAGCATAACAACCCAGAGAAAAGAATGGCCAGTACCTTTTGAACCTCATACTTTGATGAGTGAAATATGTTCTATTGAAAAGAAAACCTACAAACTAGGTTTGTATTTGGTAGTAATATTACCATCCTGATGCTAAAATCTATTTTGTGTGTATTGTGGGATGCAGCAAATGAAAAAAAATATACTGATTTTGCAGGGACTTGAGGCTCTCACTGTAAGAGGAGGTAGTGTGGAGTGTGCTCCTGGGTTAGAATGGTCACCTTCCATATGAACTCCCAGTTTCCCTACCCACCGACAGAGCCTTGAAACAATGTTAGTCGGGGAGCAATGATCACATGTAGTAGGCAGATCTTGGCTTGTAAGTAACGTTTCCCTCAGAAAGGAACAAATCTTAGGGCAATAGCTTGGATTGGGGCATGGAAGTACAATGGGTTTGGAACCTCCTGTGCTGGAAAGCAGGAAAGTGCTCACAGACCCATAGGTAGGTCCAGCAATGTGATTTACAGAGCCCAGGAAAAAAAATAATAAAAAAACAGGGTCCCTCACTGAAAAATGATTAAGAACCTCGAGACAGCAGCAGCAGAGGATTAAACCAAGCAGGAGGCCTTTCTAAGCGTGGGGTCTTATGCATCTGCATGGGTTACATTCCCGTAAAGTTGGCCTTGATAATGGGAGATGTGTTAAAAGTTTAGAGGAGCTGGGGAAGATGATGAGTGCCTGTAGTCCCAGGGACTCCTGAGGCTGAGGCAGGAGGATCTCAAGTTTAAAGCCAGCCTGGGCAACTTAGTGGGATCTGTCTCATGAAAAGATCTGAATGGGGCTGGGAAGTAGCTCAGTGGCAAAGCGTCTGCCTTGCATTCACAAAGCCCTGGGATTCGACCCCCAGTTCAAAAAAGACCAAGAAAAAAAAAAAAAAAAAGATCTGAATGAAGCTCAGTGGTAGAGTGCCCTAGGTTCAATCCCCAAGACCAGAAGATAAAAAAGAAAGTTCAGAGGATTTGTCTTTGAAGAGGACGTTTCTGCTGATTTCTTTTGGGGCAATATAGACACTAAAAATAATAATGACAATAGACTAAAAAATGAAATAAGAAAGAATCTATGAGTTTAAAGTGATACTATATACAATGATACTATACCAATATAGACTCTATGTAATACTCCTATATAAAGGTATGTTTGCAGGGGAGGTAAAACTACTTTTTTTGGGGGGGGGTACCAGAGATTGAACTCAGAGGTGCTTAACCACTGAGCCATATCCCTAGCCCTTTTTATATTTTTTAATTTAATTAACTAATTTATTTTAATAAGGTATATGTGACAGCAGAATGCATTTTGATTCATTGTATACAGCTGCAGCACAACTTTTCATTTCTCTGGTTGCACACAATGCAGCGTCACACATGTACCTATAATTTATTTAGAGACAGGGTCTTGCTAAGTTGCTTAGTGCCTTGCTAAGTTGCTAAGGCTGGCTTTGAACTTGTGATCCTTCCTCCTCAGCCTCCCAAGCTGCTGGGATTACAACTATGTGCCACTATGCCTGGAGGGAAGACTTCTTTAGGAAGAAAAAAGAAGCAGATAAATAACTAGCCAATACGTGTAAACTGAATGATAGAATTAGAAAAAAAAAATGTGATTTTTGCAGCCATTTAGTAATAATGATGCTACAACCATTGGGCTAAAACTTGCAGAGGAACAGAATTTTTATGATTTTAAAAAAGAATTTATTTATTTATTTTAATTTGTTAAATATGGCAGCAGAATGCATTTCAATTCATAGTACACATATACAGCACAATTTCTCGTGTCTCTGGCTGTACACAAAGTAGAGTCACATCATTCATGTCTTCATTCATGTACTTAGGTTAATGATGTCCATCTCATTCCACCATCTTTCCTATTTAAGTTCCTCCATTCCTCTTATGCTCCCTGTACCCACCCCTATTATGGATCAGCATCCACATATCAGAGAAAACATTCAGTCTTTGGTTTTTTGGGATCAGCTTAATTCACTTAGCATGATATTCTCCAACTTCATTTTCCTGCAAATGCCATAATTTTATTCTCTTTTAATGCTGAGTAATATTCCATTGTGTATATATACACCACAGGTTCTTTATCCATTCATCTATTGAAGGGCATCTAGGTTGGTTCCACAAGGTAGCTATTGTTTTCACATGATTTTTAAGGTCCAACTTGACCATCCATCGATGACTTGTTCATTACAAATGGGAAAATATGACTTTATAATAGAGAGGTCTGGCAGAAACCATTTTAACCTAGTGACCAACTTGGCATGAATAATGACAGAGTTTTCATGTGCCACTAGATGTCAACCAGTAGAAAGCGCACATGTCATATTTTGCCCCAAATGCTTACCTGCAATATAATCATGTGGAAACAAACAAATCTACATTATGGGGATGTTCTATGAGGCAACTGGCCTAAACTCTTTAAAAAAAAGTCATGAAAGAAAAGAAAAGAAAATTAACAGGGTACTGTTCTAGATAAAACGAGGCTGAAGAGTCTTGAGAACCAAGAGTGTTATATGGCTCTTGATTGGTCTTTGAAAAAGAGCTGTAGAAAACAACGAGGGAACTTGGAATTGGGGCTGTGTAGTAGATGTTTTTATACCAGTGTTAAAATTCTTGGGTATAGGTTGGTTGCAGTTTTGGCTATGGTTATGTTGGAGAATGTCTTCATTCTTAGAAGATATGTGCAGAAGGTTGTAAGGTGAAGTATCCTGTGTCTGCAACTTAGTTTCAAATGAGGGGTGGGCTGGAGAGGGGAAGAGAGAGTGACAGAGGGATTGAGTAAGAGAAAGCCAATGTGGCAAAATGTTAAAAATTACCACTGGGCATGGTGGCACACACCTGTAATCCCAGCAGCTCAGGAGGCTGAGGCAGGAGGATTGTGCGTTCAAAGCCAGCCTCAGCAATTTAGCAAGGCACTGAGCAACCCAGGGAGACCCTGTCTCTAAATAAAATACAAAAAGGGCTAAGGATGTTGCTCAGTGGTTGAGTACCCCTGGGTTCAATCTCTGATACTCCCTCCCTGCTCCCAGTGTTAACAATTAAATCTGGGTCCTGGATGTACTGCTAGCTTCATATAATTTTTTCACTTTTCTGTAGGATAACTTTTATTTTTTAAATAAGAAGTTAGAAGAAGAAACTTTCTAGCTAAAGTCACATGTCAGGGAGGAAACAACCACTCATCAAAGGCAGACAGTCCCTCTGGATGATTGGCAGTACCCCCTGGAGCAGCACAAGTGCCACCTGGCACTTCAACATCGTTAGCCATGTGTCCCATGGCAAAGCCAGCCACAGTGAGCACTGCAAACAATGTGGTGCAAAATTGGCACCTGTCTCGGGAGCACTCTAATGAGGAGAGCTGAGACAGGGATTCTGGCTCAGCGAGGCAGGGATGAGCTTTCTTCTGTGTCACGAGAAATAAGTTCAGGACTGAACAACTTCTTTGGGTCTTATGTGAAATTTGGGGCAAATATACCCACTCTATATATACCATAGAGATCAAAATAATGAGAGTCAAGACGTTGTCACTTCATAGATGTATCTTATTAATTTATTTTATAGATTGTTATTATATTTATTTTATAGGTTAATATTTTGAAAAGTCAGACAGTTCTTTTTTCATATATGAGCTGTTACAGACATACTTTCTGTTTGTATTTCTGCTACAGTTTGTGTCCTGTAAACACAGAACTTAAGATGATTCTGTTTCACATGATTCCTGTCAAGAAAGAAAGAAAAAAAATACAGTGCATCTAAAATGCTCTCTGCTGTCCTGTTGCATACTCCTGACAGGAGAGGACTTCTATTCTGACAGTTTTAGTGAGACTCATGTGCACATTTCAAACTTGTTTTTCTTCCACTCCTTGAATTTTTTTGGTTTTGGGTACGGTAGGACACATTTATGATATGACATGACTTCTGGCTCTGCATCTGCATGTCACAAAGCAGGGTACATGAGACTAATGGGCAGTGGGGTTATTCCTGGGAGTCATTCCCCCAATAGGACAACTGGCAATAAGCATACCCAGAGTGCAGAGTGGTTGCAAGCCACATGGATATAGCCTGCCAAACCCAGTAAGATACATCCCTAACCCCTAACTCAACCTTCCCTTAGTTCCTCCAGTGGCATAGACATTCCATAGGTACCTATGCAGGGAGACATAAGGATAGAAAATCTGAGAGAAAAGTGAGGTCTCAAGCAATTATTGAAATCTCTCCTTAAAAAAAAGAGAGAACGAGAAAAAAGGAAGGAAAGAAGAAAGAAAGAGGAAATACATGAAAACAGAGTTGAGGCTCCTCTCAGGGCTCTGTCAAGGGCAAGTTCAAGGGTGTGTCTGTGTGTGTGTGTGTGTGTGTGTGTGTGTGTGTGTGTGTGTACAGTCTGCCCTGGGGTATGTTAAACAAGAGGTAGTGATGATCACCAAGGGAATCAGAAATATGGGTTTGAAGGGATGGTGACATAGAGATTAAGGAATCATTTCACAATAATCATAGCTGCAGAAATGGGTGAATTCCCCTAAATGAAAATGTACCAATGAAAAAGAAGACTAAGGACAGGAACTTGGGTGATATCTATATTTAGTTGTGAAACTTGAATAAAAAGATGACTACAAAGTTTTGGATCCAGAAATTGGTTAGAACTAGGGTAAGAGGGTTGGGAAGGATAGAAACAACCAGGTTGGTTTGGGTTTTTGTCACTTTCAACTGAAAGGCTTCTGATAATGCATTCATTTAAATATTTAAACCAGATATAAAGAGTATTCTTGTAGCTCTTATTCAATGATAAAATAAAAACCTATTGAGTAGTAGCAAAACCTCAGAACTCATACAGTAGAAATTAGCATTCGGTATGACAGATGGTATTGTTTTGCCCAAATGAAATCACTGCTATTGATGTTAATCGTGGAGAAATCTATTTATACATGAGGTTTCACTTGTTGGTTTGGTTATTTTGATTTTGAGCATAATGTGCATCATGATGCCCATCATCATCTGTTGATATTTTTCCTTTTTAACAAAGTTGAGTTTATATCCCCTCTCTGTTATTATAAAAGACAATTTAATAGTCCACCCCAAATTCAATGGCAGGAATATCCCTGCTGCCCAAAGTATATTCATTGATTGTTCATTAATGAACCATTTGTAGGTCACTGTGTGTTCCTTTTGGGTGACTCTTACACTAAACTCACTCACGATGTACCTATGGAGCTGAATCCTGGGACATTCCCTTTTGAGTTTTATATCCAAATACCACCATGTGTATTTTGATGATTAGAGTCTTACCATTTTTCTCCAACCAAACGACTATAAGATTTTCATATCTATAATGTGTTTTCAAATGGCCTACAAATTCTTAAAGATATAAAGAAAAGAACTAAAAATATATAGCTAATTAAAACTGTGTAGCTGAGAGCAGAGAGGGAGGTGAAAAGAGAGAGAGTAATTTGCCATTGCTCAAAATAAGGTGTCAATATTGTCTTAATAATATACTTGCCAAACTTTTCATGTCAGATCCTCAGGGTGATGTGGTATAAAGAATGAAAACTTTGGAATGAGATCGCTCTGAATTTGATTGACGTTCTTACTACCTTTGACGTTTGAAGTTGCTCAATCACCTGGTTTCCTCATCTGGAAAGAGGTGTTATAAGAAATGAGATCACATAGCTAATATTCCCCAAACTATGCTTGGTATACAGTAGTGATCAATAACAATAGTTATTATCAGTTTTAAAAATTTAACAGGACTAGAATAAATGTGGAACTCAAAATCCTGACAGATTAGGTCGGTAAGGGCCCAGATGGATGTGAATGGATGTGAATAGAGGAAGGACTGCCTTGACTCGACCAACTGAGCAGAGGGTAGAGACTGGCCTTCAGGACTAAGGTTCTATGCAGTGAGGCTCCTGCTAGCTCTGAACGATTGACACACAATTTGATGCTCCACTGTATTTGTATGAAGATAATGCATCTGTTCCTAAATTTGCAAAAAAAAATTCTGACATTATTCATAATCACATCTTCTTGTAAGTTTGGGGAAAGTCTAATTTTGGGAAAGTCTTTGGTCCACAATCAATTTGGGGGAAATTAAAATGATGATTTCTTCCATTTTTGAGGATTCTAAACATTTTGGTCGTGTGTGTGTGTGTGTGTGTGTGTGTGTGTTTCTTCCTCTAGCCTTTCTAAAAGAATTTCTATTCCCTTATTGTTGTGCTGTTAGTGTGAAGAATTCAGTCCTGACCACGTCCTAGTTAGGAGCAGAGGCTAGTTCAGACGGACATGACTTCTGTCCTGGCTGTGCCACTTGGTTATTACTTGATCTGCTCAGCACTAAGTTCCTTCACCTGGTAAATTAAGAATAATAATGTCCAACCCCACCAGATTGTTGTAGGATTTAAATGAGATTTTGACTATAAAGCCCTGAGACCACCATCATCATCAGTAGAGGCTGAGTATCACTTATTCTAAATACTTAGAACCAGAAGCATTTGGATTTCATTTTTTTTTCAGATTTGGGGATATTTGCATATACATAATGAAATATGTCAGGGATTAATTTTAAGTCTAATCATGAAATCTGTTTCATATCCTCCTTATACATATAGTCCAAAGGTATATTTTTAATAATTGTATGTATTAATGTGAATGATTTTATGCAGGAAACAAAGTCTCATAGTGTAGAATTTTTATACTTGTGGTGTCATGTCAGTGCTTAAAAAGTTTGAGATTATGAGGCATTTGGATTTTGGATTTTGGAATTAGGGATACTCAACGTGCATGAACAACATTATTACAATTCTTGACATCTTCCAACTCCTCTCATCTCACATTAAATAGTTCTTTGTAAGATTAGCAGATCTTTACCATACAAAAATGTTTAATTAATAATTAAGTTTGGAAAGTAATAAAAGCTATAGCACCAGACTGAATCTTAACTGCATTGGGGAAAATTGGAGAAGAGTTTCAAATTGTAAGCTCACTGTGTCCAGTATGAGGACATATTGAGGTCCTTAGGCATGAGGGAAAAAACCTTCTGTAAACATAAATAGATGATTATTGTCATCATTTCTATTTTTCTGAGGAGTACCAATAAAATACATATGACTTTCTGGAGATTATCTACAAATGCATTCACTGAGAGGCAATTTGGTATAGGTTTACTGTTGGTAAGGAGTTTTTTTACCCAGTCCCTTCTTTGTGCTTCATATCCTTTCTGTAATAGGAGGTAGTTCTTCTTGAGGAGTAGAGAGTGGTTGGAAGTGTGTGTGGGATATTGTTTTGTGTGGGATATCATTGCTGTCACAATGGGTACAGGTGAATGGTAGCCATCGTCCAAGATGGCACCCAGCAATCCTTACCTGCTGGTATTCATGCTCTCTTGTAGTCCCTCCTGTGTTGTATCAGTGTTTGTCTATGTGCCAATAAAATTCAGCAGAACTGAAGTTTTATGCCACATCAGAGATGGTGGTCTCAGGGCTTTATAGTCAAAATCTCATTTAAATCCTACAACAATCTGGTGGGGTTGGACATTATTATTCTTAATTTACCAGGTGAAGGAACTTAGTGCTGAGCAGATCAAGTAATAACCAAGTGGCACAGCCAGGACAGAAGTCATGTCCGTCTGAACTAGCCTCTGCTCCTAACTAGGACGTGGTCAGGACTGAATTCTTCACACTAACAGCACAACAATAAGGGAATAGAAATTCTTTTAGAAAGGCTAGAGGAAGAAACACACACACACACACACACACACACGACCAAAATGTTTAGAATCCTCAAAAATGGAAGAAATCATCATTTTAATTTCCCCCAAATTGATTGTGGACCAAAGACTTTCCCAAAATTAGACTTTCCCCAAACTCATCTCAGCTTCTGAATTCCCTGTCACACTCTCTTGGCTTACTTGCTCTGTGGAAAGCCTTGTTGTGAGCAAATCTTGAGAAGTCCACGTGGCAAGGAACTGAAGTTTCCTGCAAACAAGTCATAAAAACAAGTGAGCCTCGAAGCAGATCCTTTGATCTCAGTCGAGTCTCAGAAGATTGCAGGCCTAGCTGACACATTGAGTGTGGGCTTGGGCTTAGGAGAGACCCTGAACCTCATCCACCCAGCTAAGCCACTCCCAGATTCCCAGCCAACAGAAACTGTGAGATAATGAATGTGTATTGTTTTAAGATGATAAGTTTGGAGTGACTTGTTATGAAACTAATACAGGGTGCACCTGGCTTTTAATAAGCAGAGTCAGGGATGTCAGATGTCTTGCAGTATGAATGACAGCCCAGCACAATGCAGATCTTGTTCCTTCTCCAATGCCAAGGGCCTCTCCCAATACTGGCATGAACCCTCCCATTTTAAAATATTTATGACTTTTGTTTGTAGATTAAAAGCAAAAGATCAAAAAGGTAATCATAAATTGCTGTGTGATTCAATCTAAATTTAAATACAGGCTATCCAGTGACCCAAAGATTCTTCCTTGAAAAATTTCTTGCAAAAATTCTGGTAGATATTCAAAAAATTATGCCTAAGGATGTCTCTTTCTTCTTCTTCTTCTTTTTTTTTTGCAATGTCAGTATACTTCAAATAAATTGTTTGCTAATAGAGGAATAGTGAAATAAATATGGTATATTCAGAATATAATGAAGCTCCTAAAAATGAAGTTAGTTTATATGCAATGGCAAAAAAATGAGCCTTTAAAATTTAAAAATTAAAAAAATTTTATTTGTTCTTTTTAGTTATATATGACAGTAGAATGTATTTTGACACATTATGCATACGTGGACTATAACTTCCCATTCTTGTGGTCAAAATGAGCATTTAAATATAACTAAAATGAAAATCTAAATTACAGAATAATATATATGATAAACTGTTTGAGTTTTTAAAAAAGAATGTATTATCCCAGGTGTTGTGTCTCATGCCTGTACTCCCAGCTACTCAGGAGGCTGAGGAAGGAGGATTGCAAGTTCAAAGGCAGTCTGGGCAACTTAGCAAGACCCTATCTCAAAATTTAAAAAAGTCAGGGGATTGTGGATATGTAGCTCAATGGTAGGGATCCTGGGTTCAATCTCTAGCACCACTTAAAATGAAACAAACAAACCACCCCCCAAACCTCAAAATACTCTATGTTTGCGTACGTGCATGTGATGTGTATGTGTGTGTGTGTGTGTATAAAATGTATAGAAATAGATATAGTATGCCTCATAACAAACACTTAACGGTGGATTCCTATGGGGGAAGAATCTGTTAAGTTGAACCTTGGCTTTTCTTTTCTTTTAAAAATTTTTTTTAGTTGTAGATGGACACAATACCTTTATTTTATTTGTTTATTTTTATGTGGTGCTGAGGATCGAACCCAGTGCCTCACACCCACGAGGCAAGTGCTCTGCTACTGAGACACAATCCCAGCCCCTGGCTTTTCATTCCCTATAGTAGCATACTGTTTACAATTTTTTTGTTTTATAATAAGCACTACTTTTGTGATTACAGAGTGTTGTAAGGTCTTACACTTGGTGACATTGGTAATGTCCTATGTCCTTTTGGTACCACCAAAGTTGCCATGTCTTGCTTAAAATGCAGAGGTGGGAATAAATGGCAAGTGGTTTAAGTAAAGACAGTGTTAAGAAGTAAAGCCAGGACACGGTGGGGGAAGAGGACAGTGTGGCAGAAATGGAGACATGAGTGTGGAGCATATTTCATGCCTGAGCCTCAACCCCTCAGTCTGGTAAGCCCTGGGCTCTAAAAACAAACAAACAAACAAACAAACAAACAAACAAACAAAAAAACCCAGCACCAGCTGACCTGGAAAGTTTAGAACCAACTCCAAGTCCAGGGACAGACTGGGGGCACTAGCCCCAGAAGCTCTCAGTTTCCCTCTGGTTCCTCTCAAATGGGAGCTGAGCTTCTGCTCCCTGCCCACTGTCATTCTCAGTTTTAAAGTGAAGACAATAATTTCAAGTGTGAAGTAGGTTTTTCAACTGGTTTGACTAAAGTACACCTATTTCCTTACTCAAAGCACCTCTCCCCTTGCTCATGGCTACAGTTTTACCTGTGGTCTTTGTCAGAGAAAACCTTCATTATCAGACAACACAAGCTTAGAGTTATGTGTCCAAATTCCAGAAACTATCAACCATGGAGATGAAAATGAGAGTAATAAATGATGCTAAGGAAATGGAAAGTTCTGGTTTATATGGAAGATAAAACAATAAATAGTACAGACATCTCAGATGAGATCCAAAGACAAGAGAAAGACGGGGAGAGAGAAGAGAGGGAGAAAGGGAGAGAGAAAGAGAGAGAACATACATTTTTTAAAGAATTGGTGGATTACTTGTTTGTTATGTTTGGAAAAAATAAAATTTCCTATCTGGGTTATGTAGAAACTCAAACTTCTCCCAAGATGCCTTTTTGCTTTGGGTTTGTTACAAACAACACTTGTTCGGGATTTGTGGCACCTATGAGACTGCTGTCCTCCCATCATCCACAAACATCCGACTTAGAACAGGAAATGTACATTCAATGAATGACTAGGTCAAAAACACAATCCATAAAAGAATGGGAAAGCCTTAATCTTTTTTTTTTCTTTTGTGTAGAATTAAATCGCTGGAAGGAAGCCAGGGAAGTTACAAATCTAACCTTGTGTTTCTGGCTGAACAATGCTTAAATCATTTATAGCTGTTAATTAAATTGTTCTGGTTCTTAGATACTATAGATAAATTGATAGATTAATTTTCCAGCCAACTAATTTTAATGTTTTCATATTTCCATAAGGAAAAGAAATATAGTACTTTTACATAAGTGAAAAATATCCTTTGTGTCATTTACCTGAACATTAGTTTGGCTCCTGTTATGTTGCATTTTATTTAAAAAATATCTATCCAGGTGAGTCAAGGCAAAGACGGAATCTTTGTTTTCCCTCACGTTTCCTGGAATGCAGCTGAATGTTCAGTCACCTCACATCTCTGAGTCTTAGTTTCCTCACTGGTGAGTTAAAAGCATTTACAATGAGTCCCATGTGTAACATATATGCTTTATCCTATGTTCACATGTATGTCACTGTGTATATAAAATGATTGAAAAATGTTAGCTACTTTGTTCTCAATTTAATTTATGGGGTTGAATGTTCCTCATAAAAATATTCTTATAAGTTTATACTTATAAGAAAGCTTATGAACCTTATTAGAAAAGTGAACAGAAGATGTTAACAGCTGATTGGATACATGTTTCTTAGACACGGGATACAGGTCTGAGGTGGAGAGAAGAAAGTTGGGTAATGGTGGGGGGCATGGGAAGAATGGAGGAAATTTGATTAGGCAAAGGGGAGGGAGGGAAGGGATATGGGGGTTGGAAAGATGGCAGAATGAGATGGACATCATTACCCTAGGTACACGGATGACTGCACTATGGTGCAACTCTATGTTATATACTGCCAGAGAAATGAAAAGCTGTGCTCCATTTGTGTACAACGAACCGAAATGCATTCTGCTGTTATGTATAACTAATTAGAACAAATTAAAAAAAAAAAGAAAGAAAGAAAGCTGGGGGTTACCAGCCTAACCATGGGAGGGAAGCCAACGGTGTGGACTAGGACCCACAGGGAGAATGGAGAACTAGGCAGATGAAGACCACCCAGGACTGGACTCAAACTAGTCCTAGCTACTTAAAGCAGAGGTCTTTAAAGTGGGGTAAAGTACTCCCAGGACTGCATGAAGACTTTCCAAGGAATACACAAGCATGGATGTTTTAAGGGAATCCATTTCTAGATCTTTAGCTTCCATCTGTAATTTCCTGCAATTGCTCTGCCTGACCATGTGATTTTGATGGGGTTGGGGGAGAGGGGTGCTGCCTCCTTTCTTATCCTATCCTATTCCAGATATTGTACTATTTTTTCCCTTTTCCCTTCCACTCCTCCTCCTCCTCCTTTTTTTTTTTTTTTTTTTTC
>NW_026000048.1:11012642-11065435 GCF_001458135.2 Marmota marmota marmota | reverse complement strand
TTTTTTTTTTTTTTTTTTCGTAATCTAGGGGCACTTTACCACTAAGCTACATCTCCAGCTCTTTTTGTTTTTGGTTTTGAGACAGGGTCTCTCTAAGTTGCTGAGTCTGGTTTAAACTTACCATCCTCCTGCCTCAGTCTCCTGAGTTGCTGGGATTACAGGCATGTGCCACTGAACCCACCCAGTTGCCTTTCTTACAGTTTCCAGAATAAGGCTTACCCTTCGAAGCACCATGTTGCATTATCTTGCAGGATTAAAACCCTCTGGGGCTTCAAATGAAGGGACAGTCAAGAATATTGGTTCTGAGACAGCACCTGACACTATTGACTATGTGACTGACCCTCTGCCAGGGTCTTCAACTCTGTGTTAAAAAAAAAAAGCCAAAGTTGGGCCTTTCAGAAGTGATAGCTGTTAAATCTTACAAGTAGTTTGTGGTTATAGATCATTCTGTGGTTTTTGGTATAAATCCATAAGAGTTGAAAGAATCAAGAGCCGTTGTCACAATAAAAAAAAAAAAGATTTTATTTCTCATCCATTTATTCATGTGAATCAGGTACCTCAGAGTTTATACCTGTAAAATGAAAAATAGGGACGGGACTGACACTGAACTCTATCTCAGTCTAGCCACAAGTAATATTTACCAACAGATAACTAAACCTGGAGGAAAAGATGTATATAGATCTATTTATATCTATATCTTTATGTATCTCTAGCCCCATCAGTTAAGAAATACATTTCCAATAAAATTTTATTTTTTATTGGCTAAACTAGAATGAGAGAAAGCAGATCCGTGGTAGCCTGGGACTAGAGACCAGGCTGGGGATTGCCTGCACAGAGGCAGGAGGGAACTTTGGTGGTCGAGGAAATTTTATTTCTTGATCTTGATTGTGGTGTCAGTTACAAAAATTAGCATAATTGCCCAGACTCATCAAAATGTACACTTAAAATGGATGAATTTTGGATGTAAATTATCCTCAAAAAAAAAAAAAAACAGAGTGGAAGCTTTGTTGTTCTATTTAATAATTAGATATCAAATTTATTTATAATATTTCTAAATATCATATTTGATCCATTGTGTAATAATAATCATTATAATAAAAACACAGTCCAGAAGAAATCTTTAACACTTAGAGCTTGCAAAACTTAATTAATACCTATTTTTCCAGAGAAGTAAGATAATAATAAATAAAAGACTCTCAAGTGTAAAATAGGTAACATTAGGGTTAAATTTTATGGGAAAGGAAATATGATATCAAAAGATGAAAGAAACCTTATGAAATGCCAACTGTTAAAAAGAGCTTATTCAAGTATTTTTAAATATGGATGATACTGGGTTATAACAAATCACCATGTTATTTTTAGACTCCATTAGATCTATTTAAAAGAATGATATAATGGTTGTATTTTAAAATATTGATACCTGCAATACACAAGAAAATCCATTCTTTGAAACCATTTAGACTTTGGATAAAAATGTTTAGGTGTCCACTTAAACATGTATGAGGAGAGTTTTTAAAAATGCTTCTAGGAATAAAGAAGAAAATATAACTATTGATTTAGGGATGGGCAGAGCAAATAAGATCTAGAAAGAATATCCAAGAAAAGAGGGAATGTTCAAAAAAATTCAGAGGAGACACTTGTAAAGAGGGGAAATCATAAGCCTCAGAGAGATCCAGAAAGGTGGAGAAGAGTTACAAGAGACTGTTGAAGCTTTCATTTATGGGTAAATGTGTTGGTGACAGATGTTTTCACCTTTCTGCTCTCTTAGCATGCCCTGTGAATTTGGAGACCAAGGATTCCCTTTCCCTCCAAGGACTCACAAAGAGCCAAGTTTTTTGACAGCAGAGGAAGAGCTCCAAGATATTTTGCAAAATCTAGAGTGCAATAGTTAGTGAGAGTGTCATAAAGCATAAGCAATGAATCAAGACTGGCAGATTCCCTCTTACACCCCCCCTGGCTAGGTGGTAAGCCCAATGTCTATCCATGGAGACACCAACTTTTCTAGTCTAGGCAGTGCCAGGCTCAAAACAGAAGCAGAGGTAATCACTGGTTCCAAGGGAGGCCTATGGATGCAGGAGACTTTCAGAAACCAGAGACTCCACCTCCAGTGTTCTGTGCTGTCCAAAATGCTCTTGACCCTTGCATAGGTCAGGACCTAGAAAGAAACCCCAATAATGGCCAAGACTGGACTTCCTCCCCAGAGGGAAAGGGAACTCAGGTGAATTATTTGGGAAACATAAAAATGTAACCTGTCTTAGAATCTGTATGCTATTGTATATTAAAAACCACTCCATAAGGACTGAAATGTGTTGGGTTGACTTAAACAGCTGGGAGGTCATAGGTGGTTTCAGTAGGGTGTGGAGTATGATTTAGATTGTATGGAATGAGGAATGAGTGGAAGATGAGGAAGTGCAGAAAATACATCTAGACTCTTATTTCAAGAAACTTGGCAATGAATGGAAGGTGTGAGAAAGGTAGATAGTGGATTCGCAACATGGGTCTTTGATGGCTGTTGTTCTCCTGGACTGGCTTCTTTTAATATCTTTTTGTTCCTTTTGGATTTAGAAAGGTAACTATAAGGTAAAACAGACTGGTGCTACAGAGGGATCCTCAGATCTCCATGGTTTTAACACCATATGAAAAAGGTTCATTTCTCATGAAGTAAAATCCAAGTGGGTATTCCTCCTCCGTGATCATGTTCACTAGGAGAGATACAGGGGTCCAAGCTCCTTCCATCCATGCCATCTCCCATACTTGGCTGCTGTTTTAGCTAGCCATTTCACCACTGTGATGAAAGGACCCTACCAGAACAACTGTAGAGGAGGAAAGGTTTATTTAGGGTTTCATGGTGTCACAGGTCTCAATACATAGACAACAGGCTCCATTTCTTGGGCTTGAGGTGAGGCAGGACATCTTGGTGGAAGAGTGTGACAGAGTGAACCAGCTCACATGATGATCAGGTAGCAGAGAGAGAGAGAGAGACTCCACTTGCCAGATGCAAATATATACCCCAAAGCCACACCCCCATGCCCAACTCTTCCAGCCACATCTTGCCAGCCTTCGGTCACTACTCAGTTAATCCTGTCAGGTGATTAATTCACTGATTGGGCTAAGGCTTTCACAACCCAATCATTTCCCCTCTGAACCCTCTCACATTGTCTCACACATGAGCTTTGTGGAGACAACTCACATCTAAACCATAACAGCTGTCAAAGTTGCTCTAGAAGGTTATAGATAATGGCCTGTGAGAGGTGTGTATGGGCTGGGGCTGGAAGTGGTACATGTCACTTTGAACAGAGCTTTGTTACATGACCACACATAACTGCAAAGGGCTGGATATGTAGTGTAGCCATGTACCCAAGCGGGAGGGAGATGGGTTTGCTAAATGCATAGATAGTCTTGGTCACATTATTCTACCCACTTGCTACTGCAACCCAATTATACTATATCCCAGTCACTCAGGACCCCACCCTTGGTTTGGACTTATATCTTGATTATGTTACTGCTCAGCTTCCTCTTGTAATCAGTTCCTGCTTGATACAGTCAAGTCTGGGTTTCTCATAGATACTGCAGGAGATTATCCCTGCTTATGAAACAGGTCACAACCCCCTGAATTCTTAATTTGGAAACCATCAGAGGAGAGGGCTTAGGAGGTTACGCAGATGGCAGGCAGTAGCACCTGTCTCCCATGACTCATTTTCCTTTTTAACTCTTATATTTCTTCACTGTGATAACCCTTGTCACTATGATAACTCTGGGACTTTTTCTGTTAATAATCTACAACCAATGCAAACAAAACTTCTTCTCACACAGCAAGAAAGAATAGCATTAAAAAAGTCATCAAGCTATAAGGGAGGACAAGTGGAAATGAACAAGAGGTATTATGTGTAAACCAGAGGCCACAGGACTACTCCCTCCCCGCTGTCTCTTTTTCAAGTGCTGCCCTTTCTGACCAGCATGTGGACTATTGGGTTTGGCCTGACTTGAGACACCCTTCTGGACTTTGATATCTGACCCTGGGTCTCAGTGTTGAATCAGCTTAGCTTACTGATGAACTATTGGTTTGGCTTTGGTGTCCTGGGTTTTGGAATGCACAGCTTGGCCCTGAGCCTTGGTGTGTGTTTCTGGGTGCATATCTAATTATAATGGTTTCAATCTGGACCATTCTTCTGGCTTTGCCCACTGAGCCTGCACCACAGCTAGACTTCACAGGTTCTTCACTTTTCCTTGTCCTACTTCAGATTACTTTTTTGATAAGTGTGTATTTATGCCACAGCAAGACTACCTACCCTCTAGTGCCCTCTCCCATACTTTTAGTTCCCTGTTTTTTTCTTGGGTAACTAGTAGACCAGTGACTGACCTCAACCTTCAGATGAGCTTAGTCTCTCCCTAACAAGGGTGTGGAATTAGGCAAACTTCACACAGCACACAAAAATTGTGCTTACCCCCTCAAAAAATTATGCTTAACCTAGGATTTAGCAAGCCCTCAAGAGATCCAGAAAAAAAAGGAAAAAGGTCTTAATAAAAAGAAGAATCAAATCATATTTAATGTTTCAAGGACATTGGTTGTTGTAGATGAAATGTTTGTGGTCCTGGCCAAGTTGATACACTGAAGCCCTAACCCCCAAGGTGTTGGCATTAGGAAGTGAGGACTTAGGGAGGTAATTAGGCCACCAGCATGTAACCCTCATGAATGGAAAGCCAGAGAGTTCTTTCTGCTCTTTTTTTACTTGGGAGGACTCAGCAAGAATCAGCTGTTTGCAACTTGAAAGAGGATCCTCTCTGGAACCCAATGACACTGGCACCCTGATCTTGCTTCCAGACTCCACACTGTGAGAAATAAATTCCTGTTGTTTATGTCACCCATTCTATTGTGGCTTGGTATATCAGCCCAAACCGACTAGAATGGGCAAGATGAGTGTGGATTCTTTTTTTTTTTTTTTTGTACCTTTATTTTTTTATGTATTTTATGTGGTGCTGAGGATCGAACCCAGAGCCCCACACGTGCTAGGCAAGCGCTGTACTCCTAAGCCACAATCCTAGCTCTGAGTGTGGATTCTTAATGTACACCAACATCATCAGCCAAACTACCTCTGGTTCAGCTCTTGTGGATTCTTTCTTGGACTCTGGAGAGAAGGAACCCCAATTAAAAGCAACAATAAAAGAAAAGTTTTACAAAATCTCCATGGGTGTTGAGAACCTAAGTGACATTCAAGAGGTATACATGACCCCAGGAAGTTGGACCAGGGAGTGAGACCCCAGGAGGAAGATGGTAGGTATCAGGCTATAGCTAAATAACAGTAGGGGGTACAATTTGAGAAGGGCTGGAGGTTCTGCAATTATGACTGATGCAGCTTGTGGAAGTAAAGGGTACACATGCTAGTACACACAGGCACGCATTCACACTTACCACAGGAGTTTTGTTTGGTTTGAGGAATGAGGCAACAGAATGTTTTTCTAGAAGCTTTTTTTCCTCAGCATTAGCCAAGCCAGAACAGAATTCTGGAGTATCATCAGAAGGTTTCATCTTAGTCTAAGCAAGATCACAATATTAACAGTAAATAAACAACTTGAATTAGAACCTGATCGAGGTGTGAGTTTTTTTTTTTTGCTGAAAATACTTTGCTATTCTATGAAAAAAAAATGTAATAAGCAACCCAAATGTATATAGGCTTTAATTTCCAAATGGGAAGAGGGGAAGGAGAGAAAGGGAGAGAAAAAGAGAAAGAGTTCTGTTAAAAAATCCGAAGGTACTAATATAGGGATGCTGATTCATAATGGGAATGATGGGAAGGAGCACGGGAGGAATAGACAAACTCTAGATAGAGCAGGGGACAGGGGTGAAGGGAGGGGGCATAGGGGTAGGAAAAATGATGGAATGAGATGGACATCATTGCCCTAAGTACATGTATGAAGACACGAATAGTGTAACTCAATGTTGTGAACAACCAGAGATATGAAAAATTGTGCTCTATATGTGTACTATGAATCGAAATGCATTCTGCTGTCATCTATAACAAATTAGAATAAATTTAAAAATAAATCCCAAGGTAGAGCACTTGCTTAGCATGCACAAGCCCAGGGTTTCATACCCCAAACTTTAAAAAACAATGTATTAAGATAATGTCTATATGAGATTTTAAAAACCCAACTTGTATATAAGAATTTATAATGAAAAGCGAATTCTCCAGCTTGTTTCTTTTCTTTCTTTTGCTCTTCTGAATCAAGCATCTTTGACTATTCTTGGTATTTTTTTCACATAGTTCTAAATGGTTATTTCTTGATTTATCAACTTTGGGCACTGGGCATTGATTTCCTTAAATAATTGTCAAGTGTTTAAGAGCATCATCTGAAAAAAAAAAGTATCATCTGCTCCCATTTCTCTTTCTAGTATAGTTGAAGAAAAATACTCAGTTGACCTCTAAATTTTCATTTCCAACTTAAAAAAAAGATAATAAAACCTCCATTTTTTTGTTTCATAGAAAGAATCTTCCGGTTCCTTACTGTGGCAGATGAAAATAGTGCCTCTCATCCTTTTTTCTTTACTGTGCATTACCCCTTTCTCCTTCCAAACTCTGTCAGCCACATTTTTATTTTTCCATTGTGAAAGCTAATATTTAAATTCTGGTTATGTGGGGGCTGGGGTTGTATGTAGCTTGGTGGTAGACCATTCACCTAGCATGTATGAGGCACAGGATTCCATCCTCAGCACCACATAAAAAAATAAATTAAATAGAGGTATTGTGTCTACCGAAAACTAAAATTTAAAAATCTGGTTATGTTAACTACAGTTAACTGTTTTATGATTTGTCTATAAATTGATTATAAAAGTTGATAATCAATAAGCACCTGAGCTCGTTTGAACCCCACCTTGGAGGGGTGCCCAAAACTTAATCTTTCCCCCTATATTTATGGTGTTTTCAACCAAATCATAGCTATTCTACTTGGGAGGAATCTTGTGGAGGGCATTTAACCTAGGCAGCACCAATCTCATTCAGCATCATGATGTTTTACATTGAGAACAACCAATGGAAAGAATCAGAGATGTTGGCAATTTCCAGGGCAGCTGTGGTGGTAGCAAAGACATCCAGTTTGGGGATAGAGGAGGGGCCTGGTGGTTCTGGTAGAGGCAGCCAATGTGCAATGTCAGTGGTTGCATGTCGTCTACTGCTTGACAGTGCTGGCAACTATGGTGTCCTCCTTGGACAGACTCACCATGGCTGTTGCTCCAACTGGGTAACTTCTGAGCCTCCAGAAGTTCCAAATATCACCAATGACTTTCAGTACATTCATTTTCTGTTCAAACCAGTGAGGGTTGATTTTTGTTGTTTCCAATTATGTTTTTTTTAAATCTTTCTTTATTTATTTTATATGATGCTGAGGATCAAACCCAGTGCCTCACACATGCTAGGTAAGCACTCTATCACTGAGCCACAACCCCAGCCTTCCAATTAAATATACTGATTAAATATACTATTGAAGAACCATCTTATTATGTTGCGTAAATATCCTTCACTGTCAAGTCATGTTAACGTCTTTGTGGATTTAATGTCACATATCCCTCATTCTGTAGTGAAAAGTTCCAAACATCAAGTTCAAGTGCATTTTCTTTCTTAAACTCCATAAATGACCTTTAAGCTAGCCTCAAGTGTGTGCACACTAAGTCTATTATCTATTATACTATGTCCTTTCCATTGTCAAGGACTCTCCTTTTGAGAGCCAACCCGCATCCCGTTTGCTCCATGGGTCTGCTTGACGGCGCTTAGCCTGCAAGTTCCTCTCATTGCTATCCTAATTTGGATTCACTGTTTCTAAATCTTGCATTTTTCTCTTTCTTAGTTTTCTTCTTCATTTTGTTGAATTTCATCTTCAATTAACTTCCTAAGAAAGAACAAATGGGAAAAAAAATTCTTTATTCTGAACCTACATTTGATTGATGCTTTTACTATGTATGGAATTCTAGAATGTGACCGCTCCTCACAAACCCATTTTCTTCTTTTGCTAGGCTCACAGTTAGACTATATTTCCCAGCCTCCTTTTGGTCCCCGTGTGACTGAATTCCTGTCAATGAAATATGGCACAACCGACTTCCAGGCCTGGTCTACAAAAACCTCTTACAGAAAACTCTCCATTTTCTCCATCCAACCCCCAGGCTTGTTGCTGAAGAGCATGATAACCTTGAAGCTAGATCCCTGTAGAAGGCAGGAGCCCAGACTGTTGAGCCTACATATTTTCCCAGCAACCCTTTAGTTTTGACTTTTTGGATTTTCGAATAAGAAACAAATTCCCTAATTTTCAAAGCAAGCAGCATTATACAATCCTGTCCATAAAGAAAAGTAGAAATCTTCCCAAAGAATGAAAAAGTCAGTTAGGCCACAAAAAGTGTTGATAAACTTCCTAATCGCAATGGAGCAGAACAAGAAAGAGTTCCAGAAGTTGGAAAATCCACAAGTACGTGAAAATTAAACAACATAATCTTAAACAAAGAGTGGCTTAAAAACAAAATCACAAGACAAATTAGAAAATATCTTGAGACAAATGAAAAACACCTACAACAAAAATTATGGGATGTTGCAAAGCCGTATTAAGAGGCAAATCTATAGCTGTAAATCCCTACGTTAAAAACAAAAAGAATGATCTCACACCCATAACTTAACTTTTATATCTCAATAACTTAATTTTTCTACCTCAAAGTTACAAGAAAAAGTGAAATAAACTAAACTCAAAGCTAGCAGAAGAAAAGAAATAATAAGGATTAGAGCAGAGGGAGAGAATAAAAAACAATAAATTCAACAAAGCCAAGGGTTGGTTCTTTGAAAAGATCAACACAATTGAAAAACCTTTAGCTATCCTGCTCTATCCCACCCAGGACATGAACCATTCTCTTGTCCCATGTATCCCTGCCCATTGGTCACTCGGTAGCCACATTGGATTGACAACGGTGGTGTCGTGGGGCTTGTGTTCAACTCCTATGTGATAGGCTAATTCCAGTTCCAGTTCCTAGGTCATCCACCTGACCCCATCTCATTGCATGGGCATTGTATCATCTCACATCATCCCAAGAAGAGTGAGTACAGTACAATAAGATATTCTAAGAGAATCGGCTTTAACATACCTTATATTACTATATATTGTTATAATTCTATTTTACTGCTAGTTATTGTTGTTAATCTCTTTCTGGGTCTAATTTACAAATTAAACATTATTGTAGGTATTCATAGAAAAAAATATATGGGGTTTAATAATATCCATGGTGTCAAACATGCACCGAGAGCCTTGGAATGTATCTTTGTGGAGAAGGGTGGTCCTATTGTAACTAATAAAGATATTGAGTCAACATGCCAAGATCATTCAAGAGGGAAAGGATAAGGTTTTCAACAAATTGTGCTGGGAAAACTAGAAACAGAAAGTGGAATGGTGGTTGCCAAGGGCTGGGTGAGAGGAAATGGGTCTAAAGTTTCAGTTTTGCAAGATGAAAATGTTCTGGAGATGGGTTGCACAACAATGTTAGTTTACTTAACACTAATGAATTTTATACTTAAAAATGGTTAAGATGGTGAAGCATATATTATGTATATTTTATCACAGCTAAGAATTTTTAAAAGGAAGAAAACTTCTGTTAAAAATATAAGCTTAATCTACTTTACTTTCTAAATTCGAAAATTTATCTCTTTAGTTGTTGTTGTTTGTTTTGGTACTGGAAATTGAACCAGGGTCACTCTACCACTGGGTCACATCCCCAGCCCTTTTTATTTTTTTATTTTAAGACATGGTCTCACTAAATTGCCCAGGCTGGCCTTGAACTTGGGATCCTCCTGCCTCAGCCTCCAGAGTTGCTGGAATTGCAGGTGTGGGATACCATGCCTGGCTCAAGTCTCCATCACTCAGAAGTCAGAAATTGTGATTTTTAAAACAGTTGTTCTCTTTGAAAAGTCAGTGGGCCCACCCTCAGGTAGGCAGGTGCTACCACACAGGTATTTTACAAAGATATTAAATAATTTATGTACTGTATCCTTTAAATGTGACAAGTCACTTCCCTCTCATTGCTTTTAAAAGTGTCTCTTTGTCTTTCAAGAGTTTGATTATGTAGTCTCTTGATATAGATCTCTTTGAATTAATTCCCCTTGGGGGTTCTTGGCTGATAACTTTTTAGATACATAGGTAAATGGTTTTCATTACATTTCATCATATTTTTAAGTATTCTCTTTTCTCCCTCTCTTCTTCTGTGATTTACAGTATTAAATATGTCTATATCTTCAATGGTATCCCACAGGTCTTTGAGGCTATGAACAAGTTCAATTTTATTCATTCTTTTTTCTTTTGGTTCCTCAGACTGGATAATATCAATTATCTGCTTCAAGTTTGCCAATCTTTTTTCCTTTCACCTGATCAAAAGGACCTTGGAACCCCTCAATAGTGAATTTTTCATTTCTATTTCTACAGTTTAAATTCTAGAATTTGGCTTTTCTTTATAATTTCCATGTTTTCCTTTTTATTAACATTCTCTATTTGATGAGATATGGCTCTCATGTTTTCCTTTAGTTCTTTCCTTTAATTCTGTGAACATACTTGAAAGAGCTGGTTTTAAATCATTGTCTGGTAAAGTCAATGAATGGCTTCCTCAGGAACAGTTTACATTGACCATTTTTTCCCCTGTACATAGGCAATAATTTTTTGCTTCTTGGCATACCTTATGTAGGTACATGTTCTTAAAAACTGTACCTTTTCCATGATATAATGCGGCAACTTGGGAAATCATATTCTCTTCCTCTCAAGAGCTTATTGGTGCCGCTTATTGTTATTGATTTGTCTAGAGACGTTTCCAAATTAATCCCCAAAACCCTGTATTGTTTGTTGCAAGGGGCCCTGGAGTCAGTGCTCAGTTAGCTTAGTGATCAGCTAATGATTGGACAGAGATTTCTTTAGATGCTTGGAATGAATAAGCCTCCCCATCTTTGCCAAGGGATGCTGTTTGTGAATAGGGGCTCACCTTTAATACCAGGCGTAGACTAATCTCTTTAGTATTCACCTCCTTCTTATGTTAAGCCTCTAGGTCAGCCAGAGGTGATTGCTTAGGGCCTTCCCAAGTCTTTCTTGAGCACACACACAGTCCTATGCCTGGATATAGCTTCTAGTTGTCCAGGGATGTGTTCAAAACCTCTGTGGACATCTCCTTCCCTAGCTTTTCCTTTTGAGCTTTATGTATGGCCTATTGTTTGCATCCAACTGGTATCCTTAACTTCAGGTAGCAGCAAAGTTAAACAATTTTCTCTAGATTTTTTGACAATTGGCTTTGGGGGAAAAGACTTTCTCTCCAGGTGAGCTGGAATCAGGTCAAATAAAGACAGTTTTGCAAGTGAGGTCTTCCAGGGAACCATCAGACAAGTCAAATAATGACAAATCTCTGGTGATGCGACTTTGAACAAGTTCCAGCCCTCTTCTCCTCCCTCCAGTGGCTTTTAGGCTGCTGGTTTTCACTGTGATTGGGGATCATTGGCTTTTAAGACTACCACAGAGCTGGAGAATGGGGTATCACAATAGGAAAATTTAAGACACTCCAAGTCTCTTTTTCTTTATAGATGGTTCAGCAAAAAAAATTTTTTTTTAAAAATAAACACCCCTCAGACTGCTGCAAAGTCTTTAATTTCCATAGTTCAAAAAATGTTGATTCTGACACTTTTTTGCCAGCTCTTTCAGTGCCTTTTTAAAGGGGAAAATATTCATAGGTGTTTCCTCTACCATTCCTGCTGATGTTGCTCTGTATTCATTTTTATTAGCCTCAATATCCTTAGAATAAAGGAGTCAATCAAGTATTCCTTGGAGCTGTTACACACTGCATCTAGGCTGTCCATTTATTCCTTCATTTATTTACTCATCACTTAACAAAAAGTTGTTGGGCATCTACATATGTTCAAGCTTCCTATGAGGTGTTAGAGATGCACTGGTGAACATGGCAGACACAGTCCTGGTATCAACAGAGCTCACATTCTAGTGGGGTGGGGTGGGGTGATGAGGATAGGGTGGGAAACATATAATAGAAAATAAGAATTCAGCGTAAGTGCTATAATATGTAAACGTGGATGGTTCCTGACTTATGCTGGTTTGATTTAAAGTTTTTTTTTTCCAACTTTACAATGGTATCAACTGATACACATTCTATAGAACCTGTACTTTGTATTCTGAATTTTGATCTTTTTCCAGCTACCAGTATGTGATATGATTCTCCCTCATGATGTTAGACAGTGATAGCAAATCACATTTCCAGTGAGCCACATGATTATGGGTATAAACAACTGGTACAATATTCTACAATGTAGTATGTTCAATATACAAGAGATATGCAATACTTTATTGTAAAACAGGCTTTATGTTAGATGATTTTGCCCAACCAGAGGATAATATAAATGTCTGAGCATGTTTAAGACTAAGCTATGATGTTTGGCAGGTTAAGTGCATTAAATTCACTTTTTAGTTACAATATTTTTAACTTAGGATGGATTGCTTGGGACAGAACTTCATCATAATTTGAGGAGTATCTTAGGTTCTGTGGGGCCGCATAAGAGTGGTATTGAATTTGAACTTGTCAGGGGAATCTGAGAGGATGAAAAAAAATTTCATGGAAGAAAATGACATCTAATCTCATAGTGAGCTTAATTTAGCCAGGTGAAGAGGGACTTAAACAAAATAAAATGTTATTTTCTCTCAAATATCACAAGACCAAAGGTAAAGCATGATGTTACACGTTGTATATACCCCACCTTCCCTTTATGTTTCTGCTTTCACCTCTAAGGGCTCCTGTGGAACCAAGGTGGTTGCTACAGAGCGTATCACTGTGTCCACATTTCTGATATAAAGAAAGAAGAGGGAGCTGGGTGCGGTGGCACATGCCTGTAATCCCAGCAGCTTGGGAGGTTTCTGCAGGAGGATCCCAAGTTCAAATCCAGCCTCAGCAATTTAGTGAGGCCCTAAGCAACTCAGCAAGATCCTGTCTCAAAATACAATATAAAAAGGGCTGGCTCTGTGGTTAAATGTTCCCGGGTTCAAACCCCAGTGCAAAAAAATAAAAAATAAGGGGCTGGGAAGGGCAGAGAAAAGCCGGAATCAATGCTTTCTGTTTGCATGCTGTTGGCATTTCCTCTTGCAAGGAAAATTGGGAAATATATTGCCTTAACTGATGTTATCCCAAAAATAAGGAAGAGGGGGAGAATGAACAGGATGCAGATACCTAGCAGTCTTTGACGCAAATCAACAAATGCTCAGCTAATATCCAATGAAAACTTAAATGTTAAATGAACAGCTGCTTCACATTTCCAAAATTAATGTGAAAAGACTAGACTTCACTGACTAGTGAACTTTTGGGCATCTGGGCACATACATGCACATTCACACATTTTTGAACTTCCTATTTTGAACATTCTAGGCTCTGTAAGAAAAGTGGTTATGTTTTCCTCTGAGCAACAGAAAACTCGGATTGGGTGTTTCATTAAGGGTTTATCTTTTTCCTTAGGAATTAAGGGTTGTCAGGGATTCTTCTCCATCACTGCATGGGCTATATGACTGCAAGTATATGTGGTCACACTGAAGTAGAGTTCTGGGCAATGGCACATTCTTGTGTGATAACTTCAGGGTCTTACCTCAAGAAAGAGTATGTCTCCTTGGCCTGCAAGCATTAAGTGCTAGCCTTCAGTGGGCTGCAGAGTGGGAATTACTTTCTCAAGTTTTCCACCGAAATGTGACATTGTCTCAGAAGGAGCTCACAGGCAATGAGGAGTAATAAACATGGAGCTAGATCAGGTGGGAATGAAGGAACCTGGATGCTGCAGGAAGTCTCTTGGGGCAAGAGTTTAGCTATTATAAGCAAGAGAGTGGAATGGGGTCTGAGAGTCCTGGAAGTAGCTACTTATGAAAGTGATCAGAGCCGGGCATGGTGGTGCACACCTGTAATCCCAGCAACTTGGGAGGCTGAGGCAGGAGAATCATGAGTTCAGAGCCAGCCTCAGCAACTTAGCAAGACCCTAAGCAACTCAGTGAGACCTTGTCTTTAAATAAAATATATATATTTAAAGAAAAAAAAAAGAGGGACTGGGAATGTGGCTCAGTGGTTAAGCACCCCTTGAGTTCCACCCCCCACACAAAAATAAATAAATATATAAATAAAAGTGGTCAGAGCACTGTACTTAGAAAACAACCATGTTCAGTGACAACAATTTGTTCATGTATTTTTTTTTATCATCTGACTCTAATTATGACAGAACATCAAACAAATCTAAATTGAGGGATCTTTCCACAAGATAACAAGCCTGCACTTTTCTAAAATGTCAATGTCATAAAAGATAAAGAAAAGCTATTTTAGATTCAAAAGACTAAAGAAACACAACCACTAGATGTGTTGTGTAATCATGGATTGAATCCCGAGGTAGGGAAATTTTCTATAAGAGGCATTATTGGGGCAATTGACAAAATATGAATATGAACCACATATTCAACTGCACTTAGTGTTTATTGATTTTGATACTTGTCCTGTGGTTACTTTCAAGCATCTGTATGTGTTTATGTATTTGAGAGTAAAGTATATGATGCTTACAGATTGCTGTCAGGGGTTCAGGAAAGACAGATGGACAGAGTCAGGGAGACCTATGGTGGTAAAATATTAACAATGGTGAATTTGGATGAAGGGTCTAAAGGTGTTCTTTTGTGCTTTATTTTTCTGCAAATTTTCTTTAAGTTTGAAATTATATAAAAACAAAATGTTTAAAAACTCTTTAGAGAGGACCTACTATGTGCCAGATGTTGCTCTAAGAACCAAGAGCCGTGTAAGAGCCTTCATACTCTCTGCCTCTTCTTTCCCATTGCATTTATTAATGCCATTTTTAAAGTTCTAGTGTCCATCAGCAATGTCAATAGAAATCCAAGAAAGAGGATTTTTGTCAATGTTGGGATCCCAGTGTTAGGGAAGATTAATAATGAAGTGTAATGATAGTAAGAATCGTACTGTATCAGTCAGGATGGGCTAGATTTTACAACACCAACAAACAAACCCCAAATTTCAATGGCTAAAAAGATTTAGTTCTCGCTTATGTTATGTTTCAGGACATGTCATTCAGGAACATTTGGGGGTTTCTGCTCCATGATGTGTTATAATCAAGGCTGATGGAGAAGCCACCATCTGGAAAAACCTGAATGTTTGGGGAGAGAGAGAGAGAGAGAGAGAGAGAGAGAGAGAGCGAGCACGCGCACAGGCCAGACTTGGATAGTCTCATATCAGCGATTCAGTTTTCTGCAGAGAAATTAAGTATGCCACATTCTGTTCACAACAGACCCATCAGGATGACCCCACCCAACCAAGGGAGCCAGCAAGCCATTCCACCAGGGGTCTGGAGGAAGAAAGCCAGAAGTTTATTGAACACACTGATAACTATCACACCTACAAAGAAAACTCCAAGGGGAAATGTAACTCAGTGATAGATGCAGGTTCTCTATGGTCTGTACCTTGTCCTTATTCAGATACAAAGGGGACAGCATCCCTTAGATCTATGTGTGTGTGTGTTTGTGTGTGTGTGCACATACATACACACATTTTTAAAAACTTGCTTATTTTAAAAATTGTGGTCCATATGTTTTCCTTAACTTTTTCGGGTTATTTTTTATTGTATTTTAAGGAATGATAGCTGTTACTCCAAGATTAAAAACACGGGCTTCAACATTACTGAAATAAGCGTTGACATTCTTTTCAACCTCAATATCATTATGTCTTATTAATAATTTATTTGTATATGCACCATTTACTCTAAAGACACAGTTTATACATCATACAAATAAGATCACAATGTCCAGGGTTACCAATTAGCCTTATCTACAACATTAACGACTATTTTATGTCTGTCTATCAGGGCAAATTTTGTTATTTGAAGTGAAGGAGGGTTTACGTACTGATTTGCTTCTTTGTTCTAGATTTTGCAACATTGAAAAAGGTGGATCTTAACATTTTCTTTTTGAAAAGAGTATTTTTACTATTCTTTGAGAAATGACTCGATGCTGGTATCACACATATATCCCAAACTAGCCATTCTTCAACTGGACTGTCTTCCCAGCTTATTGACAATAATGTCACATTGGAGTCTTTATTGGAGATTGTTGATGGGAACTCTTACTTCTTCCTGGCAGCACAGCCTGCCACTTTATCACAGAAGAAAATCAAATTGCTCTGCACAGCTTGCTCAAAACTCTATTAGTTGTCCCTCAGTACTGTTTTTGTTCCTCCTCTTATTTGGAAATGAATTATTGCATAGTTTGTCTTAGTATTTTCAAGGTAGCAAAGTAAATAGATGATAGATAATTACCATAGCTGTCTTTTATTTTTCCACATTAAAAATGCTCTTTCACAGTGTTAGGTACTGTGGGTCCTCCATAAATTCTATAAAATAATACCAGTGATCATATAATACACACTAATTGCCCTCTGGAGCCTCTTCTTGCCAGATGGTGAAAATATAAACATTTAATGTGTTGCATAATCTGAAAAGACCACTAATGGGCAGGAGACACCTGTTTTGAGTTTTTTCTGGAGAACAACAGGGATTAGGTTATTTTAATAAAGGATGATTAGCTCAAAGTTATCCTGCATTGGGAAAGGATGGATCTTGCTCTAAAGTTTAATTGTTCATTTATTCAGTCAGCTAATTATTGAGTTCCCTCCCTCCCTCCCTCCCTCCTTTCTTTCTCTTTCTTTCTTTCTTTCTTTCTTTCTTTCTTTCTTTCTTTCTTTCTTTCTTTCTTTCTTTCTTTCTTTCTTTCTTTCTTTCTTTCTTTCTTTCTTTCTCTTTCTTTCTTTCTTTCTTTCTTTCTTTCTTTCTTTCTTTCTTTCTTTCTTTCTTTCTTTTCTCTCTCTCTCTCTCTCTCTCTCTCTCTCTCTCTCTCTTTCTTTCTGCCTGCCAGGGGTTGAACTCAGGGACACTTAACCACCAAGTGATATAGCCCCAGCCCTTTATATGTTTTATTTTGTTTTAATTTTGAAACAGGATCTCACTAAGTTGCTTAGGGCCTTGTTAAGTTGTTGAGGCTGGCTTTGACCTTGTGATCCTCCTGCCTCAGCCTCCAGAGCCGCTGGGATTACAGGCAATGTGCTATCATGGCTGGCTTATTTACTAAGTTCTTACCATGGACTTTATTTTGAAGCTATGAATGGGCTGCTAAATGACATGGTTGTGTATAAAGGTTAGGAAAATCATGCTGCTAACAAAGTGAGGTGCAGCTATGCATGATAGAGTGAAGAACAGATTGGAGAGGGAGAGAGGAAGGATTTGTAACAATCCAAGCGAGAAGTGAAGAGAGACTGAATTAAAACAGTGGTGGTGGGACTTATGAGGAAGGAATAGCCTCAAAAGTATCTGGAGATGGCACCTATAATTGTTGACTTGTTGGACATGGGGACAGATGAGAGGGAGATACTCCAGAGGATGCCTAAGTGGGCAGCGTGGGCAAGCAGGTGGGTAGCGTGATGTTTTATTGAGAGAATGAACACCTAGGAAAAATGGTGTGTGTGTGAGATCAGGTTAGCATCAGAGGCATCACTGAGATGGAGAAGATGGATCAATAATGTGGATCTGAAGGTCAGCTGAAAGTTTCATCCATTTAGCAAATTTTTATTGCATGTCTGGGCGGTGGCACCAGATGTGGCAGTTGGATGATTCCATACAGTCATAGTTAAAGCCATGGTGTGGAAGAGATCAAATTAGAACTGGGTGGGATGAGAAAAGCTCCCTCCATCTTTGACCTCTCCTGCTCCTGCATGCTTTGGTCAGTGGTGAAGCTTGCTCTTCTGTTCTGTTTCCCACTTTGGCAAGCCTTCACTGCACACTTAGCCTCCCCTGCGGCCTCTGTCAATTCAGCCCTTCCCAACCTGACTTTGCCTCTCTATCATGACTGCCCTTGCTAATGCACCAGTGAATTCTTTGTTGACATGTGTCAGGAACACTTCTGTTTTCCCTTCAGAGGGCCAGGATGGGCAGCATTCCCTTAGGTCCTTGCTGTTTCTTCCTGCTGCTCTGAATTGAGAACAGTTCTTCCCCCTTCTTTGTGCTCCAGCCCTGATATGAAGATAATTTTAATGGAAAAGCATTCCATTAGACAAATGACTCTAACCAATCCTTTATGAACAGTTAAGTTCCTTCTGATTTTTTAAAAATATTGTAAACAAAGCTATGGCAAACAGGCATATACATAGATCACTGGGCTCTTTTCGTATTATCTTTTTCTGAAGTACTTCTAGAAATTAAATAACCAAATCGTTACACTGTAACATCTAATACATATTGTCAAATGCCTTTTAGTTAAATTCTACCAATTTACACCCCTGCCAGCAACAGTGGAAGTGTCTGTGTCACCATATTTTTGGCACATTCTTAGTGTTAAGCACCTTTAAAAATATCTGATGAGCTTTATTTGTAATTTTATTGTGGTAAGAATATTTTAACCTCAGATCTGCCCTCTTCACAGAGTTTTAAGTGTACATTATTGTCATCTTCAGGCACAATGGTTAACCCATTTTAGAAATCTTTGACAATGTGATAGGTAAATAATTATATTCTAATGGCCTCAATTTAGATATATTTGATGACATACGAAGCTGAGCAGATACCTATCGATCATTTGTATTTCATGCGAGTTTTTGTGTGTGAACTTCCTTGTCATGGATTTTGGGGGAGGCCTGGTTTTCTTTTGGAGTATAGATAGCATTATATATTATATATTCGGACAGGATGACAAAGCGGTGATTATTGTTATTACTTGGAGTGAAATTGCTGAATAGCTGGGGATCAAACCTGCTGCATCAGCATCACCTGGGCACTTGACACAATGTTGCACAAGGGCACCTCCCTGGACTTGTTGAATTAGAGTCGACAAATTAACAGAATATATTCTGTAAGGGTAGGAACTATGAATATTGCTTGGGACCAATATTGTAGTGTGTAACATAATATTGGCAAATCTAGGGGCTTAATTAATATTGACTTAACTAATAAATTCCCCCCTTTTTGTTAGTTTTCAGATCCTGCCTTCCAGTTGCCAGCTGAAGTTGGGCAATTTCATTTCTTAAACAAATGCAAAACTACATTTTCTAGGTTGGGAATAGAACTGTTTTAATTTAAAATTTATGCTTCTGGACGCAGGTTCCAGAGGGAACAAGGGAGTGACACAGAATAGTGGGTGATTGTAGATGTTCCACTCAAGTCCTACCTCTTGTGTTCTTGGTAGGGACTTGTTGAAAGTCAAAGAGGGAGGTGGGGAAAGGAAAGAAGGAAACTTTGGAGTATGTTATGAGGAATTTAACAATCATCCAACCTCTGCTTTGATTTTAACATGACAATAATTGGGTCTAGAATTGAGGTGAAGCAAAAGTCATCTATTTTTAAATTGGCTACATTGAACTTGAGGTAATTAAAACCTTGAGATAAGCTCATGTGTTAGTCAGCTTTCCATTGCTGTGACAAACTACCTGAGAAAGTAAATTTAAGGGAGAAAAAGTTTGTTTTGGTTCATGGTTGCCTGTCCTATTGCTATGGGCCTATGTGAGGCAGAACAGCGGGGAGGGGACCATGTGGCAGAGCAGAGTTGCTCACAAGAGAGGGNCTGCTTAGTTCATGGCAGGCAGGAAGGAGAGAGGGAGAGGGAGGGGAAGGGGGAGGGGAGAGGGAGGAGGATGGAGGGAGAAGGAGAGGGAGGGAGGGAGAAGGAAAGAGGGACAGAAGGAGGGAGGGGGGAGAGAGAGGTGTGGGGACAAAGTAATCCTTCCAGGGGCACATTTTCAGTGATCTACTTCCTCCAGCTAGGCCCCACCTCCTAAAGGTGACACCACCCACTGGGGACACACCTTCAATACATGACCCTGTCGGGGACAGTCCAGATCCAAACAATCACAGCTCATTATATTGCTTAATCCAATTTGGGCTGAAGAATGACATCTCTGTGATAAAATATCAACTACACTCAGAAAACTCAGAAGAGCACGGATTATTTCATTGAGGGATTCAGGGAAATTGAAATAATTGGTCTGTGAGCTGCAGCGGTCAGGTTTGTTGACTGGTTTGGGTGCTTTCTTTTTTTTTTTGGCTTTCCACTGACTGCTGGTCAGTGATTCGGTCAATGTACTGTGTTCCAGCCCAGAATTTAACTACTGCATTTATAAAGGTAGATGAGACATCAGCATGTGATGACATATAATGGCTCTCCATTGTTCTACAATGTCCATGAGGGTGACGACCTCACTGTTTTAGTCACCACTGAATCACCACCAGCCACTGCCTGTACAGTGCCTCGCACACATTAGGTACTCAATGAATATCTGTCGATTGAGTGAGTAGATGAATGAATTCCCATACATACATATAGCTTATCAAAACCCAGATCCAGCTCTAAGTAAATTCTTAAAAAAAAAAAATCCTTTCATGAGTTTTAAAGATTTTTTCCCCTGAGAATTCAGTCATATTCTTTTTCTATTTGCTGCCTAGTGAGTTAAATCTAAACTCCTTGGTCAGGCATTTGAAATTCTCCATAATATGTTCTCAAGTTACCTTCTAGGATTACTCATTTTCATCTGACACAAGTGGTCCAGTTGAAATGGTTACTTTTTATTTTTATAAAATGGATCTTTACACTCTTCTTCTATTTGAGTCCTTCTGAGCAGGTGCCCCATCTCCTCTGTTATGACTTCGCTGAGATTACCTTGGTGAACATTATGATGGCTCCTCTATATTCCTTCCTCTTCTCTTTGTTGCTTCCCCAGTTTTTCATTTGAGAACCATACCACCCCCAGAGGGGAAGAAACCCAACTCCATTACTGTCATTTAAAGAGGAAGAGGACTGTTATCATTATAGTAAACCCATGTCCTGCCAGAGATGTTGATTCAGGGATGGGTATGTGATTCCATCATACCAGAGCCTGAGACAGAGACAAACTTTTGCTGCAGGTTGCTCACTTCCTCTGAGTGAGATGAGGAGACACACTCCTGGAAACTGTGGCAGCCATCTTGGTTGGATGGAACTGACACAGTGGGAGGCAGAGAAAGAAGCTGGTGCTTGACAATAGAAGAGCCCCACAAGGCCCATCTCCTAGGAGACTTTCAGTGATGTGCACCAACCAATCATCTTTACTATTGGGGCCATTTGAGGGTTTATTGTTGTTATTATTTGCAAAGGTACCGCCCCTCTTCTCATAAACTGGCAGTTCAGTTTCTGTCCTCAATGCCTTCTCACAGCACTTTCTGCAAACTTCCTGTTAGTACATGGGAATAATGTATGATGTGAATAACCAAACACATGTTCATAGATTGCTGTAGCATCTCACAGAGTGACTTGTCCACACTGTTGCCTAAACAAATCCGTTGATCACAAAAACAAATGAGTCTTTCAAGTTAGGTAAATTTCAGTAGTTATAATCTGGGTCAGAGGATTTGCCTTATTTCTATGGAAATTTTGTAGTATAGTTTAAAATTCTTATGTAAATATAAGAGCTAAAATCATAAAACTTAAATGAAAACATAGGGATAAGTATTCATGACCTTGGATTTGGCAAATAGATGACACTAAAATCACAACAGTGGACTTGATCAAAATTGAAAATGTTTTTGTGTTGAAGGACATTATCAATAAAGTGAAACAATAAGCTACAGAATGGGAGGAGCAAATACTCACAAAACATGTATAGGATAAGAGTCAGAATCTATACTTTTATACTCAATAAAGAATCAAACAACCCAATTAAAATACAAGCAAAGGCTTGAATAGACATTTTTCCAAAGAAATTATATGAATGGCCAATATGCCCATGGACAAGTACTCAACTTTGTTAATTATTAGGGAAATGTAAATTAAAACCACTAGACACTACTTTGCACAGACAAGGATGACTGTAGTCATAAAAACAGAAAATAAGTATTTATCAGGAGTGTGGTGAAATTGGAAAGCTTGTGCACCATTGATGGGGATGTAAAATGGTTCAGCCACTGTGACAGTGGTTTGGTGCAGGTTTGGTGCTTCCTTAAAAAGTCAAACAGAGAATTACCATATACCCCAATAGTTCCACTCCTAAAATAACTTGAAAATAGGTACCTGAACAAGTACATGGCCACAAAGTCATAGCAGCACTGTTCATGAGAGCCAAAAGGTGGAGAAACCTGAATGATCATCAACATGATGATAGATGATTTATCAATATAATGATTATCAACATGATAGATAAGCAAATTATACTGTATACATACAATGGAATATTGTTTAGCCACAAAAAGAAATGCATTTCTAAGTCTACGGGCCTCAGAAACTTTGTGCTCAGTGGAAGAAGACAGATATAAAAGTTCACACATAATTCCATTTATATGAAATATTCAGAGTAAATCCATAGAATCAGAAAGCAGGTTGGTGGTGACAGACCAGGCTTCAGTCTCACAGCCCTCTATTAACTGATTTTAATATCACTGTTTGGTTTTCAGTGGTTTCATTTTGACTCTCCCCTTTGTTATTGAACACCTGTTTTCCATTTTGGTATTTTGCATTATACTTCAGATAGTGATACAAAATTTCCTCTTTGGATTTATTTACATAGAAATGGGAGTCAATGTAAAAAAAAGCAATAAGCAAATAATAATATAAATAGTATGAGGATCTAGGGGAAAAGTGGAACTCAAGACTATTAAATAGGACCCACTGGCATAAAACACACATTCCAGCCTCTTGCTACCCATGCATGCAGCCCTGACAACATCACCATGCTCCTCTGAGTTTTATTTCGTGCTTATCTCACCCAGATTTTATGGAAAGTACTATATCGATGTAAATTAGCATTACTCACTGTTTTGGATATTATATGTTTCACAGAGGCTGAGTGCCCTGGAGCTGTGTTTCCCAGACTGCTTTGGCAGCAGAGTTCTGTAAGATGTTGGTTGTGCCAGAGAGGTGCACTCATGGGACCTAGAGGGCACCGGGAACATGTCATTCTGCAGCAGCAAAGGTTGACATGAAGACAAGGAGACTAATTTCTAAAGACTGGCCCTGACAGTCCCTGGATTCTGAACTGTAGGCAGTGATGTGTAGCCGAAATGGGCAGTCATTATCTGTTATCTACTCCATCTCATCTCTGGGTGCAGCAGCTTCCTGGCACTGGGTCCACATCTGATGAAAGTTGGTGGTGGTGCCTCTTGACCTTCACCCATCTACTCTTCCCAGAGATTTTTCACATGGGAATTCCTTTATTAGATATCTTTCTTCCTGTGTCCAGACTGTATCCTCACTAAAAATATTGTTGGTTTCCTAGGGGGGGGGAACCTGGCATTTTAGTGATAATACAATAATAGTTGATGTTGTTTGAGTGCTTATTAATTGTCACTGGGCTCAGCACTTTACATGCATCATCTCATTGCTCTGAGAGGAACTTATGGGGTAGTTCCTATTACTCTCACCATTTTGAAGAGGAATAAACCAAGGTAGAGGTGATACAACCAACCCAAGGCTCAGAGTTAGCAAGTTCAGAGCTCGGATTTGAACTCAGGAGGTTGGATTCTAGACAGCGCTTGATTACTCTCCCCTCTACTGTACCTCCCCCCCAAAACAGTTCACTTCAGGTTTATGCTAACGTACCCTAAGGGCAAAATTCAGGTCTCAGAATTCAGGAGTGCTGATTTTTAGAAGGTCAACACAGCTTATGTACCACGTATTACTTATGGGGCTGCATATATGGGATCTGGGGCATCTTGTAATCAAATACACAGAAATCTGCAGCAAAATGAATGCTCATATTAAATAATATAAAGACCATAAATAGCAAAGGAAAGTTCGTTGCCATCAAAGTAGTTTAGGTGCAAAACTTATGGAAAAATCTTTCAGTTTTCAGAGATTTGTGGATTTATTTCTAAATTGCCGATTAGAAATTGAAAATTTGCCATTTTCATAAAGTATTAGCAAATATAAAAATAAGAGTAGGTTAAAAATATATTTTTTCATCTATCATCTTATTCTCATGGAGCCTTTAGTCTGGCTGCTTGAGTCCCCTATTTCTTTCCCTTTTTAGTCAAAGTACATGGGCAAGGACTTATTTCATGTCTAAGTCAAATGTAATTACAGGTACCGTATATTGACTTTGATGGAGGTCATTATGTCATTTCACAAAGCCGCATATATTACCCTACTTCAAAGGAAAGAACCAGACAAAATTAGAAACTTCACAATAAAAACATGCCCTTGAATACCTTAGGATCCTATAGTTCACTCTGATCTCCCATAACTTGACTTTTGAACATAGCATTTTTTGTTGTTGTTGTTGTTTTTGTTTTTGTTACTGGGGATGGAACCCGGCACACTTAACCACTGAGCCACATCCCCAGCCCTTTTTATTTTTTATTTTGAGACAGGATCTTGCTAAGTTTCTGAGGGCCTCACTAAGTTTCTAGGGCTGGCTTTGAACTTGTGATCTCTTAGCTTAAAATAGAGCTATGCTTTAGCACTTCATTTTTAATCAATTTTATGCCAGTTGTCCATACATGTGTAACAAACCACACTGAACTCAAAAGCTTAAGATAACAATTTATTACAGTTTTTATGATTCCCTAGGTTGACTGGCCTCACTTGAGATGTCCTCACTTGGGGTTTCCCATGGGGTCAGACAGTTGGTGCTCCAGACATTTGAAGCACTGACTGTGCTGCCCACTCAAGATGCCTTGCCCATGTGTCTAGCAGTTGATGTTGGCTCAGCTGAAGTTGTTCATGTATATATGTCCTCTGTGTGTGGCTTGGGCTTCTCTCAGCATAGTGTCTGAGTCTCTGGGGGAGTGCACTAAGAATTCCAGACACCAGGTGGAAGCTGCAAAATACATCCAGCCTTAGAAATAACTCAGCATCATTTTCACTGGAATCTTTTTTTTGGGGGGGCGGGGTCAAAGTAAGTCACAGGGCCTGCCCAATTTAAAAGAAGGATGACATGGGCTGGGGTTGTAGCTCAGTGGTAAAGCGCTTGCCTAGCATGTGTGAGGCACTGGGTTTGATTCTTAGCACCACATATAAATAAACAAAATAAAGGTTCAAGGACGATATATATATATACACACACACACACACACACATACATACATATACACACACACTCTATTATAAGGGAGGTAATTCTAAAAAGCTGGTAATTATATATATATATACATTTTTTTTTTACATAAGAGATAAGAGGGTATGAATATTGGGATGGACCGTTCATTGGGAGGCCATCTGTGAAAACTGCTACCACACAATTTATATAGATTTATGTGTACAAGAGTTTAAAAGTCATTTTAAAAATCAAATACATGGAGACAAATGTTATCATCCTAAAATGGAGAGAAAAATGCAATGAAATTGTACTTTGATTTTTTTCAACATCTTATAGTACTTTTTAAATACATTTTTGCCTGATGAGACAAAAAGATAAAACAAATGCCATGAGATCTAAGAGGTGGCCGAAGGGATGGTTGAAGTATGACAACTATAAGTTGAGAAGGCAGAAGAAAATCTCTAAAACTATAAAGACATAATGAGACACTTTTCAAATGATATGGCATCTTTAGAGATTTCTGGCAAACCATGATAACCATTTTGTCATGTAACAAGGAACAGGGTGACTTCTGAGCAGAAAAGCAAAGGAGGCAATAAGAGGCAGCCTTGTAGTTGAAAACCAGTCATTCCTAAATTATTTTTTAGTCACAGACCCTTTTGTGCATGTGAAAAAATTATAAACTTCTCTCTAGAAAATGTGGATATTTTCATCTCTGTGTCCCTTCCTTCTTTCAATCATTCTTTCTTCCTTACTTTTTCCTTCCTTCTATGATTATTTATAGGGAACTGATTCTGTTTAGACACCAGTCGGGACCAAGGAATAAAATATAGCAGAAGACAGTCAAGTTTCCCAGTCTCCTGGCATGTACAGTTTTAAGACAAGGAGACAGACAAAACTGAGAACACCACTAAATAAGACAATCTCAGATTATTATAAGTGAACTGTGTATAAAAAAAATCTTGCATGTAATTTTATGAAGTTCACCATCCTTTTGTGGATTCTTCTTTGCTCTCCAATCAACAATTTCACTTTTAAACTGAAGGATAACTTTTTAAAAAAATATGAGCTGTGTGGATGTAGTTGTTGATTACCCATTGATTTTTTACTTACATTGAGTGCACAGATGTTGACTCATCTGTTTTTATTTTCACCCATGAAGAATAATTATATGCAGTGTTATTGGAACTGACTTTTCCAATCAATATAAGAACATTGGCTTTTATAAAAATTTAAAAATTAAAGTGGCTGGTGAGTATAAATATATGCACTGTAAGGCTTTTCCACAGCCTTCTTCCAAACCCCACCCCCACTTAGGGAACTAGCTGCTTACCCTCTCAAAAAAATTAAATGGCTCATAAAGCCATGGATTCACATTGCAAAGCCTCAATTTACAAGAGACTCTAAGAGCTGACCCTTTCATCCATATTTTGAAGATGAGAGTGGAGGATGGATAATTTGCCTTGAAAGTTTTATTCCCTCTATGTTCTATGTTTTTATGTTTTCACCACAAATTGGCCTTAGTTATTATGGTATCTTGTAGGGGATTTAAATATATACTTTTATCTTTGGCAACATTGTAAGTATTGTCATTAACATAACATATAACTTTTTCAACAGTGAATGAAATGCAAATATCAATTTCTCTTACTCTATTATAAGGGAGGTAATTCTAAAAAGCTGGTAATTATGAAAAATTTTAATTAGTAACACAAACCTTAAATTATGTCTTTTTTTGGTATTTTATTGATATCAAGTTTTTACCTTTTCTTCAGCTGAAAGGCATTTCAGTACATATATATTTTTTAATTGTTTTTTGAGTTTTTTTAAATTGAACCCAGGCATTCTACCACTGAACTACATCCCCAGCCCTTTTTTAACTTTTATTTTTTATTTCTCACTAAGTTGCTGATGCTGGTTTCAAACTTGTGATCTTCCTGCCTCAGCCTCCCAAGTCATGTGGATTATAGGCATATGTCACATATGCACACTCAGCTGCATTTTAGTATATGGTGTGTTATTTTGGACTCAATATAATCTTGAAGTGAATGTACTCTAATTATTTAGAGCAAGGGTTAACAAACTCCCACTGTAAGGCTCAAGTCTACTTATTTTTGTTAGTTTTCAGTGAAACCCAGTTACCACTATTTTGTACATATACTCTGCATGCTTGTACACCTACTATCATTCCTCTTTTAGAGAATTTTGTAAAGTGGTTCTGTCTTTATTTCCTTTATAATTATTGACATAAATTCTGTATTCCACAGATAACATAATAGGCATATTGCCAAGGTTAGGCACATGATCTAGGCATACTATATGACTACCAAGTGTCAAGCACTACACTAGGGAAATAGTAGTAAACAGTAGACAAAATTCATGCTTGGGCTGGGGTTATGGCTCAGTGGTAGAACACTTGCCTAGCATGTATGAGGCACTGGGTTTGATCCTTAGTACTACATAAAAATAAAATAAAGATATTGTATCCACCTACAACTAAACAAATATTTTTAAAGATTCATGCTTATTGTTCAATGATACTTCCAAGACACTCAATAATAAAAATTATGACAAACACTTGGAGTTTTACTGAAGAACAGAACAGATTTTATATTGAGGTGACTGGGTGTTGACACTGACTAGGGAAAAAAATGTGGGAATTCTTGAACTGCAATAATACTATACAATCAGAGTGCTACAATAAAATTGAGCCATTGATGCTCATAATTAAGTGCAATATAGAGTGTTTTTAGAATTACTCATATAATTTATGGAAAAGTATATGAAATTTCTAGTTCATTTTGTCAATAAGCCTGTGACAAGGGTTGTCTGTCCAAAATCCCATAAACTAGTGACTTGGAGTTCTTGTGTTTGCAGTGATGTCCTTTGAGTGACATCTCATGAGCATCTCTGTGGTTCTCAAGGTGTCCTTACATGATGGGAGCTCAAATAGCAATGTAATTCAGTAAACATTTACTGAGGGCCTTCCTGTGCATAGCAATCTGTTGGGTCCAGCATAGGCCACAAAGCTCTATAAGTAGAAATTGATACTATCTCAACCTGGGTGACTACTAACCTGAGAATTCCATAACTTTTGGAGAAGATTTGGGATTGGAAAAAACCTTGCACGCCCTTTCAACTTCTGTCCTGCTTTTTGCCAACTCATATTGGCAAAATTAACTGTGCTATTAGTGAAAGATGGGACAAAGAACATTTAGAATCCTAAGACAAAAACAAAAACATAAAAAAAACAATCTTCACAAACTTGGTTTAAGTTAATGAAGGAAGATCCAAAGGGAAGAAAATGTTTAAGTTGGGTATGTAGCTCAGTGGAAGAGTGTGTGCTTATCAAGTTCAAGGCCTTGGATTCATTTCCCAGCACTGCACACACAAGCATATTTTATAAAGTGTTTATATTAGACTACAGCATGAGCGAGAGAGAGAGAGAGAGAGAGAGAGATAGATAGATAGATATAGTTATGTAATCTATTCACTGTTCTTACAGTTTGTGTGCTAGGGGAGAGTCTGCCTCTGCTTCCTCCTTTCATTCCTCCTGTTGATATTGTGGCTGCACCCAGTTTTTTAGTGTCAGCTTTCACCCACTGGAAAAGAGAAAGAATAACAAGAGTGCAGTTGCCAGCTTTAGTAATTCTAGTTCCTGGAAACAAGGACAGGAAGCCTTTTAGTTATTTGCACACCCTAACTTTTCTAGCTTCTATTGAATAAATCACTTAACTGTCAGCTAATTACAGTGTTGGAAATTTTACATCATTCATCTTTTTATGGCAGTTCTTAATGGATGACTGCGGAGATTAAAACTCTTGACAATTTCCACCATATAAAAAAGGAAAGCTGACCTAGAGAAAGATGGGACAAAGATGAACATTTGAGAAGTTTTTAGCACCAATAGAATCGTACACAGTAGCCTACTTAAAGTAGTGCTGATGTGAATACTTTGCCTAAGTTCCTGAAAAATGACACAAATATTTTCCCAGCTAACAACCCCATCAAGCAGGTAGGGCTATCATTCCACTTTACAGATGAAGAGGCTGAGGCAAAAAGAAAATTGAATACTATGCCCAAGGTCTGACGCCTAATAAGTAGTTGGGCCAAAAAGGAAAAAAAGAGCTACTTTGGCTCTAAAGACTACTTCCTTGACCCACACTCTAGTTGACCGCCTCTCAGGTCTCAGCCATCCTCTGGACCGCCAACTGGAAGCGCAAACGTCTGTGATTTTCGCAATGCCTCGAAGACCGGTTCTAGGTCCTTCGCCTCCAACGCGGGCGCCAGAGGTTAGGAGAGCAAGCCTCCTGCATAAGAGGGTCTGGGGATGGGGCCTCCACCTGCGGCCCCGGGCGCGCGGCCCGNACGTGCGCGGGGTGCCCCCGGCCGGCCTGTGGGGGTCTGCGGCGTGATTGGCAGGCAGCGGGCGCGGGGCGGAGGGCATGCGGGGAGGGGGCCTGGCGAAGGGCCCAGGCTGTCTAGCCCCCGGGGAGGCGGAACCCGCTGCCCGCCTCCCCCCGCGCCAGTTTCGGTCCCTGGGGAGACGTGTCTCCCTCGCAAGTTTCAGTCGCTTCCTCCAGAGTCCAGTGGGCAGGACCCAGGCAAACTTCGTTCTTTTAAATTACTGCCTTGATGCCGCGGAACTTTGTTTCGACCAGACACGGGAGGATGGGCTGAGTGAGGGATTGAGAGAGCCTGGAAATCTGTGCGCCTTTGCAAAGTTTGCAGAATAGTTCGGAGCTCACGACTGTAGGATGGTGCGACATTTCTAATACGTGAGAACGGTTACTCGGTTACTCGCAGGTGTTTTAGTGCCGGAAAATGAAAGAAGTCTATAAATCGATGGGTGGACGTTTGTGTAAGTTGAGGATTGAGTCTTTCTCCCTCCTATCCTCGTCCCTTTAATCCGCGGATGTCTTTCAAACAGAACATTTGAACATGCATTGTCCCTTGAGAAGGCTGAGTGAATTGGGGGCAATCAGTCTTTGAAAATAATGTGACATGAATGGAAAAAAGTGGGCACACTTTTAAACATTTTGATTGTTGGAAGGAAATAATTTCAATTATGTTTCAATCCTTTTTAAAGATAATTAAATTTGGGGGATAGATATTTAATATTTCATAGCTCAGAAGAGTTGCCCAGAACTTTTGCGATCATTCTGGCCAACTCGTCTCTTAGATTGAATTTTTGGGAAGTTCTGTCAGGGGTAAGTCAGAGTACTTTTTTACTTTCATGAAGTCATTTTAGTAAGAATAATGGGTCAGCATTAAATGAACACTTGTTAATTTGCTTTTATCTCTCACTCAGACCCTAAAATTAACAAAGATATTTTTGAGTTTGTCATTTTTTAATAATAAAGATTGTAAACATGGTGTAGTTCGTTACTTAAAATGGTTGTTAGTACTATGTTGTATTCTACATAGGCAAATAAAATATACATCAAAAGAGAAAAAAATTATACTAAGTAAAGAATAAATTAGCTTTTAAGGGAAAACTGATCCTAACTGCAAGCACAGGTATCCTGAATTAAATTCTTACTTCTCCTATTATGTATTTAAAAAATTAATGAGTTGTTACAAAATGTTCAAAAAAGCATCATTTGCCAAACATGAAGAATTTGGGCCCTGAGCCTTATCATGTTGGTGCCTACACACTGTTTTTAGCTAGACTATCAAACTCTCTTTTGTATCTCTTGGTTAAGATAGTTCTTTACCAGTTTTAGCAGTGTTTTGTCATGCAAATAGCTATTAGTGAGGACAACTGGCCTGGTTAAACAAGCCAGTAAGTAAACGTATCAGATTTGGCATCATGTATTAGTTGACTGATCATCGTTAAGCATTTTTGGGAACCAAGAGAGCCACCTGCCATGGCAAATCCAATCTGGGTTTCCAGAACCAAGCAAAGTTTGCACTGGTCTTTCTTTACCATCTGCCTCAAATTGCTGTTACATTTTTGTAGTCAGTAAAGATGGATGAAAAAGAGGCCAGTAAGTTGAAGTTAGTAAATTGAGAACACACAAAGTTATTGTGGTTAAAAGTTATGAGGAACAGGAATGTTATACTCCATGTATGTATGTGATAATACACTCTACTGTCATATCTAAAAAGAAAAGACAAAAAAGAAAAAGTGAGGAATGTTAGGGCAGTTCCAAACTGGCAAAAGGGCTAGAAACTGAAGCTTTGAGAATTGGGATGGGGTGGGGTGGGGTGTGTGACAGGGCAGGCTTATGTGCAGAGGCAGGCAGACAGATGCTACCATACATACACACAAAAGTGATTACATTTCATGGTTTATGTTTGGGATTTCACTTTAACCATTGTTGTTTTGTAACATGTGCAGTTCATATCACTAAGTACCAGAAAGTTACAGTTTGTCCCTTCCCTGTGATTTTTGAAAAGTATGTTCCATTCTCAGATGTGATTTAATCATATCCCCCTTAAAAGGTGTCTCCCATTTTTATAGTGGAAGTCAACAGAAAAAAAAATAATTTGAAAGAAATTTGGCTTCTGGAACACTTCCATATAATATTTGGGTATTAGAGCATTGGAATTTGTCATGTAAATCCTGTTTACACGGGATTCTCAACTTCCATATCATTTCCAGATTATATCACCTCAGACAAATTACTTGTTTGAAGCTTGTTTCTTTGTAAAATTGGGGAGAATTATAAATTCAAATTTGTTTATTCAATGAATATTTTTGAGTGCCTTCTGAGTACCTCAGGAATTTGTGTTAGATACTTTGTTTTCAACAAGTAGATGAGTCTTAAGGAACTATAAAATTATAAAGCCTAAGCAGCCTGAATTGGTTTGGGAGTAGTCTGGGCAGGTTTCCCTGAGGAAGTGATTTGTAAGACTTGAAGATTGAGAAGGGGATTGATAGGGGATGAAAAGGAGAGTTGGGACCAAATACAGGAACTTTTGAGGATGAGAAAAGAGTGTGGACACAATTACTGAGCTAAGGAGATTGTTGTGCAGGTTGAGTGAGAATGTTTGGCATGCCAGTTCCCTCTCTGCATATGGGTACTCAGTGTTGGTTCTAAGAGAAGGCTTCTGGTACCATCCTCTAATAATCTGAATGAAGTGGCTCAGTTTTGATCCATAGTCATTGTGGAAAGGGAGTCAATTGGCTTGACTTTAACCACACCTGACCTGGAAATGGCTCTCTGCACACTTTGGTGTCTGCTTTTATAACTGTTAGTTTACCTGTTTCTATAGCTGTAAAACTGGAATTAGATATTAAATAAAATATTAATTCATTTCTTTTCAGAGATTCTGATACCAGGAAAGTATTTTGATTGCATTTTTATTTTGAGGAGCTTAGACTTAAAATGCCTGCTCCTCCTCACGAAACTGTAAGAGCAATCCACTCTAAAAGAAAAAATAGCCAGTATGCAGGTGGTTTCATTTGCTTTTATGGAAGATCTAGATTAACTCTGGAGTTTTATGTCTTGTTAAGTGTTTTTGGCTCTTTAGAGAGATTTAGTTATTTTGTGATAAAGGTACACATTGCATCCATGTCTTACTGACATTGATATGAATGTAGGAAAAGTTAAAATTTTATCCTGAAAGTTTCTTTTCATTGATTCAGCAAGTAAATTAAAAATAATGAGTACTGTTTTTCATAAGTAAGTGAAAGAATATCATTCCAATGCTTTTTAATGTATTAATTTGCAGTTAGTAATGTTATATAGATCAGGGATGGCAAATTAATATTTTATTATGGAATTGATGCAGTATTTATGAGTCAGTTGGCTCTCTAGGCTTTTTGTTCTTGTTTCATTTGTTTGGGTTTTGGACATTTTAATGTTTATTAACATATTTAGTAAGATAAGAAGGTGAAATAAAAATTTGACAATCTAATCACAATAGAGAAAAATTTGAATACATATGGAAACTAAAACTTATAAAGGTTGTTATGTGTGTGTGGAGCTAGAATTGGCATATAATAACTATTGACAGAAATTCTTAAAAATTAATTTTAGAAATCTGTTACCTGTTGTATGCTCATTTTTTTCTTATTTTTAGCTTTGTTCTGGATTGCTTTTAAAAAATAACTTTTAGGTTTCTTTCCTTTTTCTTTTTTTTTTGTCGGGGGGCGGGGGGAGTTTACTGGGGATTGAACTCAGGGGTACTCGACCAGCACTATTTTGTATTTTATTTAGAGATAGGGTCTTACTGAGTTGCTTGGCGCTTTGCTTTTTGCTGAGGCTGGCTTTGAACTTTTGATCCTCCTGTCTCAGCCTCCCAAGCTGCTGGGATTACAGGTGTGTGCCACCCCTCCAGGTTGCTTCTTCCCTTTTTAATGCTTAGGATTGTATGTTCTTTTACTAGTTCCTTATGCATTCTTGACTTATCAAAGTGTAATAATCATTGGGACTTTGGCAGTTTTTTTCTGGATAATGCAAGACCTTTAAAAACATTTAGTTCAATTTTCTTCTATCCTTACTTATTTCATGATTGTCATGTTTTAAAATGCATATATATTTAAAACTCCACAGGCATATTTCTATTGTTTTAGACTGTTATTACTCAGTTACTGTGTTTTCTTCTCTTCATTTCCATCAACATTACTGACCTTCCTTCTGGAGTAAACTCCTTCTGCTGCTTGAAGAATACCCCCAAGTGTTTTCCTCAGAGTGAATCTAATGTTGACAAGTGATGGAACTTTTTGTTTGAGAATGTCTTTATTTTGCTTACATTGTTGGGATGTATTTTGCTGGGTATAGAATTGTAGATTGGATACATATCTATATTTATATGTTTTTTGGAGAAATTATTCCATATTTTGGCTCTCCTCTTTCTATTCAGAAGTCATCTACAGTTTTATTGCATCTTTGTTGGTGATCTGTTTCTTTTTTCCATCTGTTTTTAAAAATTTGTTCTAATTAGTTATATATGACAGTAAAATGCACTTTGACACATCATACATAAATGGAGTATAACTTCTCATTCTTCTGGTTGTACATGATATAGAATCATACCAGTCATATAGTCATATATGCACATAGGGTAATAATGTCAGATTCATTCTACTATCCTTCCTACTCCTTTGCCCCCTCCCTTCACTCCCCTTTGCCAATCCTAAGTAACTCATTCTCTGCCCCCTGTCCCCCCCCGCCACCCCCACCCCATGCCCCTATTTTTCAATCTGTTTTTAAAAGTTTCCTTTTGTCTTCGGACTTCATATGATTCTCTCCTTTTTTCCATCCCTCCCTTCCTCCTCCTTCCCTTTTTTTTCTTCTCCTTTCCCTCTTGCTCTGTTCTTGCTTTCGATATGTAGAACATTTTGATGCTGTGACTTGATGTTTTCCATCAGTTTTGGAAAGTTCTAAACCATCAGCTCCTCAAATGTTGGATTTCTCTTGCTTAATCTTTCTGGGACTCAATTACACAAGATTAGATCGTCTCACTGCATCATCTGTATTTTGCCTCTCATTAAGTTTTCATCCTTAAATTTCTTTTTTTTTCCCCTGAATATTTTCTTTTGGCCTCTCTTCTACCTTATCAAGTTAGTGTTCATCTGTACCAAATCTGTTCGTAAATATCTTTTAAATTTTAGTTATTATTGTGTTTTTCATTTATAGAATTTCAGTTTTCAGATACACTCTGCCAGTTTTTATAGTTTCTGTTCCCCATCAAACATTTTCAAGCATTGCACATATCTCTTTGGACAGAATAAGCATAGTCACTCTATCTTTGTGGTGTCTCTCTTTCTCTCTCTCTTTCTCAAGGAGTCTCATCTCCTTGTGTGCCTGCTTGCCTTTGAATGTGTGTTGGCCATTGTGTTTGAAAAAGTATTTCTAGAAGTGATTATAGATTTAGGTAAGAATTTTTCCATTGTTTTTGCCAGCTACTTGGGATCACTTTTGTCTAAATTGAGATTTTTTTGTTTTTGTTTTTGTTTTGAGTATCTGTGTAAGGACTGGTTTAGTTTACTTTCAAGCCATCCTTTCTTTTGGGATTCAGTTTTTGCTTATTCCAAAGCAAAGAATGGCTCCTTGGTGGATTTTTTGTCTATCTGGCCTTCACGGATGACTCAGTGCAATTTAACCTCCCAGGAACCTGTTTTGATTAGCAAATATTTCGCAGAGTAAAAAAAGCCCCAGGATGCCATGGCTTTCCTTTCTGGATTCATGTTCTTTCTTGGTAAGGGTCGGTCATTCCTCATTGTCTTGTTCTTTGGTATTCTCTCTTCTTAAAAATAAAATAAAATAAAATATACATACAGTAATGTGCACTGATTTTAAATGTGTGTTCAGAATAATTTTTTAAAAAAAATGTATATTTTTTAGTTGTAGATGGACACAATATCTTTAGTTTTATTTGTTTATTTTTATGTGGTGCTGAGGATTGAACCCAGGGCCTTACGCATGCGAGGCAAGCGCTCTACCACTGAGCTACACCCTAGCTCCTAGAATAATTTTTATAAATGTAATTTCATTGTGTAATTACACTTAAATATATAGGACATTTTTTGGCATACTCAGAAGGTGCTGTCATACTCCTTCCCAATCTGTCCTCTTTCTCTCTTGCTTCAAGTCACAGTGATACAGTTTTCTGACACCATATATTAGCTTTGCATGTTCTAGTTTTTCATAAAAATATTATACAGTCTATACTCTTTTGTGTCTTTCTTCTTTCATTCAGCATTGTATTGTGTCAGTGAATTTCGACTATATTGTTGTATATATCTGTAAATGTTTTGTTTTTATTGCCCAATACTTATTCTAGTAACCGTGGCTGTCTAAAAAATTGCCTTAAAACTCAGTGATTTAAAACAATGGCATCCTTTGCTTTCTTTACAAATCTGCAGTTGGGGTAGTTTGTCTCTTCTTCATTGAGTTTCAGCTCCAACTGCTTGAAGATGAAGTCTAGTAATGTCTAAAGGCTTTTCTTACACATCTGGTGGTTGATGATAGGACACCTAAATGTGGCCTCATGATATGGCCTGAGCTTGTTCACAACTTGAGCATTGTGGCTGAATTACAAAGGAAAAGGGAGCTGAGCAGAGAAGGGAGTAGGGGAGAGATGCATGAGCCAGACAGAAACTCTGTTGCCTTTTATTACTTAGCCTTGGGGTTTATGTCCTATTACTTTGACTGCATAGTATTCTTCAAGGCAGTTGTAAGTGTACTCTTTAAAGAGCAGAAGTGGACTCTGCTTCTTGATTGGGGGGGGGGCAAATTCTGGAGGAGCATGTAGGACCAGGAATATCACAGTGACCATTGTTGGAAAATATAGTCAGCCCTTGTGGTAGCCTAATACATGAATTTATCACCATTTATTTATCCTTTCTACTTTTAATAGACATTGGGTTGTTCTTAATTTTTGGCTCTTCTAATAAAGTTACCCTGAATATTCATATGTGTATATTTTGATGTACTTATGAATTTCTTCCTTTTGGATATATCCCTAGGAATGGAATTGCTGAGTAAAAGGTAGACATAAATTTAGCTTTAGTACTTAGCAAATTGTTTGCCAAAGTATTGTGCCAGTTTATATCCCTGATATTTTTAATAATATAAAACTGGTGTGTGTGTGTGTGTGTGTGTGTGTGTGTGTGTGTATGCACGTATATCTCTCCAGTTCTTGGTCTTTAAGCAAGAGGGTTGGTTTATATACCTGGTTTGTTGGAAATGCAGCTCCCTCCCTCATGTGTTGTCTTTTATATAACTTTCTTGTGTTCATGTTTTACTTTCACAGCCAAATGCTTAGTTATTAGAAAATCGGGACTAGGTAGAAGGGTCTGATTTGGAAGTAGTAGGCTATTTTTTTTTTGTACCAGGGATTGAACTCTGGAGCACTTGGCCACTGAGTCGCATCCCTAGCCCTATTTTATATTTTATTTAGAGAGATGGTCTCACTGAGTTGCTTAGTGCCTCGCTTTTACTGAGGCTGGCTTTGAACTCATGATCCTCCTGCGTCAGCCTCCCTAGCTGCTGGAATTACAGACATGTGCCACCATACCCTGCTAGTAGGCTAATTTTTAAAGCAGCATTTTAGAATATGTATTCAAATTAGTGCTAAGACTTTACATTAATTGCTGAAGATAAATTTCTGAAGTTTGTTTTAGAAATTGCTTTTTGGAGGTATTGAGCCTTATCCCTTTGACATCCCAATGTCACATTTTGTTTGTGATCCAGTGCTTTATTATTATCAGTTTGAATTCTAAGCTCATTCATCAGACTTGCTTGGGTAATATTTTTTTTTTGACTATTACAAAAACACTTTTCTTCCAGGAGAAATGAGTACTTACCGCTGAAGATTGCCATCTAGAGTTTCCCCACAAACTAAGGGCTCCCTGTGACCATGTCACTGTTAATAATCACCTTGACTTTCTTTCAAATGTCTGGTGGATCTGCCCGATGATGATGATGATGATGATGATGATGATGATGATGATTTTAACATAACCAACATTTTAGACCAATTTATTTTAGCTCATACCTGGTTTACTGGGTTTATTGGTCAATCCCACTTATGATAAATAAAGTAGAATCTTTTTTAGTTGCCCAATTAATGAAAATGATTTTTAGAGTCATAAATAATACAGTGCTAGAAAGAGAACTTAAAAAAATTGTGTTCAACTCACTTATTTTTTAATGAGACAAAAATGGATCAGTACTTATACATGTGTCAGTTACCAAAGCATTTTTCATGCATAATCCCATGACAATCCTGAGTGGTAGACAGGGTGGAAATTTTAACTTTATAAATAAAGAAACTGAGGCTAAGGGAACTAAAGTAACTATCTAAATTCCTCTAATTGATTAATGGCAGAGTTGCAATATATTTGCATCTAGAATTTTTCATATGTTGAATGATTTCCTTGAGAAGTTGACAGTCTCCCCTTATCTTGCTGAATTCCAGGTTTTTTTTGACAGTCTCACTTTAACTCTATGTATTTATACCCTTTGGCTTACAAATACTCATTTTCATTCAGGACAGGGCTCTTGAATGAGCAAAAACCCTTGACTACCACTTCACTTCAGTTTCCTTTAGTACTTTTGTCCTGAATACGTTCTGTTAGTGGCAAGATGGCTGGGATCAAGTTTGTTGTGATTGTTTTATCACAAGCCAGTTGAGCAATTTTTGCATATTATAGAGCTGAATTAACATTTATTAAGTGAATGGATGAATACATTCTGGTGTTTGGAATCTTGATATAAATTCCTTGAAGATAGGGCTTAAAATGAATTATATCTACTTTTTCTTTTTTGTTTTTTTTATGGTATGTCTTCTATAATACTCATTATTATAATTGACAGCCTGGTATTTTAACCAGCTTTTAAAATTATGTCAGGCTCCTGAAAATCAGAGATAGTGTATCTTTTATTTTAGCTTTTTTTTTTTTTTTCCCTGTGGTGCTGGGGTATGCCTTGTGCGTATGAGGCAAGCATTTTACCAACTGAGCTACATCCCCAGCTCTCATTTTAGCTTTTATCTGTAGAGCTAAGGCATTATGTACAGTAATAATATGATGTATCAAGTGCATAAGGCAAATGTGACATCATAAGCAACCTTTGAAAGGTCCTGACTATCTATAACTGAAATTAGTAAGAAAGACTTAGAAAGGACATTTATTTTTGTAGATGCCTGCAAGTTCACATGTTGACCAGCGTAAAACTATTAGAATTTGTTAAGTTCTTAGAAACTTAAATTCTACCTGTGAAGAGGAAAGCATTCTTATCAGATGCTTCATAAATATACACATATAAACAAACTAATGAAACCAAACTATTTCTCATTTTGCTTTTAGGCCCATCTCATTCTTTGATCTTACTAGCAGGAAGTATTTTGTTGATTTAGTGAGTAGGGTAAACAAACTTTTTGCTCCAGCAGTTACAGGGGATTTGCTATACTTTTGTTGCAAAAGTACTTCAAGCTGTGGGAATTTAGCCTTGTGTTTTAGGGGGTATAAATTGCAGCAAGAGCATTATTTATAGAAAGCTCAAGAATTATAAAAAAATTGGTGAGACCGTCTGATGAATAATGACTAATATTAACTGAAGTTATTTATTTATTTATTTATTTTGTCTAGAATGATAAGATATTACCTGGGAATCTGTCCTGACATACATAGTGGAACTAATGAACTATGAATGTGAATTAATAAAGGAAGGTACTAGAGTTACTATAACTTCTACGAAAAATCTCTTTGTTTTGTTCATGGTTATGTTTGCTGTGCCTAGAAAATACCTGAGCTGCATGGGGTATGCCTGTAATCCCAGCAGCTCAGGAGGCTGAGGCAGGAGGATCAGGAGTTCAAAGCCAGCCTCAGCAAAAGTGAGGCGTTAAGCAACTCAGTGAGACGCTGTCTCTAAATAAAGTACAAAATAGGGCTGGGGATGTGGCTCCGTGGTTAAGCACCCCTGAGTTCATCCTCCTCCCGCTCCACCCCGCCTCCTCCCCCGCCCCCCCCCCGCCCAAAAAAAAAAAAAAGAAAATGCCTGGCTCCTTAGTGATGCTTAGTGAATATTTATTGAATGCATAGTAAGTATCTGTCATTTAAGTACTGGTTTATATATGTCTTTTAGGAAATCAATTTAACTTGGAGGAAGCATCATTTTTGATACTTTTTTCTTGCTGACTCTGATAAAATTGTGTAAAGCCCATCTCAGAGTGTTCATTTATTTGCTGTCAACAAGTTTCTTTGCGACATTTTTAATGGATGTGAGGGAGTCTACTACATGTAAGTGAATGAACAATTCAGTTAGCCATATTAGTGGACACTGAATCTTATAATTTTTTTCTGTTACAAATAATGCTTCAATGAAGGAATTTTTCATGAGTTTTTTTTTCGGGGGTGGGGGTAGGGGAGGGAATGGCAATTTAGAGGAATAGGTCCTGGGAATTTCTACTAGAAAATGAGCTAATATTGTTTAGCTTGTGAAGGTAAGATCAGAAGCTTTGATGGTCAGATAGCTGAGATCATACAGTACAAATAATACAACTGTTTGGGTGGCCAGTGCTTTTTTTATTTTTTTAATAATATCTTTATTTGTTTATTTATTTATGTGATGCTGAGGATCGAACCCAGTGCTCACATGTGTGAGGCAAACGCTCTCCCACTGAGCTATAGCCCCAGCTCACAGCCAGTGTTTTTTACACATGGATAATGTATAATCATAAATCTCTTGACAGAAAGTTTATCTTGTAATTTGTGGTAGAACTGGCTATTACTTGTATTTGTCTTTTAAAGAATAAATGAGTCATTACAACTGTTTCTGCCTCTTAATTATGGCTTAAAAATTGTAACTGCATTAACTTCTTTATACATGTGGTTACACATATTTACGTTACTTTTATTTATGATAATTTCCTTTCTGAATTTTGTTGGAAATTGTTTTTTTCATATTAAAATACTACAAAATACAGTACTCATACAGAAGTCTATATGTAACATATTACATAAAGAAAACTCTTGATGTTTTAAGACTACAGGTAACATATTGCATAATATACTGCCTGTTGCATAATGATGTCCATTCCATCCCTCCCTCAGCTGAAGTGGTAGAACATTACCAGTCTCTTGCTGGATGATCCCTCCCTACTTTCATCTTATTCCTGGCTCAGGGAAATCATCAGCCTCAAAGTGAGGTCTAGCACTCTGTTGTTACTTTTTTATAGTTCATTATATATGTATATGTCCCTAAACTATTGTTAGCTTCATGTATTTTATAACATTATATAAATATTGTACCATTGATATTAATATGCCATTGTATATGTATACATATGTATATGTGTATAAAATCTAGTAAATATAAGTATATATCAATAATATTTGTGAGATATATTTGATGATATACACTTAGTTCATTCATTTCACTGCTTTATAATACTTATTTGTATAAAGGTGGCATAATTATTCACCCTTCTGCTGGTGGAATTCCCGTTTTTTGCTATTATAAATAGCATTGCTGTGAGCATTGGTCAATATATTCTTAGCACAGATGTGAAAGAGTTTCTGTAGTTACATCTCTTTTGTTTAGCATTTTCATAATGTGCATTTAAATAAATATTTTTTAGTTGTGAATGGAAACAGTACCTTTATTTTATTTATATGTATGTGGTCCTGAGAATCAAACCTAGTTCCTCACATGTGTCAGGCAAGGGCTCAACCACTGAGCTACAGCCCCAGCCCCTTAATATACATTTTTAATATTTTTATTCCCACCTTCTATGTGTCCTCCTGATTTAGGTATGTTTCTTATGAATAGTATATGGCTAGATATTTAAATATAGCCTTTCTAACTTGAAAATTTAATCAAATTTTTAAAATATTTTATTAGTTGTTAATGGGCCTTTATTAATTTCTCTGTATGTGGTGTTGAGAATCGAACCAGTGCCTCATACATGCTCATTACATTGAACCACAACCCCAGCCCATAGTCAATTTTCTTTTAATGTTAGTATGTTTATTCTTTGTTATTAGTCATCTTTGGCTATAGTAATGCTGGGTAACAACAGCAAACTTTCAGTGGCACATGACAAATGTTTATTTCTAGCTCACAGATCTGTAATCTCTGCTGAGTTTGACTGGGTTTGTTGGGGTTTGGCTATCAGCTGTGGGTTGGCTTCAGTTATGTGCCAGGTATCTAATTATTCTGGGAGAGCAGCCACCTGGTGTGCATCTCTACTGGTGCAGTGCAAACTCAGCTCCTACCACTTCCAGTTAGAACTCTGTAGCCAGTTCCTCCCACATTCCAGCAAGACAGCCCCCTCCCCCAAGGCAAAGTGCCTGAAAATGAGATTAAAGGCCACATTTTGCAGAAATATCCCAGTAATACCTTCTAGTGACATTGTGGATTTAAGATACATTATTTTATCATACTTGGATAGGATGGATGGGCTGCAAATTAGAAAGTAAGTTTTTTCTTCTTCTTTGTATATCCAATGGTAGTGTTTAGGGGAGGAGAAAGGGAATCTGAACATTTTATCTACTGTGCTACTTTACTGCCTTGTTGCTTAAAATAATTGGTAGACTACCTACTGTGAAAGTAGGTAATTGGGATCTATATTTTAAAGCTATGATTAATGTAAAGAATCTTGAACAAGTGTCTTTGGCTATAAGTCTTTGTAAATGTTTCTAAGAACTGCTCCATGACATTTTACATTAATTCTCACATATGCATATTTCTCACTATAAGACTTATATACATTTGTTACTTTAGATGTAAGTTTATAAATCTGGTGTTTTAAAATTTTATTGGTGTTTCTGAGGATAAGTGTTTTTAGTACTGATAAAATTCTTGATGTTTAAGAATTTAAATCCTTGAACAAGTATTTATTATGTCTAGGGCTCTTGCTCAGGGGTTAGCGCACTTGCCTGGTGCATGTGAGACATTGGGTTCGATTCTCAGCACTGCATATAAATAAATAAAATAAATATCTATCAACAACTAAAAAAATAAAAAAATAAAAAAGTATTTATTTGGCTATTGTTATGGGCAGGGATGGGACATTACGTAGTGCAAGGTGCTTTGATGTTACCATTTAGGAATTTTAAGTTTAAGATAAAAATTATTTTTGATATAAAATGAACAAGAAGGAAAGTACCTGGGCAAAGAGACTTGACTACATATATAAATGTAAGTGGATACCTGGGTCATTTTGGGAATGTTTAATCTACAGTGCATATTTATAAAGCAGGGCTGCCCTTCCTTGTCATCATTTAGCATGTTTTTGAGGAGGGAAGACAAATCAGACTTAATCAAGCATTGTCAAGAAAGTATATTTATTGCAAGAAACGTTTATCATGTATTCTAAAAACTCTCCTGGTGATTATATGTTGTTTTAGATTTTCCATACAGCTTTTCATTTCCTTTGGGGTAATTGGGTTATCTGAATATCATTTACTAGTGCACAGATAAAGAAGAAAGCATGTGGGATAGGGATCAGGTGATTATGTGGCAGAACTATGATTATATGCCTCTGCTAATTACAGTGGCTGAACCATGCTATACTTACAAATGCTTACGCAGTGGTTTTACATTTTGTAACTGTGTACTTCTCATGTATATTATTACATAGAATGAGTAAGTATATAGATGGGCAAGCATTATTTCTTCAAAAAGCGTTACCCAATTTTGATTCAAAAGCAGAGGGCCTAAGTATACTGTTTTCTTAAGTGATTTAGATATTAAGAAACTATAACTTTTTGTGATTGCAAAAAATAGCTCACTGGTTTTTGAAGAAAGCTGCCCATGAGGTACCACAAGTGTGAATTTTGTATTGAAATTGATCTTATCTGTGGAATTAGATTTAGGCAGGCATTTGTGCAACCAGGGTTATGTTTAGATATAGGCTTGGTACTATTTTTTATTTAAAAATATGTTGATAAAAAGCAATATTTATAATGTAAATCTTAGGGAAAGCATTAAGCTTGTATTCATGTTGTAGGGACTGATGAGGTAAGGCACTGAAGATAGCAGGAAACAGTTTTATTTGGCTGCAGCCAGGTTCAGAGGGCACAGCTTCTGCTGTAATCAATCAATCCCCTGAACCCCAAGTTCAGGTAGTTTCAGAATTTTATACCCAGAATGTAAGGGGAGGGGCTCAGAAGTTCACAGTCTACAGAACTTCACATAAAAGCAGTTTTTTTCCCTTTCACTGTTCTGGGCAAGTTAACCCTTCAAGGACAACACTTGAGAAGGGGAGAGCTACTTCTCCCCTTTTTCTTCCTCCTGCCAGCTGTTACCATGGAGCCCACTTGGTAACTTCTCTTATCTTAGAAATGTAGGCATCTCTGTCAAGCTCCAGCTCAAGGCCAGCGGCCTGTTTACACATTTCTACAAACTACTATACTGGATACATGTTTGTGAAAAACTATTAAGGGGGTGTTCAGCATCTGGAGTGCTGATTCCTTCCTAGCCAGTGGCCAAGTAAGACAGGGCAACACGAAAATAGAAAGTTTATCTACGTTGAACTCTGTTGTAGGACTCTTTTGCTAACAGTCCTAAAATCAGCCATGGTGAAGATTTCTGGAGAAGTCCAATTAAGACTTTTCTGTGGAGAAAGGGGGTGCCACTACATTAATACTAAATACAAGATGGTGCTTTATGTTATGTTTGAGTGAAAAGAATTAATAAATACACATTTTAATTTAGTGTTTATCAAGTATTTTAAAAATAACTTAGAAAATGTTCCTTGAAAAGAAATATGCCCACATGATTGGGTAAATATAGGGGGTATTACAGAGAATTTTTTTGTACTTTGCTGTTATTCTATTATTATTATTATTATTATTATTATTATACAATGAACCCATTTTACATTTATAATGAGGAAGATGGCCATTATTGGAGAAAGTCTATAGCCATGACTTTGGTAATCTTTATTTCATGACTTTTATAAATGATTTATATGCAATCAAAATAGATTGATCAAGCTTTACGTGCTAGCTTTACCCTGGATAGAGTGTTTTCTTTATATGACTTAACTGGGAATGGGAAAGAAATATGTTTGTAATACTAAAGCCAAAGGACACTTGTTAATGAACTTCTGTGTGGTAATTACTCTCTATATATTATTTATTTGTGAAGTAATTTGTTTCACAAAAAGGGAAATGTGAATTTAACATGATGTTCTAAAAGAATGGTATAACAAGGGTTTTTTCTGTAAATAGGTAAATTTTTGAAATGAAATTATTTTCTTCATTTCCTTTTAGAAAATCTTATTGTTCGAAAATACCATTCCTTTTTCTTTTGTTTCCAGAATAGGACATGTATTCCTCTGAGAAACCTTGGACAACAGATTTTGGTTTAGTATCTGATTGGGACAACACACAGAAACATTTCCAGTCATGAGTAAGTGTGCTGCTTTGATTCATTTCAGCTATCTCAGGAGCATTTGCAATATTAATTATTCTTTAAAAAAGAAAAAAAAAATGTGTTACTAGACAAAGTGGAATTATGTCCCTTCTTCAGAGATTGAAAAATCTGTTCTTCCCAATACTCTATGTATGCTTGTCTCTATTAAAGCAAGGAGATGCTTTTTGATGTTTGATTTATTCTAAGAAGTTAGATGTGATGAGGAAATTAGTATCATTAGCTTCTTGGCTGATTTAGTTCTGTCATTTGAAAATTTCTAATTACTAGCCATTGGAAAATGAACCTTTAGAAATATGAGTAGGAAATATTGACATTGGCCACAATTAAGAGAGGTTTTATTGTGTGAAATTTAATCATTGGGTAACATGGGTTAATATATTTAAGCAAGACAAAACAAAATAAAAATATCTCTATCAATGCATTTGAATAAGAAACCAAGGCTATCCTGGATTTAACCAGATTTTTTTAAAAAATATTTTTTATTTATACATGGACACAATATCTTTATTTTGTTTATTTATTTTTATGTGATTCTAAGGATCGAACCCAGTGCCTCACATGTTCGAGGCAAGCGCTCTGTCACTGAGCCACAACCCCAGCCCCCTTAACCAGATTTGATATAGGTTTTTTTCCCTTGGTTTAAAGAAGATGGTGTATATACATATATGTATTATTTTCTGTCAATTTCTGACCACCTCTGCTTGTGAACAGAACTGGTTTTATTATTTTGTGTTAACTGTTTTCTTTTAGAGGATGAGGAAAAAATGAAATTTTATCCTCTCTGGAATCCTATGGCAGTTTCAAAGTGTAGATTTTTTGATGATGGAAACTCTGAGATGTTGTGAACATTTCCTTTTTGGAATATAATGTTAGAGAGGTTACTTTTTTGCATATTATTTATATTGATATATATTTATCTTAATATGAATTAGCTGCAGCTTTTCTTGGATCAATGTAATTAATTTGGTAGTTGATAAAATGAAGTTTTTTTTTTTTTTGTTTTGTTTTTTTTTGGTGCTGGGCCTTATGCGTGCAAGGCAAGCACTCTACCAACTGAGCTATGTTCCCAGAAAAATGAAGTTTTTGTTATTGTGAAGTATGAGTTTTCTACCAAGAATATTGCAAGAAGTGGTCTTTCATTTTCAAAGCTTTTCAGTGGTATCCTTTTTCCTGTTGGAATACTTTGAATAAACAAGGATCGTTGGTAGATGCATTCAAATATACCAGATTATGAAAGAAGCAGCTTTGCTTATTTCAGTTCCATTCATGAAATTTTATAAAAATGCCTATCTAATGTAAAGTGCTAATTCTAGTGAAGATGGCCATGAGTTCATGAAAATTAAAACAGAAACAGCAAGCATTTTAGTTTAAAAAATGTTTCCATGTTTGAAAAACCAAGATTTCTTCTAATATGTAATGTTAAGGTTTTGGTAGCATCTGTTGCAAATGTGAGTGTTTTTGAGGACAGGCATTCTATGTTTTCAATTTTGAATTCAGAATTTGACACAGTGTCTTGTCCACTAAAAAAATGGATCCCTATGAGGTTGAAGGCAGATGACTTGTTAGGTGCCTAATGGTGTTAACATTTTATTTCAAAGTGACAATGGTTTTATCTCACTTGGAATTTTTTTTTTAAAGAATTTTATTTATTTATTTATTTATTTATTTTTATGTGGTGCTGAGGATTGAAACTGGCCTCTCACATGCTAGTCAAGTGCCTTACCACTGACCTGCAGCTCCAGTCCTGGAATATTTTTATTTGGTTCTTTTTTATGTCCACTAGTTCTTTTTCTTTTCTGCTTATTTTTACAATTGTTCCATTCTTTTGTTACTTCTTTTATCTTTTTGTGAATCTTTTATATTCTTAAAGTCATTTCTAGATCATTTGATGATTTAAAAAAATTATCTGCAGTGAATTTGTTATGATTGTTGATATTATTGGTGTTTTTATCATGTTCTGTAATTTTGCAGGCACATTCTGATGTGTTGTTTATTTATTTTCCTTTTGTCCAGTGGTCTCCCTCTCTCTCTTTGGGATTTTCCCTGCTGCTCTAGCAGATTTGTAGTTATCTGGGCCTGGCTTTGGAGTTCCCATATCAGTATCAGGTCTATGTTAGTAGATAGAGCGCTGGCCCCTGGTGACATTGGGGACATCACAGATTCAGTCACCAAGTCAGCTGGCATTAGGTCAGCAACCTCTGTAAGTGGTAGCTTCAGCAAAGTTAGCAGAAACCTTTTTCAGTCTAATTTACAATCTAGGAAAAGCAGTCCCTGGTTTTAAGCTAAGCGCCTGGCTACTGACCCTGCTTTATATGGGACCCTTTTATTTACAGTTACCTCATAGGATCAGACTTCCTGCTGCTTTTTCCTGCTCTGGGGTCCAGATTGGCCTTAGCTTGTTTCACATTTTGTGTTCCTGTTAGATTTCTGATCCAGAGAGATTTAACACACTTTTTGGGGCATGGCTATGTCATTTTTCTGACTTATTTATATATTTTATTTGTTAAAATATTTGTTTTTGTGTGTTGTTGTAAAGAAGGAGGAGCTGCAAAGAGTGAATAATACTATTGTGGTCTAAACACTGGTATTAAAGTTAGGTCCAAACTTCTTACTTCACACTTAAAATATATATATATATTTTTAAATCACCTTCAGCTTGGCTTTCTAGTTTAGAGCTCTTTCCTGTGGTTTCTGTACCACTTCACTTGCTAGTTGAACCCATTGTACTTTTCCATAGCTCTCCTCTTTCCTCTTTTGGTATCTATCATTCTATATTAAAAATCATCTACTTGTTTGTTCTCTTATCTTTCTCTAATTTGTACACTCCTTGAGGCTCCTTGAGGGCAAACATTCAATTCCTAGTGCTGAACACTATTCCTGGCACTGAGGTACTAGATAAATATTGTATCTTTGTATGTTACTAAAGTAATGTCCTTAGTATATGGTAGCTATTTGTGTATTAATATTTCTAGATAAAATTTGAGCCGTTCCCGTTAAAAAAAAAAAGAGTGTGTGTAGAGAGTACCACAGATTAAACATTCTGGGTAAATGGAACAGTGTGAGAAAGGCGTGAAGGTTTGACTCCACGGAAGTGTTACTAAGCAGTTGAACCTTCTGTAGAGCAGAGGTGGGAAGGGAGATTGAGAGAGAAAGCTGGGAGAGAGGAAGTCAGGCCTCAGGTCACTTACAGTCTAGGAAGCTCAGACTTCTTCTTGTAGGGCTTACAGAGTGTTAAAGGATTTCAGTTATGAGGATGACTTAATACGATTTCATTCTGGAAAAATTACTCTGACAAATGGATGTTTTTGTTATTTGTAAGGCAAGTCACATAGGCAGTGTTTGCCTTTCCTAGCTTTGTTCTTAGACTTCACTTTCTTTTTAAGCACTCTTTGAATCAAACTGAGTTACATTTCTGTTTCTTGCTTATTTGTTGATTTTCTCTAGAAAAGGAAATTCCTCTTCAGTAGAACAGTGTAATGATATGTTAGGGGGTATTGTAGTTTCATGTTTCTGTTGAAATTTCTAGAGGTTGTAAGTCTTTGAAAAAGTGGGAATCGAGTATATTAGAAGTCCTGTTTTTGAAAAAAAATTTATAAAAACACAGGCATATATGTCATTAAAAAGTTTAGAATTTTGAATCCTCTTTGGTTAAGAATGATGGGTTCAGTAACATTTTAAAAAATATTTCTCTAGAGATTAAAAGAAGGATTGGATACTACTGTATGTGGGTAGATTTATCTCTACAGAATTTCCCAACCTTTTCTGTGTCTCGAAACACATGTCATTGTACATGGGACATATAAATGAAAGTTGGAGGCAAGTGGTTTTGACAATACAGGCCATGCTGCCATGTATATCTAATTGCCCTGAAAGCTGAGGGGGTCAACTTTTCCACCCAACTGACATAGTTGGGGTACACTAACTGTAAGGTGTAGAGAATTTGTTAAATGCTTTATGATGGTTTTCAGCTTTTATTCTGATATATATTCTATCAGATTCTGAGGCTGAATCTTATTATTGTGGAAAATGTATTATGTGATGCTTTAGGATGCTGTGAATTTCATTGCGGATTATTGAATTGATTACAATCCACAAAAAGTCTTTTGATTTTTCAGTACTTAAATTGTTCTTGTTTTTCTGTATTTGCATGTTTTGCGATGTTTAACTTTCATTTGATTTGTTCATTTTGTTGTACCAAATGATGCCAAAGATGAAATAAAGTTGTTATATTTGAATTGGTTCTGTAATTTGAAATGGATGTGTTGGATCTTTAATGGAGATTACAACGAGAAAATTTGGGTAAAAGGCAGTGTCATACAAACTAATGATTATTTTAATGGAAAAGATTTTTTTAAAGTTTTAGGCAAAAAAAGTTTGCTTACTTTTCTTTTAAGATTTTAGTTTCACTTCTGTATTTTATTTTACTTCCATTAGGAAAATTTTGATTTGTGATTAATTACATTACATGTTTTCTGAGTTTTTTTGAATGTCAGTTCTCTCTGACTGAGCACTCCAGGAATGTGTTGCATCAGTGTTTGATCTTATCCTTTGACCTAAAATATAGAATGAGTTTTTTGAGGTCCCTTTTGGGTGTGAAATACTTTTCATTCAACTGAGGAAAAGGAATGGCAGTGTATAATTTGGGTATAATGTATTTATTGTTTTCTAGTAGGATGGGGTAGAGATCTTCATTGTTATGATTTGGAAGTGTCACTCGAAAAGTTCATGTGTTAATGCAGGAAAGTCCAGTGGTGAAATGATCAGATTAAGAGAGCTATAACCTAATCAGTGGATTAATCCATTTGATGGATTAATAATTTGAATGGACTATACTGTATGGTAACTCTTGGCAGGTGGGGTGTGGCTGAAAGAATTAGATCACTGGAGGTGTGCCCTTGAGGATTTTATTTGTCCCTGGCTCCTCAGTGCATCTCTCCCTCCCTACCCCCCACCCCCTCTCCCTCTCCCTCTCTCTCTCCTCCTGGCTACCATGAGGAAAGCAGATTTCCTTTTTCATGCTCTTCCTCCATGAAATTCTGCCTACTCTCAGGCACAAAGTGTTGGAGTTGGCTGACCATGGACTGTATCTCTGAAACCAAAATAAACTTTTCCTTCTCTGAGTTGTTCTGGTCAGGTATTTTGATCACAGTGATGAAAAGCTGGCAAACACATTTCTCACTTATTGGAGCAATGGACTAAGTTTGTGCTGGAGTGAAGAACAATTTGCTTTAGCATTTGTTAGAGCCCATAATCTTATAAATAATTGAATCTAAATCCCTCAGTGGTGGTTTAAGGATTCTTGTAGTCATAGTAAATAAAAAAATTATGCAGGAAGTAATAGACTTTCACTAAGTATGGCTAAAAATTCTGCCTAGAACAATAATCTATCAAGATATATATTCTTTTTTATAAAATAACTGTGTACCTCAGAAGATGAGTAGAAGTTAAAGAAGATTTAAGTTGAATTGTATTTTAAACCCTGACATGTCTGTCATTTAATGGAATCTTGAAAAGAATCCCTTTGTAGAGTATAACAGATAATCCTTTTAATTAATGTGTGTGTGTGTGTGTGTGTGTGTGTGTGTGTGTGTGTGTATGTATGTATGTATACTAGGAATTTAACCCAGAGGTGCTTTATCTTCACATTCCCAGCCCTTTTTATTTTTTGAGACAGGGTCTTACTAAGTTGCTTAGGGCCTCATGCTGCTGAGGCTGGCTTTGAACTTGCATTCCTCCTGCCTCAGCTTTCTGAGTTACTGGGATTATAGGTGTGTACCACCATGCCTGACCCTTTTTTTTTTTTTATTATATTATGATTTATTTACATTTGAGAAATTTAGGTTTTTAAATGTTAAGCATTTTTTTTTTTTTTTTTGGTACTGGGGGTTGAAGCCAGGGGTGCTTTACCACTGAGCCACATCCCCAGTCCTGTCTTGTTTATTTTTTATTTTGAGACAGGGTCTCACTAAATTGTTTAGGGCCTCGATGAGTTGCTGAGGCTGGCCTGGAATTAGTGATCCTCCTGCCTAAGCCTCCTCAGTCACTGGGATTACAGTTGTGCTCCATAGTGCCTGGCTTCAGGCATTCTTATACTGAATAATCAGTGACTCTTGGTATAGGAGAGAATTAGGAAATGTTTGGAGACTTTGTGGTTGACAGTTACCAGGGGGACGTATTGGCATTTAGTAGGCAGGGGACCGGTAGAGTGTATAGCAATCACTGTGTATAACCTGTTAGAATTGTGGCAGCAATAAATGAAGTAGGTAAGATGATAAAGAATGCCAGCAAACATTGCTCCTCAGAAAATGTATGCAAATAATTTCTTAGTTTAATACACTTCATTGTGTTAATAACTGACCATTTAAAATGGAAATACTTTGCTTTTAGCTAATTTATTTTCTTTTTGACTACTTGATATAGAAACATGAGTAATTCTTGGTTGGTACTATGAGAAGTTGATATGCCTTTAATGTATTTAGAATTTATTTAGTTATAGTATTTTTTAAAAAATTTAGGAGTTGGTTTGCATATTTTGTATCTTTTTCTTTTGATACTTAAATAAACAACAAAAATTATAAAAAGAGAATGTAAAATTTCCACATACTTTTTTTCCCAGATTTACCTATCGTTTATATTGTATTCATTCTTCCCTTCCTCTCCTTGTCCACATACAAACATACTCTCACACATATTATCTGTTTAAGAGAAATTGATTTGTAATTAAAATCTGTTTTTTGTGTGTGAAAATTTGGTCTCCTTCTATTAATCATTTCGAATTTTAGTGTAAATATAAGTAATTACAATGGTATAAACTTAGTGAACATTCAAAATTACCTTTTTTAGTCAAATCTTAAAATTTTAAACTATTTGCTACCATTGGTTATATTATTGCTTAAAAGCTGCATTATTTACCAGGTTTCTGTAGGCCTGACATTACAATTATTTCTTTTAGATTGATAATATAGTGCATAATATGTATAAATTTGGTCTATAAATTAACTTAAACTATTTTTTTTGTATAGTACACATCTTAGATGCCAAATGACTTAAAAATAATCTTCAGACATTCTTTTATTTTTTTTCCCCATATTTTTAAATTGGTGCATTATAATTGCACATATTGGTGGGATTTATTGTTACATATTTGTACATGCACACAATATAACAATATAGTTTGGCCAGTATCACTCCCCAGTATCTCTTCCTCCTTCCCTACCTCCCACCCCTTTGTTCCTTTCCTCTACTGATCTTCCTTTGATTTTTAGGAGATCGACCCCCCACCTTTGTTCTCCTTTTTCCTCCCTAGCTTCAGCATATGAGAGAAAACATATGACCCTTAGCCTTCTGAGTTTGACTTGTTTCACTTGACATAATGCTAGTTCCATCCATTTTCCTTGCAAATGCCATAGTTTCATTTTTCCTTATGGCTGAATAAAAGCCTGTTGTGTATATATACCACATTTTCTTTATCCATTCATCCGTTGATTGGACAACTAGGCTGGTATCATTGTTTGGTTATTGTGAATTGTGCAGCTATAAATATGGGTATGCATGTATCACTATAGCAAGATAACTTTAATTCTTCAGGATAACAAACACTCAATTCTTAAGGGAACTCTTAAAATTCTGTTCAGGGAGCAGTCAGTTTTCTAGTGGCATTCTTCTCCCAGTTCCCAGAGTCCTAGAGCCCTGGTTTGGAATGTTGACTTTGGTGCTAACTAGCTGTGTTCTGTAGAGCAAGTAGCTTGATTGTATTAATGGAACCCTCCTTACCCCCAGCTTTACTCATTTGTTTAATCATCATCTCCTCCTCTGCCATCACTGCAGCCGCCGCCGCCGCCGCCGCCGCCGCCGCCGCCTCCGCCGCCGCCGCCTCCTCCTCC
>NW_026000048.1:10967183-11012024 GCF_001458135.2 Marmota marmota marmota | reverse complement strand
TTCCTCCCTCCTTCTTCCTCCTCCTCCTTCTTCCTCCTCCTCGCCCCCCTTCTCCCCCCTCCTCTTCCTCCTCCTCCTCTTCTTCTTCCTGTAAATTGAACCCAGGGGTGCGTAACGACTGAGTTGTATCCCCAGCCCTATTTATTTATTTATTTATTTATTTAAATTTTGAGATGGAGTCTTGCTGAGTTGTGTAGGACCTTGCTAAGTTGCTGAGGCTGGCTTTGAACTTGCAATCCTACTGCCTTAGCCTCCTGAGGCTCTGAACTCCATCATTTGGAAGGCTTTTAGCTCTAAAGTTTATGACTAAGTCAGAAAATTTCCACTTTCAGTTTTGTCTTTATAGGAGCATACCTAGTGGATAAAACAAAGTACGCCCTTTTAAGCTAAGGTAAGAAAACACATTTCTCAGGTTTGGGGGCCTACTTGTGTTGCTCTGAGTTTGAATTATGATTTGATCACTTTCAAAAGTACCATTACTCCAAATGTAGGTAAATGTTCTCTTGCTCAGAGGAGTTCAGAGGGGAATATATATTTCAGATTACCACTCTTATATATTAATCTTGCTGTCTCTTTCATTAATTTTGCAAAAAGTGTGATTATTATATGTTTTTTCTTTAATGTTATTAGAATTGATGAAATTCATGCCTTTTACATTAACTTCTCAAATTATTTCTGTATGAAAATGTTATGTGCATGAGTTTTATTATTTCTCATTTATTAAGACAGTGGAAGCACAAATTAGTGATATTTGTCATGTAATCTTTACTGAACAAATATATAATTGACATCCAATTTTTCAATACTGTCTGTACAGCTGTATATTACTACTTTTTTCCCATAAAACAGTCATTTTGTGCTAAGGGAATTTGAGCCTGTCAATGTATTTGATGGATGCTATTGTATAGGTGTCTCCTAATTTTCAGAAGTATGAAATTGACATAAAAAATGTCCAAGTCTGTGTCCTTCCTCAAAATTGAGCTAAAATGTTATTTTGGTTATTACATTTTCTTTTTTTGGAAATAGATAAGGTGACTAAGTTGTAGGTTTGAAAGGCTCAAGAGTGGAGTGAAAAAATTTTCCCAGTTTTTCCCCTTTTCAGAGACTTCCACTTCAAGCACTGAGCCATAATATTAGTTTTTTTAAATGGAAATGCTCTGTTTTTATCATGATCCAGGTGTTAGGATGTCAGGTTAAATGAAAACTTACACAGGTTCTATTTTATTCATGTTCAGAGATGGTGATGGTGGAGTTCTGTTTTTCCCCCTGAATACAGAAACTGACTTGCATGGGCATGACCTAGATACCTTGGAGTTGCACCAGGCGGAGTCCCTCTCACACATTAGAAGCATTCAGATGCTAAAGGATAAACAATAAAATATAAAAGATTATAGTCAGACACTGATATATACTCATTATTAACATTTATATTGTGGGGCATTTATAGTGACAATGTCTTTTAAAAAATATAGTCACCTGTTTTTGATTTTAGAAGACTAGACTAGAGATAGAATTTATAGACTCTTAGTAAAGGGTTTGATACTGTACTGTAAAGCATTATGTTTGATCTCTTCACTAGTTAACCTTGTAATGTTCTAGTAAATGCAAGGTAATGAGAATATGTTTGCTTGATTATAATTTAAAAGAGACTCAAATCAAATATGTATATGTGTATTAAATTTTTACGTTGTATATTTTATGTTGGTCTTGTGTATTTTCCTTAGGTAATACCTTTTTGTTGTGTGTGATATGCAGATGTAGGTGATGTGAAAGGTGTGTTGAATTTGGAGAGGAGGAACTACAGTATTGGAAGAGCATTACAACTACAGTGTTGGAAGAGCATTACAAACTTGTTTACATGTGACAATTATGGTACAACAAAGTTTGAATTTAATTGTCAGAGCTGCTTGAATTTGTTTTAACTACTATACAGAAGTGTTCCTGCTAAGAGAATGGTTCAGATCACTATAGTATGATTAGTGAGATGTATTCCATTGGCATGCTTTATTATAAAAAATCTTATTTCTTATGGTAAAATCCTATTTCTAGAAACTATGTAAAGAGGGTTTCCTTGCTGCTAAGGGGACATCTTCATTGCTATTAGAGTCTTTCCTTTGGGTAAGGAAAGGTGCTTTTCCCTTGCCAAGTTGCCATACTTAGAAGAAATAGGGCCACTGATATTTATTTATTTATTTATGGTACTGACAATTGAATCCAGGGCCTTGCACATGTGAGGCAGGTGCTGTACCACTGAGCTACCTCCCCAGCTGTGTGATTTTTTTTTAAGAAAAATTTACCTGGGTCAGACCTTTTATGGGAGTGGTGTACCTATATGTACCTATACAGAAACTGACTTGCATGGGCATGTCAGGTATATTATGTACTAGATGTGGGGAACCCAGACTCACTTTGTTAAAAGGAATGTGGTTTCCAAATGATTCCATAATAGAAAAGAAGTATCTCTGCACCTGAAAAAACAGAAGTTGCTTTAAAATGTTTGATTTATATTAAAAATGGAGTGATCACTCACTTTCCCTTAAAATATAATGTAAATGTTGTTAGTCATTAGAGGTTTTATTCTAACTGAAAAATATAGGCTTTTCCTGCTCATTGCTGAATTGTGTTTTAGATCCACATTGTTTTCCTTCTTATTTTTTTCTTTCATTAACATGTATTTCTTCTCAGCACGTGAAATTCTAGCATCTACCTCTTTTCCAACCAGTCCAACTTAACTTTTTAAGTAGGTTCAATTTTTTATTTTTACATTTTATTTCTGAAAATGTGTTTTAAAAATATGTATCATTTATTTTTGAACCATTTCAGAGTAGGTTGCATGTATCATACTTATTTTCCCATTTGTAACTAAGTATGTAGTTCAAATGAAGAAGGCCATTCTCTAGTGCAACCATGGCAAAGTAATCGCGTAGATCATTTTTCTAATATATATCCTTATTCCAGTGTTTTGACAGTTTCCCCCGAGATTTTCTTTATGGAAATCTTTAGTATAAGGTCCAGCCCATAATAATTGTTTTATAATAATAAAATAATTATTCATATATTGGATTTGATTATTAAGTCTGTCCAATACAGAACAGCTTCTCAGATCTTTATCTTTCATATTATTGATGGTTTTGAAGAATACAGACATGTCCTTTTATACAATATTTCTCTAATAAGTGTTGTCTGACAGTTCCTCTTTGGGATCTGACAAAACTTGTGCCTGGTTTGGGGGCATTCTGTCAGGAAGCCTATCTTGAAGAGAAAGGAAGAAAGCTTGGTGACCTTTAGATTCCTTTTCTAGTTAGCTCTTTAATAGAAAAATTTCTAATTTCTTCTTTAATTGAAATAGGATTCAGATCTCTTACTTAAGAACAGATCTTATGCAAGAGAATATGAGAAGATCTTGAAAGGAGAAATTTGGATTTTATCAAGAGGTCACTTTTAGCAGAATTTCTGGTTTGTTGACCAAGTTCTCAGGATGATAGTGAACAAATACTATGAAGGTGTAAAGCATAGTAGTGTTGAATATAATTGTTTTATAGTAATAAAATAATTGCAGCTAGTAACATAAATTGAGATTGCATTAGAATTAAAAGTTTAAAATCTCAAAAAACCAAAAGCTAAATTTTTTCTCTGATATGTGGATGCTGATTCATAATAGGGGTGGGGAGTGGAGCATGGGAGGAATGGAGGAACTTTAGATAGGGCAAGGGAAGGGAGGAGAAGGGAGTGGGCATGGGACTAGGAAAGATGGTGGAATGAGATGGACATCATTACCCTAAGTACATATATGAAGACACCAATGGTGTGACTCTACTTTGAGTACAACCAGAGACATGAGAAATTGTGCTCTATATGTGTACTATGAATTGAAGTGAATTCTGCTGTTATGTATCACAATTAGAATGAGTAAATTAAAAAAAATGAGATTTCAGTAGAATAAATGAACATATCAAGACTGAATCTCATTGGGTTTCAGAGATTTATGGTCATATTAGATTTAATATACAGTATCAAGATATTTACCATTTACAGTTATGACTATTAAAAGTTTGATAATTACATGGTATAGTGAAAGCTAGAAAATTTACTTGGAGTATTACAAAAGATAAGAAATTCAAATTCATAGGCAACTTTCAGATGCATGGTACTAGAATTTCTTTCTTTCTTTTTTTTAAAATATTTCTTAGTTGTAGTTGACACAATACCGTTATTTTATTTATTTATTTATATGTGGTGCTGAGGATCGAACCCAGGTCCTTGCACATGCTAGGTGAGTGCTCTACCGCTAAGCCACAACCCCAGCCCCTAGAATTTCTTAAAATAATCTAAGAGTCATTATGTTTGAATGTGATTTTAAAACAAATTTTAAGGAAGAGGATTATGACTTTAAATAATAATGATTATGTTTTTGTTTTAATATAAACAAATACTTAATGAGCCCCTCCCTCTATGTGTATTGCTGCTTGTCTTGGTCTTTGGGGATATTGCCAAGAATTGAGGTAGCCATGGCCCTTGGCTTTGTAGAGCACAGAGTTAGTGGAAAAGACAGATACTGAACAAGTGCAGTTTGTCATTATTGATACAACAAAGGAAATTCCAGAGTCTGCAGGTGCAAGGGAACCCATACTTTGATAGGTCAGGAAGATTACATTGGGGAAATCTTTTTTTAATCAATAAATTAAATTAAATAAATAATAAATTACAATTCTTATTACACATATATACCACAGTTTTTCATATCTCTGTTTGTATATAAAGTATGTTGATACCCAATTCATGTCTTCATACATATACTTTGGATAATGATGTCTATCTGTACCTGAGACTAAGTGAAGAGGAAGAGGGAGAGTGCTCTAAACAGAAGAACGAGTAACACCTGGCATTTAGAGATTAATAAGGGAAAGTTGAGTATTGGTAGAAGCAGGTGGATTTGGAAGAGACTAAATTTATAAATTTAGTTTAAATAAATACTCCACTTGTGCCTCCCTTTAATATTTTTATCTCTAATCTATTTGCTTCATCTTTCCCAACTCACTTTTGTTCTCATGGTTGTTTTTAAAAGTATAAGTGTAACATTAAAATGAATAAATTTTGAAAATGTGAAAAAGATCATTGGTAATCTCATTAAAGAAGCCATTTTTCTCTTCTGCATATGATAATGTCCAGATAATATTTCTATATTATTGTGTTCATGGGATATTGGGAATTTTATATTTGAATGTTCCATGTTCAATTGTGTTTAAACAGTTATATTTTTGTAATTGTTTTTAAAATTAGAATTCATCATTATCATATTTCTCAAAGGTATTGGTGCATCATAACTTATTTAACCAGTTTCTTATTTTGTGGTCATTTGGAATGGTTCAGTTTTTTAAAAAAATGTTTGCAGAATGAATATCACTGATGAATTTCTTCTTTAACTTACAAACTGCAATTAATTCCTTAGGCTAAATTTATTGTATTGAATTTTTTTTCACCCATGTCATGTGTCTTTCTAAAAAAGGATGGTGGTCAATGGCCGTACCACCCTGAAGTACCAGGTCTCATCTAAAAGATTGTGCCCATTTACAGTTAGTCTGGTATTTGGTATCTGAAGATACTGATTTCACCATAACTAACCTATTAGACTTAAAATGACACAAATTTGCTTTCAGTGGCATTATATGATTTTTAGACAGGATAACTTTTAAAAAAATTATGGTAAAATATACCATTTTTATATAAAAATTTTTTATTTATGACAGGAGAATGCATTACAATTATTATTACATATATAGAGCACAATTTTTCATATCTCTGATTGTATACATAGTATATTCACATCAATTCGTGTCTTCATACATGTGATTTGGATAGTAATGATCATCACATTAATTACCCCATGCCCCTTCCCTTCCCCTCCAACCCCTCTGCCCTATCTAGAGTTTGTCTGTTCCTTCCATGCTCCCACTACCGATCCCACTATGAATCAGCCTTCCTTATATCAAAGAAAACATTTGGTGGGGTTCTTTTTTTTGTCTTTTTTGGAACTGGGGGGTCGAACCCAGGGCTTTGCGAATGCAAGGCAGATGCTTTGCCACTGAGCTACATCCCAGCCCTCAATGAAAACATTTGGCATTTGGTTTTTTGGGATTGTCTAACTTCACCTAGCATTATCTTTTCTAACTCCATCCATTTACCTGCAAATGCGATGATTTTATTCTCTTTTATTGTTATGTAATATTCCATCGTGCATATATGCCACATTTTTTAATCCATTCATGTATTGAAGGGCATCTAGGTTGGCTCCACAGTTTAGCTATTATGAATTGTGCTGCCATAAACATTGATGTGGCTGTGTCCCTGTAGTATGCTGTTTTTAAGTCCTTTGGGTATAGACTGAGGATAGGGACAGCTGGGTCAAATGGTGGTACCATTCCCAATTTTCCCCAAAATTTCCATACTGCTTTCCATATTGGCTGCACCAATTTGCAGTCCCACCAGTGTATGAGTGTGCCTTTTCCCTGCATCCTCGCCAGCACTTACTGTTGTTTGTATGCATAATAGCTGCCATTCTGACTTTAGTGAGATGAAATCATAGAGTGGTTTTAATTTGCATTTCTCTAATTGCTAGTGATGATGAACATTTTTTCATGTATTTGTTAATTGATTGTACATCATCTTCTGAGAAGTGTCTCTTTAGATCCTTGGCCCATTTATTGATTGGGGTTTTTTTTTTTTTGGTGTTTAGCTTTTTGAGTTCTTGATATACCCTAGTGATTAGTGATCTATTGTGATTAGTGATCTATCTGATGTGTGAGGGGTAAAGATTTGCTCCCAAGATGTAGGCTCTGTATTCGCAGATTGTTTGTTTTGCTCAGAAGAAGCTTTTTAGTTTGAGTCCATCCCATTTATTGATTCTTGATTTTAATTCTTGTGCCACAAGAGTTTTATTAAAGACGTTGGGGCCTAATCCCACATGATGGAGATTAGGGCTTACTTTTTCTTCTATTAGACGCAGGGTCTCTGGTTGTATTCCTAAGTCCTTGATTCATTTTGAGTTGAGTTTTGTGCATGGTGAGAGATAGAGGTTTAATCTCATTTTGTTGCATATGGATTTACAGTTTTCCCAGCACTGTTTGTTAAAGAGGCTATCTTTTCTCCAATGTATGTTCTTGGCATCTTTGTCCAATATAAGATAATTGTAGTTTTGTGGGTTAGTCTGTGTCCTCTGTTCTGTACCATTTGTCTACCAGTCTGTTTTGGTGCCTAAATTGTGCTGTTTTTGTTACTGTTGCTCTGTAGTATAGTTTAAGTTCTGGTATAGTGATGCTACCTGCTTCACTCTTCCTGCTAAGCATTATGTTAGCTATTCTGGGTCTCTTATTTTTCCAGATGAATTTCATGATTGCTTTTTCTATTTATATGAGGAATGTCATTGGGATTTTGATCGGAATTGCATTAAATCTGTATAGTTTTTTTGGAAGTATGGTCATTTTGATAATATTAATTCTGCCTATCCAAGAGCAAGGTAGATCTTTCCATCTTCTAAGATCTTCTTTGATTTCTTTTTTTAGGGTTCTGTAATTTTCATTATATGGATTTTTCACCTCTTTTGTTAAGTTGATTCCCAAGTATTTAATTTATTTATTTATTGAGGCTATTGAGAATGGGGTAGTTTTCCTCATTTCCCTTTCTGAGGATTTGTCACTGAAATACAGAAATGCCTTTGATTTATGGGTGTTGATTTTATATCCTGCTACTTTGCTGAATTCATTTACTAGTTCTAGGATTCTTCTGGTGGAACTTTTAGGGTCTTCCAGGTATAGAATCATATCATTAGCAAATAGTGCCAATTTGAGTTCTTTTCCTATATGTATCCCTTTAATTTCTTTTGTCTGTCTAATTGCTCTGGCCATGGTTTCAAGAACTGTGTTAAACAGAAGAGGTAAAAGAGGGCAGCCCCGTCTTGTTCCAGTTTTTAGAGGGAATCCCTTCAATTTTTCTCCATGTAGAATGATGTTGGCCTGGGGCTTAGCATAGATGGCCTTTACAATGTTGAGATATGTTCCTGTTATCCCTAGTTTTTCTAGTGTTTTGAACATAAAAGGGTGCTGAATTTTGTCAGATGTTTTTTCTGCATCTACTGAGATGATCATATGATTCTTAAGTCTATTGATGTGATGAATTACATTTATTGATTTCCATATGTTGAACCAACTTTGCGTCCCTGGGATGAATCCCACTTGATCATGGTGCACGATCTTTTTGATACGTTTTTGTATTCGATTTGCCAGAATTTTTTTGAGAATTTTTGCGTCTGTGTTCATTAGAGATATTGGTCTGAAGTTTTCTTTCTTTGATATGTCTTTGCTTGGTTATAGAATCAGAGTGATATTGGCCTCATAGAATGAGTTTGGAAGTGCTGCCTCTTTTTCTATTTCCTGAAATAAATTGGAGAGTATTGGTATTAGTTCTTCTTTAAAGGTCTTGTAGAACTCAACTGTGTATCTGTCCGGTCCTGGGCTTTTCTTGATTGGTAGACTTTTGATGGCGTCTGCTATTTCGTCACTTGAAGTTGATCTGTTTAAATTGTGTGTATCATCCTGATTCAGTTTGGGCAAATTATATGACTCTAGAAATTTGTTGATGCCTTCGATATTTTCTATTTTATGTACAGGTTTTCAAAATAATTTCTAATTATCTTCTATATTTCTGTAGTGTCTGTTGTGATAAAATATACCATTTTTAAATGTGTAGTTTAGTAGTTTTAAGTACATTCTCATTGTTATGCAGGCAATCTCCTTGGTTCTTTTCATTTTGCAAAACTGTGACTCTACTCACTAAACACTTAACTTCCCATTACTTCTACTCCCTGCCTTTGGTTACTCTAGGTCCCTCATATAAGTGGAATCCTAAAGTTATTTGTCTTTTTGTGAATGACTTATTTCAATTAATATAATGTCTTTAGGGTTTATCCCTATTGTAGTAGTGTCAGAATCTTTTTCTTTTTTGAGACTGAATAGTTTTCCATTGTACATATGTATATATTTTGTTTAACTGTTCGTCTGTCAGTGGACACTGGGGTTGCTTCCATCTTTTGGCTATTGCGAATAATGCTATTATGAACATAGGTGGACAAATATGTCTTTGAGATCCTGCTTTCAATTCTGTGGGTTTCTGCTCAAAAATAGAATCTTTGGATCATACGATAATATTTTTGTGAGGGACTATCATACTGTTTCCCATAGTGACTTCACCAATTTACATTGCACCAAGGTTTCCACTTTCTCCACATCCTTGCCAGAGCTTGTTATGTATTTATTTTAAAACTACAGCTATCCTAGTGAGGTGGAATTTGTCTCCTTATTAGACAAGATAACTTTTTCAGGTGTTCACTGCTTACATTTTCTTTTGTAACATATCCTTCTACCTTAGTCCTTTCCTTACAAAATGATTATTGAACTTTAACTTTGGGTGTTGCTTTTGCAAAATTTACTATGAGGCATATATTTTATATATTGGGATTTTAAGTTTCTTTTGGGATATGGGGTAATTTGTAATGGTCAAGAGGAGGGAGAACTCATAATACACAGAAAAGACAGAGGTAGAAAAAGGTTTCAGAAAGGGAGGAACAGTGGAGACTAAGTATCAAAGATGGATTCTGTCTGACATACTATTCTGTCCTTCCCTATTATAATTAATGTGTTGTAAGGATTATAGATTTCACATTGGAGAAACTGTAAAGATGTCTTTGAATATTAGAGGGAATTCTGTGTTTACATACCCAAGCACTTTTGTGAAACTTATAGAAATGCCATACATTTGTCTTTATATTTACATGTTTTGTATGTATGGACAATAAGAACATTGGGGGCTGGGACTGTGGCTCAGTGGTAGCTCACTTGCCTTGCATGTGTGAGGCACTGGGTTCAATTCTCAGCACCACATATAAATAAATAAAATAAAGATCTATCAGCAACTAAGGGAAAAATATTAAAAAAAATAAGAACATTGGACAATAAATCTGATGTTATTGAACCTTTATTTCAAGACTATAAACAGAAATACATGCTGCTTATTTTTTTTTTGTAAATGCTTCTTGATGTTTCCTGTGCTAATGAATTTTTTTTTAAAAAATTATGTCATTTGATATTTTTGTTTGAATCTAGATGGGCCTAGATGCCTGAATATTCTGTTTTCCTTGAGTTCTTAATTTTGGAAATGAGATCATATTTATATTTCCTTGTTATGACTAGAAAATCTCTTTTCTTTCCATATTTGTATGTTTATTTGCATGTGGCTTTGAAAAATCAAAAAAGAAAGTTTAATTCTACATGAAAACTGTGTTTAAAAACTCAAAATGTGTTAATTTGGAAATTAGGATATGTTCAGTTATATTGTACTATGTAGGGTCTAATTTAATTCATACTAGGAGTCATCTCAGTTGTCATCCAGTAACTAATTTTATCAATATGTGTTTAATTCCATTTTGTCTTGGTAGTATGGAAGGAGGCTGATTACCCCTGTATATAGTAATGGCACTGTACCTCTTACATATTAGGTACTTAAGAAATCTTGTATTATTATTAAATCAAGATTATTTCTTTTAAAATACACTTAATGTATTCAGTAAACACATTAAAATTTTTCAATGTTGTGAAGATAAATTGGGACATTATTATTTCCTGTGTTTATGGAGCTTACATTGCACACATATTTATGACACTTTCCCCTGATCTACAGAGTTGATGAGAAATTTCTTCCTGCTTTTTATAAGCAAAATGAATTGCCCTTTGATAAAAAAAATTTTAAAGACTGGTTTTCCACAAACTGTTGACTTAATTGCATGAATACAGATATTTTTGTTCATAAACAATTGCTATCATTACATCTTCTCTTAGATTATGTGAGGGAAGGGTGATGTCATCCACAAATATATAGTTTGTGTTTCCAAAACTAACAATTTCAGGATATTTTACTTTGATCTCTCTCTCTGTCTCTCCTCTTACCCCAACTTTTTTTTCTCTGAAGGAAAGACCTATGAAGATATTAGCGACATTAGCTTTTACTAATGTTCATTTCTAAATGAAGTATTAGAATTGACTGTAAAAATACCTGAACATTATTTGGACAGAAAATATTATAGATTTTAGGCATAGGAAATATGTAGATAAAAAAGTCCACATTTTTTTTTATAATCAACATGTTATATTTTATGTTGTTGAATTTGTAGAAATTGATTTTCAGCATTCTAGAACAAAGTGTTTATGTCCTGCCTCTATAATTTAAGTGGAATAACAAAGAAATGAAGTCAGTTTACTGGTTTATTAACCCAAAAGAGTTAATAATAGATTTGCAATGTAATATTCAGTAGTCTTTTTACTATTTGCAGGCCATTTGTCATCTTGAATATTTATAGATTATTTTTTGTCACAAGAGATGTGGCCTCTCACATATTTTTCCTTCTCATTTATCTACATGTTCTGAACAAAATGACAGTAGTTTAATTCTAAAATGCATTTCCAGGAAAGCCAAAAAAGTTTTCTGAAAAGTGGGTGAAAAACAAAGTCTGATATACTGCCAAGATGAAAAGATACTGAATTGTTATTTATATGATCAAAAGAATTTATAGATATAGAACACAGTGCAAATATCCTGATCTGTGTTTATTGCATAAAAAAGATGTTGATGAAATATTTGAAAATGTAAAAGTACATTAGTGCCGATAGATTATGTATAATAGTACTTTATTTTTGTAAAATCAAAACCAAAAAAGTACCTGGATCAGTCTAAAAGGTTAAATAATGCTTATCACTATTCTTTTAGCTTATTTTCAGATTCTTATTTTTTCACAGTGGAATATGCTTTACTTTTGAAATAAGAAAAACTATTAAATACATACTGACAAAAAGAGAATGAAGTCCAATTAAGTTAGCTTTACAATTCTTTAAGATTTTAAGTTGTTGTTTTGAATGTTTATAACATTGCATGCAGTAGTACTATGATTTTCTTTTAGTAGTACTGATTTTCTTTCTTTCTTGTACTTCTCTACATTTAGGGCTAAACAAAAATGTTCCACTGAACTTGTTCATGCTTTTTTTTTTTGTACAGGGTTGGAACTCAGGGGCACTTAACCACTGAGCCACATCCCTAGCTCATTTTATTTTTTATTTTGAGACAGAGTTCTGCTAAATTGCTTAGGGCCTTGCTAAGTTGCTGAGGCTGGTTTTGAACTTACTTTCTTTTCTTTTTTGTTTTTTTGGTACCCAGGATTGAACTCAGGCCACTAGATCACTGAGCTATATCCCCAGCCCTTATTTAGAGACATGGTCTCACTGAGTTCCTTAGTGCCTCACTTTTGTGGAGATTGGCTTTGAAATTGCAATCCTCCTGAGCCTCTGTGATTATAGGGATATGCCACTGTATCTGGAGATATGCTTTTAGGAAGTGAATGAGAGAAAGAATACAAATGAGATCAAACCAGTCTTTTCTTTCCCTATTTTTGTTTTTCTTTTAATGAAGAGGAGAGTAGGTAAAAGATTTCTTTCCTCTGCCTACTTAGTTTTCCTTACTCATTTTCTGTTATTGATCACTTCCTGCTATTAATTCCTTTTCATCTGACAAGAAGTTGATTTTCTGCCCTGTATTTTCATTTGGAAAAGGTAGATGGTCTGAGTTGAAGAGTCCATTTAGATGGAGAGTAGATCATGCTTGATTTCCAGTGACTGAATTTCTCTGGTCTTGTCTCATTCTTGTTCTCTCACACACATTGTCCCTTGTGTCCCACTGTGGGAATGCTTAATTTGGAAGTGAGAGGCAGGAAAAGTAAGTTAACAGTTTTTGGGGTTAGCCAAAAGTTCATGGTTTTGGGGGTAGTCATGAATAACAAAAATACCAATGTAGGAAAGGAGATTAAGGTAAAACATTTTCTGTTACAGCTATTTGCAGGCAGAGCATTTCAAGGGTAACTACAACATTTCTTGTCCACCAGGCCATATTTGATCTCTGACATGTGTGTGTATAGGCAATAAGTATTTTTTTTTTGAGAGAGAGAGAGAGAGAGAGAGAGAGAGAGAGAGAGAGAGAGAGAGAAAGAGAAAGAATTTAAAAAATATTTTTATTTTTTAGTTTTCGGTGGACACATCTTTATTTTTATGTGGTGCTGAGGATCGAACCCAGTGCCCTGCGCATGCCAGGCGAGTGTGCTACCGCTTGAGCCATATCCCCAGCCCAATAAGTATTTTTTTTTTAAGCACTTGACTCCAGTTACTGAGGAAAGTTTTGGATTTATCCTTTCCTGTTTCAGATAAAGTGAGAAACTATGGGTTTTTAACAAATATATAATGACATTTGAGTAATTTCATTGCTCTAAAAATCTCCTATGATCAAAGTATTCATCCCTTTTTCTTTCTTCCCAAACCCCTGGTAACCTTATTTTACTATTTGCACAGTTTTAATCCTTGCAGAATGTCATATAATTGGAATGATACAATATATAATATATAGTCTTTTCTGGCTTCATCCACTGAACATTGTACATGTAAGGCTCCTCCATATCTTATTTGTGGCCTTGATGGCTCATTTTCTTTCTACTGCTAAATAATATTCCATTGTATGGATATACAACAATTTTTTGTTTTTTAATTTTTTTAATCCATTCACCTCTGTAGTGACATCTCTGTTGCTTCCAACTTTTGACAATTACACATAAAGCTGCTAAACATTCATGTGCATGTTTTTGTGTGGATATAAGTTTTCAACTCATTTGGATAAATAAAAATTTCAATTGCTAGGTCATCTGGTAGAAGTAAGTTGAGTTCTGTAAGAAATTGCCAGACTGTTTTCTAAAGTGACTGTACCATGTTTCAGTACCACTAGCAAGAAATGAGTTCCTGTTGTTCCATATCTTCACCAGCATTGATATAATTTAGGTTTTTGAATTTTAGCTGTTTTAACAGTTGTATAGTGGTATCTCATTTTTGTTTTAATTTGCATTTCCCTGTTGACATGTGATATGGAATATTTTTTCATAATGATACTTGCTATGTGCATATCTTTTTTAGTGATATGGACTTTTTTCTTAAAACCAAAAGGTAATCCCGTTTTTATAAAAAAATAGTAAATAGTAAATTATATTCTCTGTAGAAAATATAGCAAAAAGAATACATTAAAATATACACAATACAATTGCAAAAGTGACCAGTAAAAAAAATAATACATTAAAAATTCCTATATAATGCCACCATTCAGAGGAATAATCACTTGTAACATTTTGTCTGTTCTCCTCTCCCCCCATGTATGTTGTGTGTGTGTTGTGTGTATAGCAATAGTGAACTCATAATATTTTTTATCTTTCATGTTTACTTATCCATGTATAGTTTTCCTATGCGTTCTTTTAGAATAAGGATTCTTAACTCTGCTGAATGTTAGGATCATTTGGGGGAGCTTTTAAAGCTTGTGATGCCCAAACGGCACTCTAGGACAGTGAAGTCAGAATCCAAGAGTGGGTAGGCTTCAGATGTCCCTCAAGACAAGGTCACTGTCCATGAAGGACATAGTTTAAGGCAGTTTCTCATCTCAGCCCTGTTGACCTTTTGGAAGATAATTTCTGTGTGTGTATGGGGTGGGAGCTGTCCTGTGAATTGTAGAATATTCAGTGGCATCTTTGGCCCCTACTCACCAGATCCAGTATTACTCCTACTCTAGTTGTCATAAAAATGTCTTCAGACTTTGACAAGTGCCCTGGGGAGGGACATTTCTGCTCCACACTGGTCTAGCATAGTGATCTGCAAATTTCATTTTTTTGGGTTATATTTAGACACACATTTGTATGTATATTGTATATGGCAGATATAATAATGGAGTTGAATAGCTAAAACAGAATCCATATGGTCCTCCAAGTAGAAAACATGAACTACCTAGCTATTATAAAAAAGGTTTGCTTACCCCGTATCTGCACGGAAAAGTGACTGGTAAATAGTTCAATCCAGTGGGATATGTGTTCTGGAAGACTCAGTTATAGATACGTGTTATAGCTGTGAGGAGAGAGGGAACAACTAATTAATGCCCTGAAAAAATTGAGACTTCTCTAAGATGACAAAAAATAGATCTTGAAGATCTGAGAGGGAAAACAGGGAAGTTCCTGAAGGCAGAGGGCATGGAGTGTGCAGAGGCAATGGCATGTTCAGGAGATGGAGTAAAGAATCCTTGTCCACTGCACGTAACTGAAGTGGTACTGGCAGGGAACTTCAGGACACAGGTCTGCAGTGATAGATTGGGACCAAATTATAAATGAGGCCAAATTTTGTGTTACAGGGTTTAGACTTACGTGTGTACAAATGGGAAGCCAGTACATTTTTAGAAAGGAGACGAATTAAAATTACCAGTTTGTGGTTTGAAAGATTTTTCCAGATGGTACTCTTAAGTTGCTTTTTTCTCCAGTTTCCCCAACTTCCTATTGGAACCTGCCTTGCCAACTGCAAATTGTGTTTACCATTATTATGCTGCTTCTACACACTTCTTGGTTATGAGCTCCTAGAGTGTAATTCTCCCTACCTACTTACCATATACTAAATGCTCAGTGAATGCTTGTTGAATTGATGTGAACTTTACTCCCCAGATCCTAAAGCCTATTTTATCCTCCACCCAGTGTTGTGCTGGTAAATATTTTAACCACCAGTTCTCCTAGGGTGTGGAAGGGGCAATACCCCGGTTTGTAATGTTTGCTAATTTCCTGTGGTATAAAAACACCCACCATGGGCTATTAACAGCCAGCTTGCAATATTCTGAACATTTAAAAAATTGGCTCTTGTAAGCTAGTACAAGCCAGCTCCTAGCACATCACTGCAAAGAATTTTGAAGAGATAAGTACAATGAGATAACCAGATCTCTCATGTGTTTAGGTTGACATGTAAAGTGTTTCATTTTAAGTTTAAATTCTGTAGTTACAGAAGATGATATTTTGGTATATTTGTAAGTATTGACACTTCAAAGTAAAATTCTTACATCACTCATTTAAATTAGAAATAGAAGTAAATTTCCCTAATCTGATAGAGTATCTACAAAAGGCCTAACAAGCATAATTTTATGTTGGAAGATGTTGAAAATAACTCCTTTAACATAAAAAATTAGAAAAGTATGCCTCTTAGAACCACTTCTATTTAAGGTTGTATTGATGATGCTAGCCAGTGCAATAAGACAATTAAGCAGATTAGAAGCATAAGAATTGTAGGGAGGAAATGAATTGTACTCAATTAGAGATGATATAATTGTTAATGTAGAGAAAATCAAAATTTACAGATAAGTTATTAGACAGGAAGATGTTAATATAATTACACACAAAACTAATATACAGAAGTCATTTGCATATTTGCATACCAGTAGTGAGGAGTGGGTTAAAAAGACTGTGTTTCCAATTGTATCATAAAAAATAAAACAGAAATAAATGTAATGAAAGATATTTAAGAATTTTAAGGGGAAACAACAAAACTTTAAAAAAAGATAAAAATTGAGAAATATACTATGTTTTTGGACAAAAAGACTTTGAATCTTAAAAATAATCTCTCTCTGTTTGACATACAGACCAATTAAATTCAAATCACAGTTTTCAACAAGGTTGGTAAAGCTTGGAAATTATTAGGGGATTCTAAATTTTATTGGAAGGGGTGTAAAGGTCAAAGGCCTAGAATAATTAGGTCACTTCTGAGTAATATGAAAGGGAGAATTTTTCTCTATCAGTTATCAGAACTAATTAAGTTATGGTCAAATTAACAATGGGATGTAATGTGTTTAGTGTTCCAAAATGCAAATGTAATATATCTTCTTATTTATCTCATCCTTTAAGATTACCATTTTGAATGAACTTAAATATGCATAATATTACTATATATATATCTTTTATAAGTAAGCATATATAGAATCAGAATTTAACTGTATTTTAAAATAATTTCAGACCTAGCAAAATGTTGCAAGAGTAGCTTAGACAATTCCCATATAACCCAGATTTCCCAAATATTAACATTTTGCTACATTTTCTTTCTCATTCTGTATTAATATTATTTTGTTGTTATTTTCTGAACAATTATAGAGTAAATTGAAGTATTTACTCCTAAGTACTAAAATCCAGGATGTTCTATTATGTAACTACAACTGCATGGACATAGTTAGGAAACTAACATTGATAATCTATAGAATGTATTCACAAATCACCCATTCTCCCCATGTCCCATATTTTCCCTCTCCCCTTTTTGGTCCACAGTCTAATTTGAGATCTATCCTGATTCTCTGTTATCCTTTAATCTGTGATACTTCCTTAGTTTGTTTAATTTGGCATTTTAAAGGGTACAACTCGGTTAACGTTTATCAGAGTATGTGGTCAAATATTTTTACCAATGCAACATGATAGAACAATGAGAAAAGAATTAGAGAAACAAGAAAAAGCTATTGATTGCTTTAGTTCCAGAAACTAAAAATTAATAGTGGTGAAACAGTGTGTTCAAAGTGATTGCTGTGTGATTTTTGTTTACAAAACCATTACTATATCATAGAGCCAGGAGGTGATACAGCTGAAATAATGGAGATATGAATTTTAGACCTTCCTTTCTTTACTGATCGGATATGAGGATAGAGTTGATTGAGGGAAGATGTCCTGAATATCCCCTTTCTTGAATGGAAAGAAAATACTGGGAGAGAGCAAAGCTAGCAGAAGTTCATCTTTCAGGATTGGGAGGGTAACTCAATGGTAGAACACTTGCTTAGCAAGCAGGCCCTCAGTTTGATCCCCAGCACCACCAAAACATAAATAAATAAAAGAGAAAGTTACCTTTCAAAATATTTTGAAATGCTTTAAAAAATATTTTCTAGCATAGAAGAAGTAATTTCCCAGGAGACGGAAACATGATGGGAAAATAGTGTTATTTAACACCTATTACATGTTCAGAACTGCCCTAGGAATGGGGCAAGGATAGAATTGGGGAAATTGACTGGAGTGAGATGACATCTTAGGTAGTTTTGATTTGCATTTCTCTAAATTGCTGGGGATGTTGAATATTTGTTCATATTTTTGTTGACCGTTCATATTTCTTTTTCTGTGAAGTGTCTGTTCAGTTCCTTAGCCCATTTATTATTGGGCTGTTTGTTTTTTTAATGTTAAGGTTTTTGAGTTCTTTATATATCTTGGAAATTAATGCTCTCTCTGAGGTGTGGGTGGCATTTCTCCCATTCTGTAGGTCCTCTCTTCATGTTCTTGTGTCCTTTGCTATAGAGAAGCTTTTTAGTTTGATACCATGTCCTCCTCCCCTTTGGTACTGGGAATTAATCCCAGGAGTGCTTAACCAATGAGTGACATCCTCAGCCCTTTTTTTGTATTTTATTTAGAGACAGGGTCTCACTGAGTTGCTTAGGGCTTTGCTAAATTGCTGAGGTTGACTTTGAACGCATAATCCTCCTGTCTTAGTCTTCCAAGCCGCTGGGATTACAGGTATTCACCACCACTCCCGGCTCTATTTATTGATTTTTAAAAATTTTACTTCTTCTGCTTTAGGAGTCTTGTTGAGGAATTTGGTTCCTAAGCTGACATGATGGAGATTTGGGCCTACTTTTTCTTCTAGTAGGCACAGGGTCTCTGGTCTAATATTTAGGTTCTTAATCTACTTTGAGTTGAGTTTTGTTCAGAGTGAGAGACAGGGGTCTAATTTCATTTTGCTACATATGGATTTCCAGTTTTTCCAGCACCATTTGTTGAAGAGGCAATCTTTTCTCCAGTGTTTATGGCACCTTTGTCTACTATGAGATAACTATATTTATGTGGATTTGTCTCTGTGTCTTCTCGTCAGTACCATTGGTCTTCATGTCTGTTTTGGTTGCCAATACCATGCTGTTTTTGTTACTATAGCTCTGTAGTATAATTTAAGATCTGGTATTATGATGTTTCCTGTGTTTCTTGTTGAAGATTGCTTTGGCTATTCTTGGCCTCTTATTTTCCCCAATGAATTTCATGACTACTTTTTCTGTTTCTATGAAGAATACTATTGGAATTAATAGGAATTGCATTAAATCTGTATAGTGCTTATGGCCATTTTGACAATATTAATTCTGCCTATCCAAGAACATGGGAAATCTCTCTATCTTCTAAGGTCTTCTTAGTTTTTCTTTAGTGTTCTGTAGTTTTCATGTAGAGATCTTTCAGCTCTTTTGTTAAATTGATTTCCAAATATTTTTTTTCCCTGAGCATTGTGAATGGGATAGTTGTCCTAGTTTCTCTTTGAGTTGATTCATCACTGATGTATAGGAATGCAGTTGATTTCTGCATGTTAATTTTATCTCCTGCTACTTTGCTAAATTCATTTATGAGTTCTAGAAGTTTTCTAGTGGAGTTTTTTTGGTCTTCTAAGTGTAGAATCCTGTCAGCAAATAGGGATAGTTTTGAGTTCTTTTCCTATTCATATATATCCCTTTTAATTTCATTCTTTTGTCTAATTGCTCTGGCTAGAGTTTCCAGGACTATGTTGAATAGAAATGGTGAAAGAGAACATCCCTGTTTTGTTCCAGTTTTTAGAGGAAATGCTTTCAATTTTTCTCCATTTAGAATGACATTGGCTTTGGGTTTTGCATGTATAGCTTTTACAATGTTGAATTATGTACCCATTTTCCCTAGTTTTTCTAGTGTTTTGAACATGAATGAATGCTGTATTTTGTCAAATGCTTTTTCTGCATTTATGGAGATAATCATGTGATTTTTGTCTTTGAGTCTATTGATGTGATGAGTTGTGTTTATTGATTTCTGTATGTTGAACCAACCTTGCATCCCTGGGATAAGCCCCACTTGATCAAAACCAAAGTTTTGATTTGAGATTTCAAACTTGGTCTTTGACCTATATGATTCTTTCTTTAATTTAATTTGCAAGTGCAGATATGCTTTTTAAAGATAATAAATAGTTGGGATAGTTGCCCTCTTTTGTCTTTTATTTACAGGTTTTTTTTTTTTTTTTTTTTTCCTGTCGTGGGTTCATAGATCTCTTAAATTAACACCCAAATGGAGTATACATTATGAGTGGATATATATATATATGTTCATATGTTGTAGCATCTCTTCTCTGAGAAGCTGAAAACTTTGCCCTGAATTTTAAAACTACGTTTTTACAGAGAAACCTTGCTGGTAGAGAAAGCAGGACTTTGTTTTACTTCTAATCCTCGTTGATTCACTGTGTACCGCACTTGTCCAATTGAAAAACGGGAAAACAACAAGTAAGCCTTTAACTGTCAGAAGGAGAAAGAAGCTGCCTTTGATTTGCTGTGGGATCCATTACTTTATGCTATGTTAAAAATTTCACAATAATAAATGGGAAGGAAAGAAAAGCAGGAAAGTTGGTGATACAGAATATGGTGATTCTCCACTAAGTATTATGTTTATTAACATGGGATTGCTTTCCATCTCCTAAGGTCTTCTTTAATTTCTTTGCTGTTCTATAGTTTTCATTGAAGAGGTCTTTCACCTCTTTCGTTAGATTGATTCCCAAATATTTTATCTTTTTCAAGGCTATTGTGAATAGGATAGTTTTACTAATTTCCCTTTCAGATTATTCATTGCTGATGTATAGGAATGCAGTTGATTTGAGTTAATTATGTCGGTTTACTTTGAGAAGGTCTGCTATGTAATAAATGGAATGTATAACAAGGCTTTCAAATATTTATTTGTGGTTTTTCTGTTAAAAACTATATGACAGAGATAATGGTTATGCTTGTTCTAGAATTCTCTGGTCCATGCCTCTGGCATTGAGAACAATGAATTTACTAACTCCTTTGAGAATTTCTAGTGTGCACGTGAACTTAGACTTCTATTCATGTACTGAGATGTCAGAGGTGTGTGTGTGAGGAGGAGGACAAGTAATTTATAGGATGTTTTTTAGACACCATATCTTTTATGCAAATCTGGGAGCTTGGAGTTAGCAAGATAGATTTTTATTTTTACCCGTATTTTATTTTCTGCTTCAAATATGAGGTTTTTGAGAAATTGGAAAAAAGTATTAAGGCTTTCGACAGTGCAGGATATTTTGGTTTCTACTTAAAAACTTGCACATGGCATCTGTGATCCCCTGTATGAATTTATAGCAGAGCACTTTAATTCTCCTGTCATGGCTTTTGTGAGACAGTGTTTTTACTGTGCTTAGTGATTTACAAATTATTCAAATTTTGTTTTGTTTATAGCTAGTTAATGCTTTGCAAAATAATACATTTTGGACTGAAATCACATGTGCTGAAATCACTTTGAATTCATCTTTTCAAGAAGATAGAGCCTTTCCTTTCATTGCTTCTTATTAACTGCTCTCGAGCCTCCATGGATAGCTAGGCAAAGCATTTATTTCTCAGAAGTTGAACTGTGTTCGTGTTTGAGCTTTCAGAAAGCAAAAATGCAATAAGCTCTTGATGATGAAACCTGTTGGATTTCTGGTGGAAGCAGCTGGAGTCTTTGGCTTGTTAACTAGCAATGATTCAAGTCTTGCAGATTGTAAAGGAGCTGGTGACACCATCAAGGCAAAAAGCAGCGACAGTGAAGGAAGGTAGGAACATCAGCAGAATGAACAATCTGAGCACTTTAAGGCACTCAGAGATTCTGATAAGTATTACCTAAAGAACAGCTATAAAAAAGGAATTTTGAGCTTTCGTGTATGCTTTTGCTTTTCTGATGTATTATGGTATTTGAAAAGGTAATAGCATAATTGTTAGCATGATTCGTTATTCCTGTTTTAAGCCAAAAATTAGACATATTTTATTAAAAGGTACAGAGAATAAGGGGAGCTTGGGATATTGCTACTGCAACAGTTTTTTACGTTGTAAAGATCCTCTTGCATTATGTGTTTTGGTAGCAAAATAATATTTGTATAATCATTTTTTCTATTAATTTTAAAATATTAATTTTCATAGCAGAAATTAGAAGGGAACAAGCAAGGATTCTGCCTGTAGCAAGACAGAAGAACTAGATTGTTCTTATTTGTGTGAGTAACTGATAAAATAATAGTAATAAATAAGAACTTAGCCAATGAATGCCATTTTTAGTTGAATAGTTAATCTCTTTTGTTTATGATTAGATGCTTAATCAATGCCATTTATATTGGCTTGTTAACTAGCAATGTTGTATTTGTAGCTTGTGTCTGGTATGTGCTGAAATATGTTACAAATTTTGGGAAATTACTTGTCTGACTTACAGATATTAAAATGAGCTAATAGATACCTTTGAAGAAATACTTATATATTTTTCTTTTTAAACATATGAAATAGTCTCTGAAATGACAATTAGGAATTGATTTAATTGACTTTCAAAAAATGCAGGCTATTAGCTAAGGTGATAATAGTGGCAGTTTCACTAATTTAATCTATGGTTTAAAGTTATTTGGTTGATAAATTTATGTATTAGCATTTTCATATGTAAGAATATAATGCTTTAGGGCTGGAGCTGTAGCTCAGTGGCAGAGCGCTTGCCTGGCATGTATGAGGCACTGGGTTCAATCCTTAGCACCACATAAATGACTAAACAAATAAAGGCATGCTGTGCATCTACAACTATATATATATATAAAAAGAATATAATGCTTTATATGTAAGGATTCTATCTTTATATGGTTTGAGGAGCATAAATATACCTCATGTATGATACAAAATATAGATTATTTTAGGTTTATTCTTTAACATAGCATGATCAGTATTTTAAAATAAAGCTTATGAGATTCCTTAACGTCCCATGTAAAAAATGATTTAGGATGATGGTCTGAAACAATATCCTAATATACAGTATGCTGAACCATATGCAGACTGTTAGAGCTGAAAGAGACCTTAGACTGTTGTTCTTGGCTGTTTTTAAATTTTATGGAAGAACATGGTATTTAAATGAAGAAATGGAAATACTATATCATTGTTTACCTTTGGAAATTTGACAGTATTATTTAGGTTGCTTTATAATTATTTCCTGTTTTCTACTATATTTCTCCTCCCCTTTCTTTAGAAGTAGACTACATTCCTGGGTCTAAATCATAACATTCTAACAATTAGGCATTTTTAGAAAAGCTTACTACTTTTCAGTATTTCAGGAGGATACAAATTAGTTAAGGTAATTTCAAACTGTTTGAAAATACCAAATTCATACAGTTTGACTTTTATAGTCAGAATTTTTTATTGGACTGTTCCTTTTTTTTTTTTTTTCAGTAACAATCACAGTTACTTGGAATGTAGCCAGGGAAAAGAATATTATTATTTTTTTCCTTTCAAAGTATGTATATCTCATAGGACAGGTAATACTATACAATTATGGAAAAAATATTACCAAAAGATACTATATAGTAAAATGATAACATGGCTTTTTTTCCTCAGGTTTTTTTCTAATTTGTTTCAGATGGAATTTTCTGTGAATGGGGAAAACAGAAGAAGCTTATGCAAAGATTTTTTTTTTCTTATTCATAAGTGTGTTTTTTTCAAACCTCTTCTAATAATATTCTTAATCATTCAGTTAATTTTCTATTTTATCCTTTTGTAATTTTTAATACTGATAACTTCCTTGAGCAAAGTCAGGTCATGCAGACAAATATAAAATATTGATCCAAAATAAAGAGACTTTTTATCTCAGTTCTTTAAAATATGGTGTGGATTTGGATGGATGTAGAGAAAGTACAACATTTTCAAATATTCTACTCACAGTGATAGTAGTAGGTAGTCTGGAAAAATTGATATATGAAGGGGATATTATCCTAAACTATGAAAGTTGGGGTTTAAGAGGTTTTCATTAATTAGTTTTCTTTGGTATAGTCAACAGATTTATTGTGGGACCGAAGTCTAGTTTGGGAATTTTGGGGGGAAATTAAGAAGTGAATGAATGAATGAATGAACAAGCAAACATACATTTATTAAGACAACCTTGTCTTAAGAGTGTTTGCAGAGCTAGGGCAGAGGTATCTAGTTGGTTTGTATGTTTTGACATGAGACCATCATGGGCAAAGTTAGAATAATTTAGTCTTGTGGACTAGGGAAAGGGATGAGATGTGCTGAATGGAATATAAATTGTCGCAGTTTTCCTCTCAAATGTCCTCATTATTGTTCATCTCTAGGGCTAAGCTCTACTAGATCGGCAAAGCGGGAACACTCACTTTTGAGCAGACTGAAAAGTAAATTAACCACATAGTCTCTTCAGATGTACACAGGCATAAATATAATCATTGTAACTGTGTATTTCTGAGGAGCTTAGTTTTCTCCTTCAAAAGATTCATGTTTATTTGGATAAAATTCTTTTGAAAATAGTATACATCTCCCTAGTTTGTCAAAGCAGAAGTGTGCTGAGTATGATTGAATGTTTTAGTGATTCAAATTATTCATTTTATATTAGATGGCCAAATTTATTAAAATTATTCCAAGAGTTGATTTTGAATGAGGCCCTGATGTTATCTCCTGATAATAGAACACAAGGACACATGAGCTTTGTTGTCTTCCCTGACCTTTTCATTCCCAATGTTAATTCCTTATCACCTCTCTTCTAGATTATTATAGTAACTTCCTCTTTCACTTCATCTGATAAACTTGCATTGAACATAATACACCTTAGATGCAAGGGTGTAAACGAGTATCCTCAAGAAAACTCAATATGAAGTAGTCAGAGACAAAAGTAATTACAATAATATGATAGGTGTTGCAATAGAGCCATGCGAATTCCCAGAGGCATAACTCTCTTCTGACTCTAGTTTGATAATGAGGGAAGTGAAAGAATCTGATTCTCAAAGGATGCACAAAGTTTAGCTAGCTTGTAGGTGGCGGGTATTTGAGGTGTATAAGCATCCCAAGGGAAAGAGTATTTATTTATTTGGGTACTGGGGATTGAATCCAGGGGCTATTTACCACTGAGCTACATCCCTAGCTTTTTATTTTTTTTATCTTTTTTTATTTTGAAACAGGGTCATGCTGAGTTTCCTAGGGCCTTGCTAAGTTGCTGAGGCTAGCCTGAAACTTGTGATCCTCCTGCATCAGCCTCCCTAGTTGCTGGGATTACAGGCGTGTACCACTGTACTCAGCAAAATTGCATGTTTTTAAAAAGTTATGGAATTAAGAGAGGGAAAATATATTGGAAAATCTGCAGGTTGTTAAATCTGACCAAAAAAAGTAGATGAGGGCTGGGGAATAGTGGTGGAGATGGTGTTAGAGGGGATCTCAGGTGCCCGCACATGAAGAGACCGTGTAAATACCATGTAAAGAAGTTTGGAAATACTCTTATTAGGGTGGTATGGGAGGAGGTGAGAGCAAGACTAGTCATTTGACCCTACGCTCCATCTTTCCTTTCCTGTCTGAAATAGCTTTATGAATCAACCATAAAATCTAGAATTTGGACTTAACACTGTATATCTAGACATGTCACTAGATCTCTCCATACACCTTTGTGCCAACTGCATCAGAATGCTTCATTTGCTTCCCAAATGGCTGCCCCATCTGCATGGCAAGCCCTGACCTTCCAGAGCAGTTACAGTTATTTGCCAGATTGGATTTTGAGGCTCAAATGCCACCCCCACATGGGTTGTTCTGGATCAGAATTAATCATTACTTTCATTGTAATCTCAGGACTTTGCTTTTGCCTCTATTCCTACACCTTTTAAATTCTGAATTGACCAGCAAATGTCAATTAAAATACATGTTTTGTCATACTGAATGTTTTTGCTTCCATTCTGTTTTTACCCATGTTTTATATAATGTTCTTATAAAATGATCTTAGATAAATGGAATAGAGCTAATAAACAGTGAACAGAAAGATATGTAAAATGACTCCTTTGACATACTTTGTAATGGGCAGATAGTATATTTTGGCTTCAATTTAAAATGTATTTATATTTTGCTTCAGATATTGACTACTTGATCTTGAAACACTGAAGTTATAGCATCTTTTATACTTTATTTAGTTGTAGATATGTAATTCTTTATGATTTGCAAAGCATATCTTGCTCTTGACCCAAAACGATGATGCTATGATAAAAAATATTTAACGAGAATTTGAGAATTTGACTGCATATGTAGATACGATTGCCAGTAGTATAGTATCCATTTTCTTTTATTTTTATTTTTAATTTATTCTAATTAGTTGTACATGACTGTAGATTGCATTTTAGACACAGTGTACACAAATGGAGCACAACTTCTTCTTCTGGCTGAACCATTTTCCTTTAAATCTTTACTAATGATGGAACTTTGATTTTGTTTGGAGTGAACTTGTGCTCAGAACAAAACAAAACAAATAAAAAACAAGCCAACAAACTCCGTTTCCTGAGATGCAAGCAAAAGCCTGCACGGCATTGTTGGGAAAGTTCTGTCATCTGAGGTGGTTTTCACCTCTGCTTCCTTGTTACAGCCTTCTGTCTACCTGAAATGTGAACGCAGTTCCTTGAGTTGTACAGCAGCCATAATGTGACCATGATAACAGAAGCAGTACAGTGGGGGAAAAATATAGAAGTTTAATCTTTTGTGACACTAGTGACAATAAGGAGCATGTATATCCATCCCAACTCCTCTAGATGTCTTGATTCGTTTCTTGGCAGTCAAAGCAGTCCTTGCTAGTATTGCTAGTAATAAATAAGACTAGAAATAAGTGTCATTTAAATATAGTCTTTTAGTATACAGCTTAAACACTGTTACAGAGTATTTTGTTCTGTGCTGGGATTGGACAGTTTTAATGAGAAATAGTGCATATCCTGAGGAATAATGTATATCCTAAGCTGAGACACAGGACCATTATAATGTGGTAATATCGATAATTTAGGAGTCAGAAGACCTGTGATTAGTTTTACCATCCTGTGACTTCAGGCAAGTCAGAGAACATGCCTGTGTCATGGTGTTTTCCACATATTATATGTTAGTTGTTCTCTTAAAATCTCAGAGCACTCACATTCATAGAATATTTCTTAAGGCCAGTTTTGTTCTTTTTATAGTATCCTGTTGGGTTACAGTATCAATTCATAAAGCCCATCTGAATATGTTTATTTTTTCCTTGCCCACATATGCACATAGATTGATAAATTGGTTTATAGTAGACATAGAAAGTTGTGTATTTGGCTTAATTATGAATAGCTTTTGGAGATTTTCCAATTTTGTTGCTAAGTTGATACACATTTCTATGAGTGATTTGATGAAGAGGAAGGGCAGCAAAGAGTAGGGTAGTTACACAGAGCAAGAACTTTTCTATACAGGCACATTGCGGGTGCAATCCTAGGTTTGTTCATCTATTAGCTGTATGACTTTTGGCAAGTTATGTAAATTTCCTGAGCTTCATTCTTTATCTGAAAGTAGGGATTGTAATAATAAGAGCAGCATGAAAACTGAAAGGGGGTACTACATGTAAAGGACTTATTCAGGGCTTGGCACACTGTAGGGACTACATGTGTTGTTAAGCAGTTTTTGTTCGTTTTGTTATTGTTATCACTGTTGTTGATGTTCTACTGATCTCTTAGATGAATAAGATTTTTATGCTTAGGACAGAATACCGGGCTTTATGGATAATGTCTGATTCAATATAGTGTTCTTAAAACACAGTTTAAGGTAGTAAGTTTTTGCAATCAGTAATTACTTCAAACTGAAATTAAAAAAAAATGTATGAATTATTTAAATGTTTAAACTGGGCTGTAGTGGACCACTTGAGCAACATTCTTTTCTTAGTCATTGAGGCTACCGGTAAAGCAGTGTAATCTGAATTGTCCAGCATGGTAGCCACTGGCTATATGTGGTTATTTAAACTAAAACAATTAAAATCAAGCAAAACAAAATTATGCAGTTCTTTGGTTATATTAACCACATTGTAAGTGCACAATAGACACATTGCAGAAAGTTCAAAAATTTGAATGGTGGTAGATTGTATAGCTAAATTGTTGGGGTTTGGATCTAGAATCCATTACTTATTAGTTATATGCCCTTGGGCAGGTAATTCAATTTCTCTGTGCCTCATTTTCCTTATATATTAAACCAGATGAATAGCAGGAGACAAAAGTTTTCATAAGATTATTAATTGTGATTTAAATGAGTCAACATTTGTAAAGTGCTTAGAATAGCACTTCACACGTAGTAAATATTGTTCTTTAAGTAAAAAAGTGTGCATGATATTTGGAGTTACTATAGTTTTAAATTTATTGTGTGTTGGACTATCTTTTACTGTCATTTTGAGAAAAAATATTGTATAAATACCAACTGCTTGAATGCATTTTTTTTTTAGTTGTACATTGTACCACAGTTTAGAATAACTTTTTGGTCAGACATTCTTGCTAAGTGCTCAATGCTTTCAGGGTGAAGCAGTCTCTTTTGTCAGGAATTTGGGGAGCTACTTGTCCTCCAACTCATTTTTCGTCACCATCTAGTTCTAGCCTGTGGTTCTGTTTTTCAGTTAATCACTGCCTTTGTTGTAAAAAATACTTAATAGTGGTTGTTTCATCTCTTCACATGGTATATAAGTTCCCCCAGACCGCATAGCATTATTATCTATGCATGTAGTAAATCCTCAGTGTATGCTTGTTGAATAAAATAATCTTTTTAGTTTTTTAAATGCAATCAGTATTTCTATTAATATCAAAACTACATTTGTTCAAGTAGTCTTTGAAGTAACAGGAGTCCAGAACCCTTTCTGCCATCTGTGATGTGAGTCTCAGAAATGTGCTCCTTTTCTCAAGACTCCACTTTTGTCTGTCTGTGTCTGAATGGTGAGGGGCTGTGCATGGCCTTGCAATACAGAGACTTGCAGATCACCTTGTAAATACTTTCTGGATGACACATTCTTATAGCATGCTGATTTTATCTGGGTTTCCCATTTCTTTAACTTCTGTGTTCTTTGTTCTGCTGTATGGTGCTTCTTTCTGTGTTCTTCCTTAGTGTATTCAAATGCTTATCACATGAGCATAGCAAAGGAAATATAGTCAGTGTCAAAAAGAAAAAAAAATCCCTTCTTATAACAAGCAAAACTTAGTTCTTATGTTTCCATAATAATAACATCTAGGTATGATTTAAATTATTTTTCACTTTAAACAGATTATTATATCCATATGAGGAAAAAAAAACCCTGTAAAAAATTTAACTTCCGTAGAATGATGTTTGCCTGTGGTGTAGTGAGATCAGATAGAATGCCCATTTATTATTATTTAATATACAATAACATTGGTGTGCAAGCCCTAAATGTATTGATTGAGCTATTTTGGATAGCACATACTGTCATAAATATATGTCATCCATATTACCTTGTAATGGAGAAAAGAGTGGATATTTTGAAACCACTAGTATGAATCAAATTTTTATATGGTCTTGGTATGTGATCGAAGTCTCTGAGACATCTTCTAAGATACCGATTTAATCAGTGACTGTACTTTCTCAGGTTTTATAAATCTGGCATAGTGGATAGCTGGGAACTGGTAGAGCAGAGGTACCAGTCATCACTTGGATATGATTTAGATACCTTTTTAAAATGTCTCTGCTTTTTACCTTATAGCATATGTGTCTGTAATTATTTTTTAAAGTACTTATCCTTTATTAAGCCAGAATAAAGATTGCTGTTCATTCATTGTTTGGAAGGAAGTTAATTCTAAATAATATAGTGTGATCCATGAGCTTCCTTGGTATTCCTTTCTCTGTAGCTTATCATCAAAGTGATGAATACATATATGAATAATAGATAATTGATAAATTGAATGACTTGCCTAATTACTGAGAGGATTCAATTCTTTATATTATTTTATTACTGAAACAGACTGCCCAGTAGACATTATGATCATTCTCTAGAGAACAATTAGATTTGCAATGAGTTATTTCACTTAGATTGCTTCTTGGAATTAAATGTCTGTTTGTACTATTATCTTAATATAATTCAGTGTCATTTAAATGTGCAGAAGTGCCTTCATTCAGATAACTTGTTACTTTTTAAAAATAGGCTGCTGAGTATCATTTCTTCCCCATTTGACAGACACCAGATGCAGTGATTAATAAAGGTCATTATGCTACTTAGTCATGGAGGGTTTTTAATGACAAATACCTGAACATCTGCTAGTTTTATCACTGCAATTATCAGAAACATCTAATAAAATATGGATACTATGCTTTGAAACTCTGGCTTAGGCTAATTTATTACTTAAGAATGTTTGAATATTCCCTTAAATTTTAAATAATTATGAGAAGTTCCCTATCTTTCTGTAAAGCAAACAATGCAAAAATGTCAATGAAATGCTGTTTTGGAATGGCTGTTCTTGATAACCCTGGCTTCCCACTGCTGAATTCTCAGTGGCTGAGAGTTATTTGCGCAAAATTGGTAGGGAAGCATTGGCACTCTCATGTACTCTGATTGTCATGTTTGATTTGATTTAGAAATGTGGAATTTGGAGTTGAACTGAGAAGAAGGAAAAACTTTAGCCAGACTCCACTGGGAGAAAGTTGAAAAGTAGGGAATGGATATATTAATTAAGGGGTTTTGGAAAACAGAACCAAGTACTGTTTGAAAGAACCTTTTTGTTTTGGGATAATTATAGATTCATAGAAAGTTACAGATAATTATAGATTCATAGTGCAGAGAGGTCCCATGTACCCTTTACCCAGTTTCCTCCATTGATAACATTTTTTAATAGCTTTAAATATCAAAACCAGGGTATTGATATTGGTGTACTTTTTTCAGATTTCATCAGTTTCACATGCACTTGCTGTGTTGTGTGCATGCATAGTTCCATGCAATTTTATCGTCTGTGGATTCATGTAATCACCATCAAGGTCAAGATGACAGAACCGTCCATCACCCACAAATCCCCTTTATAGTCAATTCCCATCCCCCTCACTTGCCCAGTCCTTCCCTAACTCTTGTAACCACTAATTTGTTCTCTATAATTTTGTCATTCTAAGAATGTTATATAAATGGAATCTTATGTTATCTTTGGGGATTGGCTTTTTTGACTTGATATTCAAGCAAGTTGTTTCATGTACCAGTAGTTGTTTCTGTTTATTGCTGAGAAGAACTTCATAGTATGGATGTACCAGGGTTTGTTTAATCATTTACTCAATAAAGGATATTTGGATTGTTTCAAGTTTTTGACTGTTGCAAATAAAGATGCTACTGACATTCACATCCAGGTTTTTGTGTGGATACACATTTTTGTTTCTCTAGTATAAATACCCAGGAATATGATAGGTGGATTATAGGTAAGTAAACATCTTGTTTTAAAAGAACTACCAGAAGACCAATACTATTATTTTTCCAAGACTTATTTATAAATATCTAATAAGACGGGGGCACTGAGAAATGTGCCCACATGTGATTCTGTTCTACAGAATTCCATGTTTACAGATCCAGACAACTAAGTGAAAATTTGGCATACATGACAGACAAATTACAGAAGGAGTACAAACGGCTGGTAACACATGGAAATATATTCAATGTCACAAATAATCAGAGATCTGTTTAGTGTTTAAATTACATTTAGATGCAAAATTTAAAAAATCTGAGTGGGTGGCTGAAACATTTCAGATAGGTAAACTCAGTAGCCAGTTTATAGTGGCAAAGTAGTGCTGGAGTGCACTTACCTGCTGAGCCATGCTCAATTTTTGTTGTTATGGCTAGATCGCTGCTGCATCCACATCTATGGGTTTTAGAGGCAGACCAGAAGAAAAAGAAAAAGGGAAAATCCAGGGTGCCTGTCCTTACGCCATCAGCCAGAACTATGTTGCATGGCTTCTAGTAGCTGCAGGGGGCTAAGGAAACAGTTTATTTTTAAACTTGGAACATTCTTACTGCAAAGATTTGGGTTCTGTTGGTAAGGAAGATGTGAGAGTATTGATAGGAATCTAGCAATGGTTGTCTGAGGATGTAGATATAAACTAATGATTGGCTAAAATTTAAAACTGAATGATGTCCAGTGTGATGAAAGAAGGCTATATACACATTGTTGGTAAGAGAACAAATTGGCAAACTTTTTTTGGTAAACGATTTGGTGTTTTTAATAAAAATTAAAGATTGTGTTTCACTGGCTCACCAATGCTAGTTTGTGACTAAGTATTCTATAGAAATACAGTTCTATTTATGTGTGTACACAGATTACATATCATGACATAAGATCTTCACTGTTGTATTGTTCATATAATACGAAACCATTAGAAATTATATGTCAGTAGAAGAAAGGTTAATGTGTTGTGGTATATCCATACTATGGAGTATAGTATAGCCAGTTGCTGAAAAGAAAAAGCCTGATTAATCAGACCTGCAAAAATATCTATGAAATATATTTGAGAAATAGAAAAAAATTGCAGAACAATATGCATAGTATGGTTCTCTTGCCCATGCTCTCATACATGTTTACATATATCCTTGTGTTTGTATGCAGGTGTGTATGTGTGTGGTGTGATTGTATCTGTTTTGGAGTATGCAGAGGAGAAAGAAGTTATAGAGACATACCAAAAACACAACTGGGGAGTAGGATTGGAAAGGGGTGTGGAGAAGGAGATTTCACTTTTCTTGATACATTTCTGTGTTGCTTGAATATTTTACAAGTATATAGGAACTGTTCAATTAGGAAATGTAATATTCTTCAATGTGGATTTTTTTGGGGGGAGATGCTTGAAACACAGACTTATGTTTTGATTATTATGGTTGAAACTACTTTTTAAAATTTCATTTTACTATCTTAAAACATAAGATAGCAAATTAAATATTTTTTAATAGTAATTAAGGGCCTAATGAGATATTTAACACTGCTTGAGTGTAGTCAAAGTAGATTTAGATAAATGTGTTATAATTCTTCCTAATAGTTTTTTTTTAACTTTCTGATTCCTTTAGGTAGACAGTTATTTCTTACACATTATTAGTATATCTGCCTTTAATAGTTTTTTTCCAATTTCTAACCTTCAGCTTCTCATCTTTTTTGACTTTGAGAGTAAAGCAACCCTAAGCCTGTTTTAATTGTCTAAAATTTGTTCTGAATAAAAACAGGATAAATTAGTTTTTTTAAAAGAGAAAGAGAGAGAGAATTTAATATTTATTTTTCAGTTTTCGGTGGACACAACATCTTTATTTTATTTTATGTGGTGCTGAGGATCGAACCCCACGCTGCATGCATGCCAGGCGAGCGCACTACCACTTGAGCCACATCCCCAGCCCAAGATAAATTAGTTTTGTGTGAAAGTTTTGTAAAATATTTGAGAGACTTTTTGTGGCTAAAATAAAGAACTTCAGTTTATTTCTGTTTGAATACCTGGTATTTACTGTTTAGAGGCCTTTCCCCTCCTGTGTTTACCTTTGGGTCACAGCTGTGTATTAATTATTTGGGATGCCTTGGTAAATAAAATGTTCCTTAGCCTAGGAATCTTTTTTTAAAAGTGGAAAACCCAACAATGTTGCTTCCTCTTTTAGAGAAAGTTGTTATGGTACAGGGGAAAAAGGATTAGGGTGTTTTGGGGCAGAATTATATAAGAAAAAAAGCACCTCAGCTTTAAAATATTTGTATTTTCTTTATGTTATTTGATGCTAAGGTGATTTTTGCCTTTGCTGACAAGGTGGTAATTAAGCCTAATATTGTGTTTGGAGCACACAAGTTAGACTAAAGTTTGATCTTAAGGTTGCTGTTTTATTGTACTAAAAAAATGACTGAGTTTACTACTTATTTTCATAATACTTTTGAAGTTTTAATTTCCTTGCCTCAAAGTATGAAGTAGAAATTGTTATTTGGGCAATAAATTAGGATATTTCCAAAAGCTTTTACACATTTATTTGTAATCTTCAGAAACTCCTTAAGGAACAAGTTTGTATATCACATTGTAGATACTACATACACAGTACATGCACATAGGAACACACACACACACACACACACACACACACACACTTTCTTAGGAAGCATTACCATCATGGCTTGGACTTTTAGCTTAGAGAATTTAGCAGTTTTTATTTTGAAAATTGTACTGTTATGATTACAAAAGTATATAACTAAACTTGACTTAATGGCTTGTATTACTTTCTGTGCTTTTTTAAAATCAGCTGTTGATCTGCATATGTCATTATGGTAATATCAAAATGTGTATTAGTATTAAGCATAATAAAATATGCTGAGACATTATACTTTGAATTTGGACATTGTCAAAAAACTCCAGGAAAAAAAATCACTGACTTTAATAAAGAATAAGTAATACATTTTATATCAATTTAATGAGGTAAGTAGATACGATAATCTAAAGGAGTTAGAAGTTGTTTGAGGAAGAATTACAGTGTGAGTTGACTGTGAGATACATGGATGGGAAATGGTAGAAGGTATATTTAGAATTCACTAACCACAAACTGGGACCAAACTGTCAAGGGTTGTTCTTGACACTTTGGGATTTATCTTATGGGTGTCTGGGTATAGACATTCAGAAAACCGCATGATGCAAAGTTTAGCGTTCAGGGAGTACCCCTTCATTTCTGTTTATCCAGAAATGTCCTTTTTATTTGCATTCATTTTTTTGTTTGTTTTAAATTTGAGACAGAATCTTGCTAGATTGCCCATTCTGGGCTCTAGTTTGTGATCCTTCTGCCTCAGTCTCCTCAGTTGCTGGGAGGAAAAAGCACCACTGCACCCAGAGGCATTCATTATGAAGAATGTTTCCAGCATTTTTTGAAATCCCAAGTTGCAGTTTATTTTCTTTCAGAATTTGAAAGGTGCTATTTCATTGTCTTCAGACTTCCATAGTTTTTTTTTTTTTTTTTAAAGAAATTTGCCCATTAGTCTTATTTCTGCTCATAGGAAGGTTATTTTTTTCTCTGACTGCTTTTAAAAATTTCTTCCTTGTGTGTAATTTTCAGAAGTTTTACTCTGATGCGTCCAGATGTTTTTCTTGGTATCAAATCCACCTTGGGTTTTGTTGTTTCTTTTAAACTTCTGAGTTACCATTCTTACTTATTAACTCTTCAAAAATTACTTCTGTACCATTCTGTGTTCCCTTTATGGGACTATAATCACAAGTATGTTAGGCTATTTCCTTGTGTCTCAAATGTCTCCTATGCTCTTTCATGTATTTTCCATCCTTTTTTCTTTGTTCAGTCTATGTATTTTTTTTTATTTGTCTTCTAGATCATTACTACTCTCTTCAATGGTGTCTAATCCACTGTTAAGCCTAACTATTGAATTTTTAATTTCAGCTATTGTATCTTTCAGTTGTAGAATTTTCTTCTGATTCTTAAAAAAAAAAAAAGGAAAAGGAAAAAAAAGTCTATCTTACCCTGTAGGTTTGTCTCTGTCTTGTTTCCTTTCCTTCTTCCTTCTCATCCCCTTCCCTCCTTTCCCTCCTTTTTTTTCTCCCTTTCTTCTCTTTCTTCATATACATGGTAACTTTTAAAGGAATGTACATAGTACAAATAGAAAATTTATACAGATTTGCAGAAAAGTTTTTAACTTCTGCCAGGCAGTTAAAAGAAGAGGCAGGACAGACTGGACACCATGGTGCATACCTTAATCCCAGCGGCTCGGGAGGCGGAGGCAGGAGGATTATGGGTTTAAAGCCAGCCTCAGCAATTTAAAATGCAAGGTACTAAGCAACCCAGTGAGACCATGTCTCTAATAAAATACAAAATACGGCTGAGGATGTGGCTCAGTGGTCAAGTGCCCCTGAGTTCAATCCCTGGTACCCCAAAACAAAACAAAACAAAATAATAAAGAAGAGGCAGAACAATTAGTGAAAATAATTCTTGAGCTGTTGAAAGTCTGTTTTTCAGTATTTATAAAGCCTCATTTATTTCTATTTTTCCATTAATCCTAGGGTGTAGTTATTTAGGGACCTCAGCTGTAAGTCTGGGGTGCTTCCCAGGTTCCTGTCTCCTTGGTGGATCCAGAACTCTCAGGACTCTGAGACTGCTAAGAGCACTGTTTAGCCTTTTAACTTCCTGTTGAAACTCTTCACCTGATTTCTCTTACTCTGTGCTGTTTGTGGATAAGCAGAAGATGCATTGAGGAGTTAAGGGACTCACATTTTGCTTGGCTCTTCAGGCCCTGGTTCATGCCGTACCCTGAGCTTCAATTTTGTCTCCCTACCATGTAAAACTGAAAACTCTTGAATTTTCTTAAGAGTGCCCCTGAGTTCAATCAGAGTCACATCCCTAGCCCTATTTTGTATTTTATTTAGATACAGGGTCTCACTGAGTTGCTTAGCGCCTCACCATTGCTGAGGCTGGCTTTGGACTCATGATCCTCGTGTTTCAGCCTCCCAAACTGGGATTACAGACATGTGCCACCGTGCCTGGCCTCTGTACTCTGTCTTGTAACAACTTTTTATTTTGCATTTAACAACTGTTGCAATTTTTTTGACCAAAATGTGGTGGTGAGTTCATGTGGTAGTGGGGCAAATGAAAAAAGCAAGAGATGATTGAAAAGAATATTAAGAAATTAGTGAGAAATTATATGTAGAGGGGTGAAGGAAAAAAATAAAAGCTAAAAAAAAACAAAAAAACACTAGGCTTTTGAATTTAAGACTAGATGGTGATGCTAATGGTAGAAATAATTGAATTAGGAAGAGATCCCTTGCAAGGGGATAAATGTTTCTTTACTTAATGTTAACAGTATTTAATTGGCATGTTTCCTATTGGTGTGTATAAGTTTTTGTACAATGTGAATTGTTATACTGATACAAAAGGGTTTTCTTGCTCTTATTCCCACCTTAAAGAATATTACAGAATTTCACCAAATGTGTGGTTGCAGTTGGTTATACTCATATCTTCTATAGCAGTCCCTATCCATAGACTATATTAAAGGGACTGGTCTTAAAAACCATTTGATTTTTACACATGTGGAAAAACTATGACCACATTGAAGACAGGAATTCCACATAAAGCAGCATTATTTCCTTGAAAAGAATTAAGATTAACATCTTAGAATTTATGGTAGTATCTTTTCACATTTTTAAGCCATACACTTAAGGATGACTCATTATTCTGACTCACTTATTTAAGTACACTGTTATTTAAAAGCTCTTTCATTGTGCTTTGCTTTTTCTGATTTTTATTTCTCCCCAATGAATAGAATTATTGTAGAAAATTTCATACTGCTGAATATAACCTTTGTTTTGTCTTAATTGGTGTATAATGCCATGCCTCTAGCCACATTCAAAGCTTTTACTAGTGATGGCTAGTACTTTATTGTTTGGTCTTAGCAGGAAGTACAGTATAGTGAGAGTTAGTGTTTAAGAATAGTGAGACAGCAGACCCTTATTACCAGTATGAATGTATAAATACTATATTATTTACTTTAGCAAAAATGTGCATTTATTACTTAGGAATGTACTATAAATTTAGTTGTTGCCAACCAAAGCCTATTCCAGGAAGCAGGCATCATGCCTAGTAAATCTCTCTGTTTGACAAAATAATTGAGTTGGCCCTTTTATTTCTAAGAATATTTGATCAAACAAAATTCCAGGGAAATATTTTGAATAGTCCTGAGAATTTATGATAGGATTTGACTTAAGATTCTATGTAGACAACCCATTGTAGAAACTCAGTGAATTCTGTTAAACTGTATATAGACATCAACTAATAGTTAAGTGAATAGGACTTGGCGTCACAGTAGCCTTAGGTTGATTCATGGCACCACCATTAAGAGCTGTGTAATTTTGGACCATTAATCTCTCTAAATCTTAGTTTTCTCATCTGTACAACAATACCTTGTGTCCCCAGGTTTGTGATTAGGATTAAATTAGGTCACTTTTTTTTATTCAAACATTCATAAGTTTATTGAGCAACCAGTTAGGTGTCTGTACCACACACTGGTTATAGTAGTAAATAAAATGATAAACTAATCTGAGAGTTCTGTGGAGAAGACCAAAAACAAGCAAGTAAATACACAAAATAATGACAAATTTTGATATTTTCTGTGAAGAAAGACTCTAGGTTATCATAAAACAGAATACTTCCCAGAAGAGTTGTCTTAGGTTGAAATGGGAAGAGTGATAGGAGTCAGCCACACATTGAGTGGAAAGAGTTACAGACAGGAAGGAATAGAGTGTGGGATGGCCCTGATGCACTAAGGTGAGGTCACTTTATGAGCTATCATTTAAAACATGGAAGCAAATAGCTTCCAAAATAGATGTCATAGTTTATGTTGCTTAGAAAGTTCCTTAGGCCCTCATTCAGAGCTTATGGATAATTATTTTTTGTATTGTTCATCTAAATTTGGTTATTTAATTTTTATAACACTCTAAAAGTGACAAATCAGGACACAGTTTTCCTAAAAACAGGAAATTATGACTGTAATAAAATAAAATGTAAAGTGGTCAGTGAGCATTAAAAATGTGACGAGTTCCTTTTTTCAGATTTACTGAGGTATAATTTTATATGTAATGAAATTAATTCATTTAAAGAAGATTACTGGATAACTGTTGATAATTATGTATAGTTATGTAACCACCACTGTATTCTGAAATAGAAAAATTTCAACAAGAATCCTAAAAATTCTTGATTTCTTGTTTCAGTTTGACCTGGCTACTGGACTCAAGCAATCACTATAATTTTGTATTTTCTCAAATTTCATATGAATGGAGTCATACAGTATAAAGTCTTTTGTGTTTGCCTTTTTTGTGTGTGTTGCATATTATCAGCAGTTTTTTTCTTTCTGTTAAGTAGTATTCCAAAATATGGATTAACCACAGTTTGCTTATTTATTAACCAATTGATGGCCATTTGGATTTGGTTATTTCTTTTTGGTAAATAATCTAGGAGCAAGATGTTGGGTGGTAGTATAAAGTTTATGTTTAACTTTATAAGACGCTGTTTTCTCTCTTTTCTAATGTGGCTTTACTATTTTGTATTCTCACTAGTTCTATTCAAGAGTTCTAGATGCTCCATATCCTTGTCAACACTTGGTATTGTCAGTCATTTTAACTTTGTTCATAGTAGTATCGCAGTGTGATTTTAATTTGCATTTCTCTAATGACCAATGATATTGAGCATCTTTTTATATACTTATCAGCTGTTCATATATCTTTTGTGATATGTCCATTTAAGTCTCTTGCTCATTAAAAAAAGGATTGTCTTTTAATACATTGAGTTTTAAGAATTATTTATATATTCAAATATTTTCTGTGGCTTGTCTTTTTCAAGAGCAGGAGTTTTTATTCTGACAGTAATCTGTTTGTTTTTTTTGTTAGTTTTTATAGTTTATGCTTATTATAGTTAAAAGAAATCTTTGCCTAACCCAGTGTCATAAAGATAGATTTTCTCCTGGTAGTTAGATAATTTTTGCTCTTACATTAGACCTATGATTTATTTTAGGTTAATTTTTATGTTCGGTATAAGGGGGTTTTCTCCCTCCAGAGAGTAGTTATTCCAGAACTGTTTGTTGAAAAGACAGTCTTGTTTTTCTCCATTGAGTTATTCCTAACACCTTTGAGCCTGTAAGATATTGCTATCATTTGTAATTGTCTTTTTCCAGCAAGAATTTAAGCCTGACAGCAGAACCTATTCAGATATGAGCAAAAATCCATTTTGTAGTCCTAATGTTGAATATGTAAATTTAGGAGGTTATGGGAACAATGAAGGGAATTGCTTTCCAGGACTAATTCCAACTAATAAGGAAATACTCGTTAATAAGGTTGAAGTAATGGTAACTTCTTTGAATTTGTACTTATGAAGGAAAAATATCCTGTGCCCTGTTAGTGATATACGATTTCTTTAGGAAAGTGAATTATAAATATATTACAGTAAATGTGGGTTTGATTACAGTCACATATGGAAAGGGAAAATGGATTAATACGAGAAAAATCTACAGTGAGTACTTATTTTTATGAAAAGGAAAAATAAAGGAATATACACAAGGCAGCTGACTTTGGGTGCTCTTTTGAATTTACATTTAAAAAGGGTTTGAATGAAAGGTGAGAGAAAAGGGTTATATGAAAAAGAGTAGTAAATACTTTAAAAAATAATGGACAAGAAAGCTCAAACACAAATAAATTGACATCTGTGAACGGTGCGGAACATGATATAAAAACCTTTAGGAAGTGTCTCTTGAATCCTGAAGATCAGTAATGACCAGATAGCAGATATTGACAGCAGATCATATAATGTAAATGTGATAGAGAAAGCATATTAAGTCCCAGACTTTTTGCTTCCTTTTGTTCTCATGGGTGTTCTTTTTAAAGCAGAAAAGAGGATGGGCAGAAGTGAGAGTTGAAGCAAGGTGGGAGATAGCACATCCCTTCCAGTTTAGGTCTTCAGGATTAGGTGAATTATAGTCTTGGACTGTCTGTTTGGGAATAATTTTGAATAGTCTTTTAAGGGTAATAAAACAGGGAGAAGGTGCCAGAAAACTAAACTTCAAAAGAGAAAAGAGCACAGGTAGATTCTGAATATTGAACTATTGCTAATTCTAATCAGAATTCTAGCTTGCTTTTATTAAATCATACTTTATGAATGGATTTAAAAGGAAATTATGATTTTCAAGATGTTTTCTGGGTATAAGAAAACCAAACTACTAAATGCAAATTCCTGTCTTTGTTTTCACTGAGCTGACAACCTAAGGAAATGTTGATGATAGGTTTATTTGGTTGTAAGAAAGGACTTTAATAAAGTTTTTGGTGAGCCGACCATAGAGCAGAAGAAGGAGTGATGGTAGGAGGCTGGGTCATGTAAAAGATTCGGTAATAAATCGATGGGCTATATTTAATTTATTGATGTCAGACAGAATGAAGATCTTTGTCAGTGTATCCTAGGGCTTTAGATTATTTAGTTTTTCAGTAACTAGAATGAAAATTTAATTATAATTATTAGATTTATGAAGGGAGGGGGAAGGTGCAAAATTGATAGAGATCATTAACATAAGGTTATGAAATTAAAATTTAGAAAGATCTTTAGAGGCAAGCATCACAGACCAAAATAAAGAAAAGATTTAGATAAAAATGATGAAATGTCAAGTTTTATACGGAAATCAAGAAAGCTTATAAACTGGGGGTGGTGGCACTGGCCTGTAATCCCAGAGTCTGAGGCAGCTGAGGCAGAAGGATAGGATAGTCTCTGCAACTTAGTGAGACCCTCAAGCAACTTAGCAAGATCTTATCTCAAAATAAAAAAATAAAAAGGGTTAGCAATATAGTTCAGTGGTAAAGAGCTCTGGGGTTCAATCCCCAGTAGCAAAAACCAAACCAAACAAATAAGGTTGTTAAGAGAGAACTGAAATATTTTAATTAAGTAACTGCTTATATGAACCCATTAAATTGACTTGCCAGCAGGAAAGAAAGAAAAAAGGTGGGAATGCTTGTTTTTAGGCCAAGAGAGGTAATAGTGCTGTTGGTTTTACATCAAAACCTTACTGGGGTATCATGTTGAATTTGAGAGAGTCAAATTTCCAAGAGGAAATTTGTTGAATAGTGTGACTGTGTCAAAGATTTATATTTATAGGTCTGTTATGTGGAAAAGCCTAATTTTGCTTAGTGCTAAAAGGTAGATATTTCTAATAATAAGATCATTTCAAGATGGAATGAGTTGACTTGTGATCTTGTGAGATTTTCATCTCTGGAAGAATTTAAGGAGAAATTGAGTGATGACCTCTTAAAAGATGTTTTATCTGGATATCACCAGTTTGGGGAAACTGAATTTTAAGGTTCTTCTCAGTCCTTTTAACTTTTTAAAAAAGAATTTACTTTTGCTTAGATACCTTCATAGTTAATGTTACCAATAAGTCTTGTCCTTAAGACTTTGCTAATAATAAATACTTTATATAGCATTTAACCTTTCTTAAATGCTTTCATGAGCCTGATTAAATGTGATCCTCACAAGAATTTTATGAGTTGTCAGGAAATATTTTATTAGGCAGCTGTACCTTTAATGATTTCCAGCATGGACTTTGAATTCTGTGTTCAGATGCTGCTCTGACGCCTGCCATGAGACATTTGGGTACTTCAGAGTGTCCTTTCTCCATGTGTAATTTAGTGATAATGATGGTGAATACATTATAGGGCTGTTTGAGTTTACCTGTGATAACATGCTAGAGACCCGTAGTCAATATTTTAAGTGTTAGCTAATCTAAATTATTTTTCTTGTATAAGTGAGGAAAATGAAACTTTTGCAGGTTGTAAGTTGCCTAAGTTTATGTCAACAAGTGGTAGAGAAGTTATTAAGAATCCTGTTGAATTGGACAAAACCAGAATCAGAAATGGAGTCAAATTATTAGTAAATGGACCAGTTTCATAGAATGGTATTGATCTGTTGGATGAATCAGTCACAGAGCACTGTGAGACTGTTGACTGTAGGTTTGGGCAAGCTAGAGTTTGAATGTGTTTACAGATATACACACATTCCAGACATAATTGAGTAGGAAATCTTCTTTCAAAGTGCATTAAAACTGAAGATAACCACATTTTCCAGAAGATATATGGTACTTGATAGCATTCAAAAGGAAATAGTCAATTAACTTTATTAGTTTCTGTTGGCATTCCAGTATACTTGCCAAGCAATTTGATCTTCTAAATCTCTAGATATGCTTGGGTTTCTGGAGGAATGTAAATCCAACTGAGGGCTTCTGTTAGAAGAAAAATCCATATCTGCTCTTATGTAAAATATTGAAATAAATAGAGAATTATCTTGCTGAACTTCTATTCTAACTTCAGATGCGCCCAATTAAGCCATGAACTGTTGTATAGTTTTCATTCCATGTTAGAAATAGTTTGCACTACACAGTGTGGTATGGTTGTCCTCTACTGAATGTGTTATGTGCTTTGAGATGGATTGCTTCTTTTGCTTCTCTCATTGCCGGTAAAGTATTTTGGTAAATGCATCTCTCTTTCTCCTCTCTCTTTCTTTCTTTGTTTTTGTTCATTGTTAATATACATAATAAAGAAATTCATTATGCCATATTCGTACATGTATATAACATAATTTGCTAAATCTCCTTTGCAAGGTTGTATCTTGAGGCCACCAGGTGTCTTGATTATCTATTTTTGTACTTTCAGAGAGCCTTGCACACAGGGAGTTTATGAAATTGTCAGGCATTGATGATTTTATTGGAAACTAAAGGACCCACCAGATTGACTGTATTAAAATCAGTCAATTAAAGTAACTTGCCATTAACATTGACAGTAATGTAACCTTTTTGCCAGGAAGTTTATTAATGAGAAGGATGGCAAATTTTTTATGTAAATATTTTATTGTCAGTGTGCTTGGAAAGCCTTTTGTTTCTATTAATCCCTCATTAACCTTGAAGTTTATATTCTTAAAACTGTTGTTGGCAAAATTATGGTTGGCAAGATCAATATCATATGAAAAAAGTTTAAAGGAAAAAATGCCCTCTAAAATATGCCAAAGGCATTTATTAAAACATTATAAATGAAAAGCCCTAGAGGTGTTCATTTCAAAACAACTCAGATTTGTTTTATTTGCTAGGTGAACTGACTAGGAAAGTTGTCTGATCTATACTATGGCACATTTTCCTGTAATTTTTGTTATTTGGCTGGCACTTATTTTTAAAATATTTGAACCGGTCCTTAATAGCATAAAATGCAATGCCTTTAGCATTTGTATTATCCTTTAGTGAAGGTTTGCAGTTTTAGCAAAATGCTGACCCTTTAACAAATTATTGCAGTGGTCAAGGATATGTTTCTCTGGCCCTAGTCTTCTGTTCATATATTGATGCTTAATCTCCTGCTTATCCCATCTCTACTCCTGCTTATAAGTTCTGCTGAAGGAGAAACTATTAATTGGTTTTCTTTTGCTCAGAGGAGAGAAGTGGTAGTTATGCATGTGGCCATAGTTTCTATCTCTTTGAATTTATATTCTTCCCTTCTTTTAAAGCAGTAAAGAAAGAGTGTGGAGGAAGGCATTATATCCCCAAAACTGAGCTGCCCTCACACCAAAGTCTCCCACTTGGTTCACATCATAGAGGGTAAGTAAGGGCATAACAGGGAACTATTAAGCCTTTCCTCAAGAGGGATTTTTCTGCTAATTTTAATTTGTAATTGTTAAAAAAATTAGTTTTTGTGTTTTGATTAGATGGTACAGGTACATGGTAAATGATTTTAAGGTGTGCTAATGATGATGCAGTGAAAAATAAAAGAGTCCTTTCCATTTAGTCACTTAGTTTTAATCTCCCCCAGGATGATCACTGGTTAACCTGGTATATTTATGTACATACCTGACCCCCAGCAGTTCAGAGTTTTGTTCAGAACCTTGCCTTGTACATACTTAAAATGTGTCTTGGAGATGAATCCAAATCAGTACACATAATTTTGCTTCATGATTTTTAATAGCTGAATTAATAGACATTTATGTTGTTTTCAATTTTTTTCTTTGTAAAGTTGGTAATGCTTATTTGCTTATAAAAGAAGAATTTAGATTACTGTTAGAAATACATTATTATTCCAGGTAGTTTACTCAGTGAGTTGGAGACAGTGCTTATAAATGTTTCGCAATGAGAAGGATAGCAGATCTTTTATGTAAATGTTTTATTGTCAGTATATTGCCAGTGTATTTTGAGTATATGCTTCCATGTGGAAATTGGCAAAAACTCATCAAGTATAGCATTCTGGAAGAGGTTTACCCCCACTTGTGACTTCTTAAAAGTTTTACTCTTTCCTTCTGTGTTAAAAAAAAAATCATTTAGGATGGATTGAACCTTGTGTGTAATTTTGGGCCATGTGAATTGAGGGCAGGGCCTTGAGTTGGGAATGGGATATATAGGTTACTGTAAAGAAACGTAAATAGGAATTTTCAGAATCCTTCGAGAAGATATCAGTTGAGCTCAGTGGCAGCCCTTTCCCCTTCTCTCATGGATCAGTTGCATGATCATAATGCCCGATTCATTCTACTATCTTTCCTACCCTTATGACCTCTCCCCCCCTTTACTCCCCTTTGCCTAATGCAAAGTACCTCTATTTTTCCCTAGCGCACCC
>NW_026000048.1:10944082-10967159 GCF_001458135.2 Marmota marmota marmota | reverse complement strand
CCCCGCCTCTTATTATGATTTAGTGTCCGTTTATCAGAGAAAACATTTGGCCTTTGGTTTTGGGGGATTAACTTATTTTGCTTAGCATGATATTCTCCAGTTCCATCCATTTACTTGCAAATGGCATAATTTCGTTCATCTTTAAGGCTGAGTAATATTCCATTGTGTATATGTACCACATTTTCTTTATCCATTCATCTGTTGAAGGGCATCTAGGTTGGCTCCATAGTTTGGCTGTTTTAAATTGAGCTGCTATAAACATTGATGTGGCTGCATCACTGCAGCATGCTGATTGTAAGTCCTTTGGGCATAAACCGAGGAGTGGATAGCTGAGTCAAATGGTGGTTCCATCCCAGGTTTTCTGAGGAATCTTCATACTGCTTTCCATAATGGGTGGGTGCACCAATTTTCATTGCTGTTCTTCTAATAAAGCATCTCACAATGCATCCTGAGCTTTGCCTTTCCCTTGTTGGTCTGGAGTGCCATTGTGAGCAGGCTTCCTGGGGTCTTGATTGATTGTCTGCCTCTATTGCATAGCGGTAGCCCACAGCTGGCCGTCCCTGAGTGCTGCTGAGGAAGCACATGACTAGATAAATTGTGGCTACCTGCAGAATTACTTTTCAAATTTTGTCTCAGTGTGAAGCTAAGGAAACTTTATTATTTACCCTTACTGGTAACCAATAAAATGTCAAAAACAAAGGACTTTTTGTTTCCTGGACAGTTATTTATTGAAGATATAATAGCACTGTAATGTGGTATATATTAGTATGCCATATACCACACTACAGTGCTTTTTTTTTTTTTTTTTAGTAATTCAGCTTGAAAATGCTTTTTCTTATATTTTGGTAGTTGTATCAAGAACTAAGAATTTGTGATATTATTTGCTCTTCCTTTAAATTATGCATATTGATGTTCAAAGTGATATTAAAATTGAATTGGTACAATAATTTTATGGATGTATTCTGAAGCAGCTGTGTTTCCATGAGGCAATGATGTAGTAACTTTATTCCCCCTGTCTTTTGCTTTATGGAGATGTCTTTGTCAGAGAAATTCTAAAGTACTTGTACATTTGTATACTACAAGTTACCAGTAGTAGATGTCTTTTAAAGTTTGATCTACTTGAAAGTTAATGAATCTTTCCTCTGAAGAAATGTGTTATATATAGGAAAGATATATGTGGATGTTGTTGAAAAAGTTTGAACAAAATAAATGTAGGACTGGATTCTGTTGATTAAAGGAGTGTAAATCAGAGACACCCCCCTCAAAAAAAAAAAACAAAACTCAACAATAATATATGAGGGTCCTTTGTGGGGATTTCTAGTGTCTTGCAGCTGGTAACTAGCAAAAATATTAAAAAATGAAAAATTTTATATCTAGTAGTATATGAAAATAGTATTGAGCTACCCCAATTTAGTATTTGGAAAAATTTGCTTACAGTAATCAGTTATCATGAAAATGCATTAATATTCTTAAAATCTTTAGAATTATAGTATCAATGAAGTGAAATGTTGGAAATGTGGATATCTCAAAGTGTAGAGGAATAAGTAATTTTTTTTTTAAAGAGAGAGAGAGAGAGAGTGAGAGAGAGAATTTTTTAATATTTATTTTTTTTAGTTTTCAGCGGACACAACATCTTTGTTTGTATGTGGTGCTGAGGATCGAACCCAGGCCGCACGCATGCCAGGCGAGCACGCTACGGCTTGAGCCATATCCCCAGCCCCAGGAATAAGTAATTTTGAAGAGTCATCATCTTCACATCAAGGAAGATTTTTCTTTTTATTGAAGTAGTACATTGACTTGCAGAAACACAACCAGATCATGTTGCTTTTAGCACACTGAAATCAACTGTCCCATTCCTTTATGTCAATGTGCTGCATAGTTTCTTGGTAGCTTATAATTTATTAATTTGGAAATACACAAACACATTCTCATTCTCTCCCTCACACCCTCCACTCTTTCTTAAAATTTTGTGGCATTGTGAACAAAAGCATAGATTTGTGTTTGAATTGAGGCTCCCACACTAATGTAGGCCTTATACAAGTAGCTTTACCTCTGAGTTTCATTTTCCTCATCTGTAAAGTATGTAAATAATTGATAATTTCTGTGAAATGTATATTATAGCAGGGTTGTTTGAATATTAAACAAGATAATATATATACCCAGTGCAGTACCTGATGGATACTCAATTTCAACAAATGTGTGTTGTCCCATGCAGCTGTTGTTCCTGCAAAGTCTTCATTTTCTCTGCTTTTTCTCTATTCAGAAACACCTCTTTTGGTTTCTTATTTAGTATTTCTTTGCATCTTGCCCTTTTTAAATGCTACTTTGAAGATCCCTGTTGACAGATCTTCTTGAGAAATCTTGGTTCTTTTGCTTGTCATTTTGTTTATTTAAAGACCATGTGGAGTAATTAAGAACACCCTGGAGCCTTATTGCCTTGGTCTGAAAGTCACTTCTAGATTTAAAACCTGTGTGATCTTTGCGGGTTAATTAACCTAAATACTTTTCTTGTCTGTTTAATGAACAATAATGATACCTACCTCAGTTTTGATGTGAGGAGATTATATAATATACATGAAGAGTTTAGATTATGCAGAATAAATGTTAGCAGTTACTTAGGAACCAAGCTCTTATATGCTAATTCATCTGGTCTCCTGATAAGTGACTACTGTATTTGTATAGCACTTTTGATATTTGTTATGTAATGTAAACCTTACTTATTATACACCATGTAAACACAACATTATTAACACAATAGTAGTAACAGGATATAATCAAATTAAACACATACACATATGAGATACTTAAATATACTGTTGCTTAGTATTTATTGAGGTGTGTTGAAAGTAGCTGTCTGTTGTGAGCATTTTGTGGTCCTGTGCTTGATGCTAAAAGAAATGATTGTGATATGAACACTTTTATTTATTATCCCATTATTTTACCAAATAGTTGGTTTTTGATGGCAGTATGGTCCAGTTTTAATCTAAGGGCCAGTCTTGGACCAAATAGTACTTCTCTAGCTTAAAGCATGATAATACAGTTCTTCCTTTGTGCTTCGCAGTTGTACTAGTAATACATAGTTCTTATTTCTTTGTGTCATTTTTGGCACAGTTTGGCTTTTATGCATCACATTTTATTCACTTTATTTTGTTTATTCAGAGTAACATTAAGTTGAGAATAAGGTTTGTCAAACTGTGTACAGAATTAGTTATTTACTGTCAGGGTGAGCATTCTGTGAGTTCACATCTATTCCTGTTGTCTTATATTTGGTCTATAAGGTATTACTGTAATTGCATTATTTCTTCTTAACACCTACTGGGCCAAATTTAGCAGACTTTTATTGTAATGAATATTACCTTACCTGCTTATGATTCTGAAAGACCTGGGAAAAGAGTTGTGAAGAATGAGTAAATGAAGTTGATTCAACAGAATCCTTTCCATAACCATAGAAATTAATTTTGAAGCTAGTTAATTTAGTATCCATTAAAAGCCTAAAATGTTTTGGTAATGTTAACTTTTGTATTCATTTGGTATTATTGTGTTGGATTTTTGCAGTTTCTTGTCATTTTCTGTGATTATCCTAAAACACAACTTAAAACATAATCAGAGGGTTATAATTTCTTATGATCACAAAGAATATCACATATAAATTGTTCTTGAAGTCTTTAAAACACTGTTCATTTCCATTTTGCACAAATAATTGGCAGTTTCATAAGACTGGAAGGCTACTGGAATACAGAAAATAGAACTGCTTAGAATTCATGGGAGTTGCACATGGATTTGTTTCTGAGGAAAGAAATGTAAGGACCAATGGCAGTGAGAGGAGCCATAATTAGATCACTAGTTCAGCAAAGGGTTGTGGTGATTACAAATATGGTTTTGAAGTCAGACAGCCTGGCTTTAAGCTCTGCTTGCAACTTCCTTCCCATACAGACTGAATTACTTAACCTCTCCACACCTCCATCTCCCCATATGTAAACTGGGAATAGTCATAAAACTAACAGGCAGGTTGTTGTGAGGATTGAGACTATGCTTGTTAGAAGCCTAATATTGTATCTGGCACATTAGTAAACTCTCAATAAACAGTGTATAACATATCCACAAATAAGGAGTTGACACAAACCAGTCATGACATCTATTAAAACAGTCATACTGCTGAGAAAGCAGCTAAGATATAGTCTCAAGTTTGTCAGCAACTGTAGGCAAGTTGAAGTGAGGAAAATGACTCATAGGTTTGTCTTGGTTTTAAGTTGTTGGCAATGTGTCATTCAACCCTGCCTCCATATGTGGGAATTATACTCATATTCAAGTTAGTAATTATGTTTCTCCAGTAGTATAGGCATTTACATATTGTTACATCATTTCATATCCCTTTTCTCCTTGAGTCATACATAAATGCCACAGTTCTTGGTTTGATTCTGGGGTTTCCAGGGAGTCATTAATGATACTATTTCTTCTCCTTGGGAATTAAAGTTCAGGAGTCTAACAGGTGGAGATCAAAATGTCTGCTCTGTTGGCTGATTAGAGGACATGGCATTAGATTTGAAGTGAAGAAAACATGTCAACCTGCTTAACTTAGATGGATTTGTCCTCTGGATGACCTACACAGCCAAACGCAGGCCTCCCTCAAGGGCAGGCACCTGTCTTTGTATGGAAAGCATTTTACAGAGAACATGTGCCCAGAGACAGACAAGAAAGAGCAGGAGCTGGGCCAGCCTTGCTTTGGTGCTTCTTTCAGACCCTTGACTTTAAAAGTCCTGCCTCTTCGGAGGAGAAAGAAGGGGAGTACAGGAGAGAGTACTGGGTTGTGCTCTAGCTGAAGGCCCTCCATGTGGACTTGAAGCATGGCGGAAGTGCACACAGCCAACAGAACAGAACTGTTTGGTAAACAAAGTGAAACTGAAAATCCTGTGAGTAGAGTGGGAGTAAGATAAAGGAGAGCAGCCAGTAAGTAGAAGAAAAGGTTGGAACACAGACATAACAGATAAGTATGGTGTCCTTTCCTACTTTATGAAGGACTTGTAAATAATCAGAAGTGCTAATTTAAAGAAATATATTGTGACTTTTCATTTCTGAATTTGAGAGTCAATAAAAATGTGTCGTGTTTCAATAGAATAAGAAATTGAATAAATATGTAAGAGAAAACTAAGAATCTTTAGCAAAAATATGCTTTTTTTAACAATGAAGGTTTATCTGTGAAATAGCAGGTAAGTATAATTTTAAATATAAATTTATATGTTAAGTATTATCTTGGTTGAATTGGCAATTATTTCTAGAACTTTAAAAATCATTTTGATTCTCATCTTTCTAGAAATTGGGAAGCAAGTAATAGAAGCCTGTCTAAGAATTGTTGTTAAAACTATAACTTAAATTGTTTTTTTAGTTACAAAACTATTTAATAACTACCTGATGCTAGGTGCTCTGTGTTCAAGATATTGGTGATTTATCTTGTTCTTAATGATTTTAAAAATGTACACTTACAAACAAAACAAAACAACAACATTGTTTTTAATTTGCAGAAGGAGGGGCAGGACATGGAGAGTTGAGGGAACTCTATGAAAAAGGGAGGCTGAGGTGACAGTTGGAAGCTGATCTAAAGAGAAATCTTTTGAGTAATAGCATTACAAAGGCACTCACCAAAGGGTTCTACAGAAGCAGCTTGCTGCTTTTAGAGCCCTGGCAGTGCTTTAGAGGGCTTTTGGATCATTGAGGGCACAAGAGTCCTTCCCTAACCCCATTCACCAATATGCTTAATAATTAGGCTTCTGATTAGAATTTGTTGGAAGAAATGTATTCTGAAAATTTAAAGAAAAAAAATTTAAATGATTAAAGCATTACATAATGGAAATGTTGATAATATGCTGATAGGGATATAAGAAATATTTTTAATGCAAAAGTATAGACCATGTATATGTTGATAATACTGAAGAGCATTTCAGACTTATTTTGTTTATATGTTTTTTATTGTATTAGATATTGCATATTAAACTAAAGGAATATGAAAATGTACATGGAGACTTATGTGGCTGGTTTGGAGAGGAAATTTGGTCATTTCTGAGGACTTTTGGGTTTATGGCACTGGTTCTTGCGTATATCCAGCTCCCGTTGGCCCTCCTTTCTTTTCTATGATTCTTTGTACTATTTTATAATTAAAGCCATGATTAGGATCTTTGTTGTTGCTGCTTCCAAGTGAACATAAAAAAGGGGGAAGAAAACCAAATGATTTTCTGAGATTACTATACTAGGTGGGGGAAAAAAGAAGAATAAATGTTTGTTTGTTTTTTGAGGTTGTGCATTTTTTGAGAAGACATTTCTTTTAATGTGAAATGAGTGGAATCATGAGAGATGGAAGTGGGACTGGGCTGGAGTGCAGGGAAATAAAGCTGTGAGTTATAAATGACCTCCAGTGGTGGTCGTGGGCAGAAGGACCTACTGTATCATCAGAGGTGAGGCCCTGGCTTGAGATATCTGGAACCTTTAGGTGGTCCATATTTTGTTTAGGCTTATACGGAACCTTCACCAGTCAGAACCAATTGGGTGCTCTTGTGCTGGTGCACTTTCTTTACTGGGTTTTTTGTTTTCAGTTGTACTTTGATGCTGCTCTGTTAGTTCTGCTTCCTCCCTGAGCATTCTAGCCTTGGACCTAGAGCCTGGCAAAATAAATGCTGAAGTTTTTAGCATTGGTGCCTGTTATGATCTAAACATTTTAAAGAATCTTTATTCTTGATATATTTTGGTTCATGGTACATTAAGAAAGTGATCACAAATGACTAAAACCAGTACTTAAAAGCATTGTTGATTTGGGTGGTAAGATGAGATAGAATTAAGGAATTGAAGGAATAAACACAAATAATTTATTCACGCTATTTCAGAAAAAAACAAAAGCATTTGCCATCAAATCCATTGAACTGGAAATGAAAACCTCCAGGAACTGAAGCACAAAGCAGCTTTCTAGTTGGGCTACTCTCTTTTTCTTAGGCAAAAAGGTCTCTCTGATGGTAACTCTGCTTTGCACTGGATGTTCGATAGTATTTTCCTCTTTGCAACAGCTACTTTTTCTCTGTTTACTGGTAGTTACTGCTTCCTCTTTTTCAACTTGCCTTTTGCCTATCATGCTCTTTACCTCACGGTGCTTCTTCTTTTTCTTCTTCTTTGTCTTTTTTCTTCTTTTAAACTCCCATTGCAAATCAATTCCCTCAGTATCTCCTAGTTCAAATTCTCAAGAGAGCACTGCTTAAATGAACTATGTTAATACTTAGGATACTTTACAGCTGTGAAAAAGGTTGAGGAGATTCACTGGTATACTGCAGCCAGCCTGAACTTCTGCATTCAGTAACACTGCATTGGTAGCTTGGCCACCATAGTGGGAGTATTTACAGCATGGAAATCATCAAATGCCTCAAGTCAGAGCTTACCATCTGTATCTACCCCTCACTCCAAACTCTTGCTAAACCCTATTGGCATGCTACCAATTAGATCTATAGGTGTTGATATGCACATTCTGAAAGATGTACTGCTAAGTGGAATAGAGTAAGCTATAGAATTATTTATAGAATGATTCTAATTTTTGAATATGAAAGGGAGCCTATATGTATGTGTGTGTATGTATGAAAACATGCAAACTCTTATATAAGCAGAGAATATTTTTGGTAGGTAATAGCAGTTACTTCTAGGGAGCCTAAGTTTGTAATGGGGTATGTATGGATGTATGCACATTGTAGTTCAATTTTAAACACTGTCAATTGTTGATTCTGAACATCAACAACCAATAAAATTCTTATATAATCACAATGTCAGTATCACTTACTTTAGTCTTAAATATTTTGGTGAATTATATAGAGAAGAAAATATAATCCTAATGATTAATGGGTCAAAGTCAAATGAATTATCCTTTTTATGTAGACTATCAAGGCCACTGCCATGCCCCTTTGTTCTTGAATTTTACTCTGTGGCTTTGCTTGTTTGGAGAGTTCTGGTGGTTCTCTCACTCTCTCTTTGGTGTCTTTATATGTAAACTTTTGCTGTATTTGTATTCTCTCTGTGATCTATATGTTGCTTGAAGTTCACTTGTTTCTTGAAGATACTCTGATTCACAATTCTAATGTAGATGGGTTGCTCTCTAGGCAACTGCACATTTGGCTCCTGGAAATGTCTAATTATGGCCTCCTACAATTTTATGGATCCTGTATCTGCCTCGCTTTTTGATTCTGTTAAGAAAATTATTCTAAAAAATTAAAAATAAAAAAAAAAAAGAAAATTATTCTAACACTTGTTTAAAAAGGCAAGGAAGACTTTAGGACTGTTATAGTAGGTGTGCCAAGACTGTCAGAGAAAAGAGTCTAGATTGGGCTTAATTCCAAATACAGCAAGTGGGCTTAATTTTAAATACAGCAAGGACAAGTGGGAATTTACAGCCAGTGAGTAGGGTTGAGGGAGTGGAGAGGTTGTCAGTGGGTGGAAAATTACTAAGAGGAGACAGACATAATAGGATTCTTGCTGAAGACAGGTCAGGATACTCACACATCAAAGGTGGTAGGAGGTGGTGGTGTAGCCCATGTAGAGTGCTTGCTTAGCATACACAAGGCTTAGGTTCATATCCAGCACCACATCAAAACAAAACAAAACAAAAACAATAAGGTGGGCAATGAGGAATCTCACCAAAGATTAAGGATGACTATATTCCAAGGATAGGGAGATCCTCACCAAACTGACTTGGCAGGATTCTTGCTACAACAGGGCTGGGTATGGCAAAAGCAGGTCAGGAGTAAGGTCAAGGCTTTGTCAAGGAAATAACTCAAAGAAGCCTGATTGCTATTTGGTCAGGGAGAGAGGATCAGTTCTTTTTGTTGCTGCTGCTGTTTTGGTTTTCTGTAGTATGTTCTCAAATGATTTTTCAAAGAAACATTATAAAGGCATTAAAGTTTGAGTCCTTATATATGCATGCTGCTGAAATAAATTATCACAAACTTAGCAGCATAAACAATAAGTATTTACTCTGAGTTCTGGAGGTCAGGAGTTTGAAATCCATTTCACTGGGCTGAAGTCAAGAGGTCAGCAGGGCTAGTTCCTGTGGAGGGGCAAGGGGAGAGTTGTTTCTTTGCCTTTTCCCTCTCTGGAGGCCACCTGCTTTCCTTGGCTTGTGAACCTTCTTGCGTCATTTCAGCCTCCTTTCTCCTTGGCCTCCTTGCCTTCTGTTCATAAGGATTCTTATGATTACACTGGGCCCACATAATCTCCCTGTCTCAAGATGTTTAATTTTTTATTTTTATTATTTATTTATTTACTTATTTTTTAAGATGCTTAATTTAACCACATCTGCAAATCCCTCTTGCCACATGAAGTAACATTCACAGGTTCCAGGGATCAGGATGTGGACATCGTTTTTTTGAAGGGGAACATAATTCTTCAGCTTATTAAACTTTGTAAAAATGTTTTTATTTTTCCTCATAGCATTTCTATTTAACTTGAGTTTACTGTTTGAAATAAAAGTGTACTTAGTGTATAGTTCCAAGTTCATGATAAATTTTACCCGGAACTCTGTAAATAGTGCTTCATTATCTTCTAACTATAGGAAATTTAATGCCACTCTCTCATTCCTTCATGTAAGACTTGACATTTTTCCTTTCTGTATGCTTCTGTGATCTTTTGCTTTTGCTGAATGTTACAACTGGTTTCAGCTGAGCATTAACTTAATTCATTAGCATCCTGTTAAGTGTGATTAATGTTTGAAGGCATGCATTTGACAGGGCTGTTAACTTTTGAAAAGTGGTTTACAAATTATAGATCCCTTTTCATTTAAGGGAAGCAACAATGAGAAGAAGAAAGGAATAAATAAAATAGAAAAGTTCATATTGTCATCCTGTAGAACTTACACTTTTTCACGAACCTTTCCTTTCACCTGTAGGTGTGTGGTATATTAAAAATGTCCAGACCCCTATTGTAGTATGTATTTGTTTACTATCTGAATCCAGCTGAAATTTTCACAATAAAAATTATGTTAAGAGGGCTGGAGTTGTAGCTCAGTGGTAGAGCATTTGCCTTGCACATGTCAGGCACTGGGTTTGATCCTCAGCACCACATAAAAATAAATAAATAAAATAAAGATATTGTGTTCATCTACAACTAAAATATTTTTTAAAATTATGTTAAGATATGAAATATATCTAAGTTATAAAATGTACTTAAGGAGAAAAGCAATTCTATTTAACTTGAGTTTACTGTTTGAAATAAAAGTTTTCTTTGTTGAGTCTGTGGTTTTATTAAAAGTACTAAGAATATGGCTAATTTTGAAGCACAAGATTGGAACAAATTATGAAGCCACTTGTTTAAAACCCATTGCTTATTAGATGGAATGCTGGGTGTAGGCTGGTGTGGCTTGTAGTTGAGATCTAGCCTGAAAGAAATGTTTTCACCCTCAACAAATATCATCTTTGTTCAGATATCTACAGTACATGTAACCACAGTGAGGTCTTTTTTCACTCTTGGAACAAGACAGACTGCATCTTAAACTTTGTTCTGCATGTTTTGCACGTAGTTTAAAGTGAGATCCTTCCTCTCATTTTTTTAGTTAGTTGCAGCATGTGTAAGGTACCACCTAGCACCCTTGGTGTGTTTGAGAACTGTAACATAATAATGAAAGCTTAGAATAGATAAGTTACTCTATGAGGACTGAAGCAGCTGTCAATTCCCAAGGACAGACTGATTATCCAACAAAGGGTAAAGTATTTTTAAAACTGATTATGTTTCATATATATAAAACACTCATTTGTCAAAGTGTACACTAAGAAAACTGTCTGCCACCAATTTTGTTTTGTTGGATTGAATTTGAAACTTTTTAAATTTAGTAACTTTGTATGAATTTGGAATTAATTTAGTGACATTAAACAGGAATTTAGATATAACACCTATTTTTAAAGAATGTAATTCAGGGAGATACTTGATTCTTAAAAGGCTTTTTTTGGTAGGGGTTTTCAATGGAAATAGAGGTCTCAAAAATCTCAATAGTTGTCAGTTTTTAAAATGCTTCTTAAGATAGTATAGTTGTGATTTTCTTCTATCAATTTGTGCCCAGAGATATTTTCCTGTATAACAGGAGTGTTAAACCAACAACTTGGTGAAGTAAGAGAGTAATATTTAAGAGTAAGAGAGTGGGGGCTGGGGATGTGGCTCAAGTGGTAGTGCGGGGGCGCTGGGTTCGATCCTCAGCACCACATAAAATGTTGTGTCCACCGAAAACTAAAAAATAAATATTAAAAAATTCTCTCTCTCTCTCTCTCTCTCTCAAAAAAAAAAGTACTTTTAATGATAGAAACTGTTTTTTAAACTATATTTAGTCTAACAACCATATTGCACAAAATTTTGATTACTATAATGTTTTGGTAACAAAAACTATTTAATTTCAAAGCAAATTTTTCAAAATAAACTTGTTAATTATGAATTTATCATGCAGGAGGAATATAAGATATGATGTAAGTTAATGGCATAATGCCCTGATTAAATTTTTATTTGATAATGGCATGTGATGTAAGTACCAACGAACACAGCTGTCATTGTTTAGTAGGTGCCTGGAACTTTGTGCATACTTGCACAGAGACACAAGATAGCCATTGGTGTCTCTGTGGCCAATGTTTTGGTTTAAGTTCTCTGTATTGTTTAATAGAATTTCTAAATAAGCAATCAGAATGAAACCAAAGGGAATATTCTAGTACAATTCTTAATAAACTTTTCAGCTACAGACCTGACCATCACAACATTATTGAACTATGGTTAACCCTGCATAAGGACACTACTTCTTATTCTGCCTCCCAGTGTAGATTATTAAACAATGTCTCTAGCTTCACTATTGGGAAGGATTGACATTCTGTTTAGTTTACTAAAAAGAAGCAGATTTGGCTGTATTTTTAAAAATTTGGTTTTGTTTTAAATCCACTCTCTTTGTAGCACACATTCATTAATATTACAAAAATGTCTTCCCACTGGTAAATGTAAGGATAAAAAATTTCTAAGGAGATTTAAAAATTTGGAACTTACTTACCTGACTACAGTCAACTGTTCTGGACCTGTTAAAGTATATGATCTTTCACTCAGAAAGTCAGGATGCAGTTTCATCCAATTCCAGTATGGTCTCTATTACATGATTAGGTTTTCTTTTCTGGAACTCTCTAGCCTGGTGATAATCCTGTGAATACTTGTATTTTGCAATTTGCCATAATAAAGTCTTTTTGGAACACTTGGCATTTCCCCCAACTCCATACCATTTCCAGTTCCTGCTTTTATACTTGTAAACTTCTCATTGTTGTGTTGGAAATGTAGTTGAGACTCATAGGAATAGAAGCAGGAATAAAGGACTGGCATAAAACACATTCCAAGAAAACATTCATCTATTGAATTTAGCCTTATCACCAAAGAAATCCATATTTAGTGGCTCTGATAGTTGACACAGAGTTTAATAAATAGTCACATTCCCTAGTTTGAATTAAATTTTTATTCATTTGTTTTCCCCACCTTTGAAGGCTTAGATTTATTTATTAGTTATGTTGATTATTTCCAACTTTTGTTTGCATTAGTCCATTGTAAAAATTTAACCAGTCTTTAGTAGTAACATAAGTAGTAACATAAACATACCACCCAAAAAAACTTTAAAAAATTACCAGTTCTCATTTTTGCCATTTTTACTATTATAAACATCCTTGTGTTTATTTGATTATCTCGTTGGCATGAATTCCTAGAGGTGAAATATTGGGTAAAGGATATGATTGCTTGTAAGATTTCTGAGACTTATTATTGAATTACCTTCCAAAAAGGTTTCATGAAGAAACTGCACATTCTCCCACACTCTTGGTCAGCATTGAGTAATATCAGTGCAGTGTTTGGTTAGTCTGAGATAGAGGCAATGTAATATTTTAAAACATACTTCTTCAGTTACTAATGAGGTGTATTTTTCCCATATCTTGTTATTTTAAATTTAGATTTTATTTTTATCAGAGCTTTACTTAGCTTAGAGATCTGTCAGTCTTTTTTAAGACTTTTTTTTTTTTTTTTTTTTTTTGGAAACAGCTGACTCCCATACTCCTCAATGCCCACTGCATAGGAGTAACCACTCTCCACCACTGTGGCTCATCATGCTGTTTCCTTTCATGCTCTAGGTAACACGCTGACCTGCCACTTCCTGCTCTTCAGTTTTGGTATTATCTATTGGCTTCCTGCTTTGGAGAATAAGGGTTTGGTCCTCTACCCAGCACCTTCCTCTGGCCACACATATCCATCCCTTCAACTCTCAGGGACTTGATTCCCTTTACTCAATCAACTCCCTTGTTTTTAACCCCACCCTTTCCTCTCTTTAGGACCTAAGTTTTCTGGTGCTTTGAGGGAGGGAGTTTCATTTTAGTGTGGTTGTTATTTTAATAGGCTTTTAGGAGAAATGGATATAAAGGTGTGTTCCATCTGCCATATTTAACTGGAAATCCTTTTAGTGTTTTTAGTTATCATTTTTATAAAGTAGTGGTTGAAGTTGTGGGCTATGGAGACAAGACTGTCTAGATTTGAACCCTGGCTTTACTTTTTCCTACCTTTGTGACCTTGAAAAGTTGCTTGAAATCTTCAAACCTCATTTAACCTTGGTGTGGGATTACTAGTGATACCTGCCTTAGTGTATTCTGAGAATTACGTGTGATAGGCATGGTAAAGTACTCAGTGCAGTGTCTTCTGCCTGGCAGTGTCTTTCTAGCAGACACTTGGTGAGAACACAGACATAGTTGTTGCTGCTGAAAATTACTCTTGTGAATTTTTAGCTCTTGACCTTCACCCAGTTTTCTTTTGTAATGCTGTCTTTGCTGCTTAATTGGAAATGCCATTTATACAATCTGTCTGTGATCTTTTATTTTCATTTATGATACTTGGGATACATAATCATATCCATACTTTTTCACGCTATGATCTCTGCTTTTGTTGTCAGATTTGTGCCTTTGAAAAACACCCAGTGTTAATAAGGAAGAAGGCTGAGGGTGTGCATGTGTATACGTGCATGTTGTGAGCTGAGGCCTGGTGATCAGCTAGGAGGTTGTTACTGTAGTTGAGGCAACTAACTAATCTAGGGGCCTGAAAAGCTAAATAAAGATGTGATTATCGTCATCATGTGATATAAAGTTTTTAGTAACTCCTGAAATATATCTTACACTAGTTTATTTTGTGGAGAAATCACCTTACTTTTAAAAGGCCTTTTGGAATAGTCTTCTCCTATTCTGCCACTTTTTAACACCTTTTTTGAATCGTCTCAGTTTCTGCCCTAGTGGATTTCATCTGAAGACAAAACTTTCTATTTCAGTTTTACTTCCATGAAATTTTAGATCTAAAACCAATTCTTGAAGGCTTAGATTTATTTGTCCTGATGTTTATGCTGTTAATAAATTTTCTTTCTTTTGAATATCATTCATAATATTGAAAAGGTAGATATGTTGATATTCTAAAGTTGTATTATAAATACTTAATTTTTATAAGTTTATTTGATACTTCATTTAAGGCAGTTTTAGTTTTTGTTTGATTTTGTTTCATAATTAACTAACTTTGTGATCCTTAAAATAACACTTCATTTAAATTCGATCTCTGCAGATTCGGAGCAGGATGTAGCACTGAAACTTGCCCAGGAACGAGCTGAAATAGTTGCTAAATATGACCGAGTAAGTATCCATATTTACTCTATGAGTAAGTTTTATTAGAAAAATCACATAAATAGAAAGGGATTTGCTTTTGGAAAGCTTAAATTACAGAGGCATTTTGTTTACTTCATGAGAACCTGGAGCTTATCTTTTTTTTCCTCTGAATTCATCTCCAAATTTTCTCTCCCTCCTTTTTGCCACTCTATTCTCTTGATGTCCTTAAACACAAAGCTTGGTCCTGCCTCAGGGCCTTTGCACTGGTTATTTCCCCTGCCTGGAATACTTATATCCTCGGTATTCTTAAGCCTCTTTGCCTCCTTTCTTTCGGGTCTTTACTCAGAGAGTATCTTCTTATTGAGCTCTTCTCTTACCTCCCTTTTTATTCCCTCCCCTTTCTATCCCTTGGTACACTGTATCCCCTTTATTTTTCACCATAATACTTATTACATCACCATTCTATATATTTTACTTTGTTTTTTGTTCTCTCTCCTAGAATGTAAATTCTCAGGGGAAGATTTTTGTTATTGTTGTTTGATTTGCTCTTGTACTCTAAATACCCAGAAAAGTTCCCGACTCATTCTTGGTACTCAATAAGTACTTGAGTAATTGAGTAAATAGGGTTAATTACCCATTGTATTCATAATTTATGTGTGCTGTTGTAAATTTACAGTAGACCTTAGATTTTGTATTTATACATTCATAGGTAATTTTCATTAGTATTTTGTCTTTGCATTAGAATAGAATCTGATTTTTATTTACTAATTTTTTATTCGTTCTTTTTAGATACACATGTACAGTGTATTTTGACATGTTATACATACATAGAGCATGACTTACTCTACTTAGGAGACCATTCATGTGGTTGTCATGGTGTGGCATTACCTGGCTGTGTATTCACATATGAACACAGGAAAGTTATGTCCAGTGGAATCTGATTTTTGATGTCCTAGAAAATCACAATTGTTGATGATTTTCACTTCTTATTTATTACCCTTATGAGGTTTATGAATTGTTGTATTATTTATAAATGTCATACTTAATACTTGCATTGCTTGCATGTAATTGTATAGCTTTTATTTTTTATTATTTGTGAGCATAATAAGCCATCTGCACCATGCCCTACTTCCAGGGAGGCATATAGGCAGTATTCAGCTTAACAGTTTCCAGAATTTTTGGGGTTTTGGGGATCTGAAGTTGGGGTGAGGTACTGGAGATGGAACACAGGTCCCTGCACATTGCTAGGCAAGGTGCTCTGCCACCCAGCTACACCCCAGCCTCTCAGAGTTCATTTTTAAGTTGGTTGTTTGGAACACAGGTTCCCATTATTGTGATTAGGTTTTAGCGTGGTCTGTGAAAAACCTAGTTAACCTTTTTAACTGCTTAGCTAATGTGAAACTCATAAACAGCACTCTCATTCATTCACACTTCCATGCTCCCTGCACCCCCCCCCCACACACACACACACATAGTTAACACAAGACTGGGGATTCTTCCATGTTGTAACACAGAAATGAGTTTCATCAGTCCTTGCTCACAAGATGCTCATAGTCTACTCAAAGAATAAGAGCAAACATTATAAATCATTTTCAGATGGAGGTGTCCACAAGACAGTTGCATGTTTGAATCTAAAGTTTGAGGGATTGTTGTGGATAGTCATATGTGGGATTCCTACACTAATAAATATTAATTAACAGCCTAAAAGTAAATGGGCAGTGGGCTGAGGACAGAACTCTGGGCATATCAGTAGTTAAGTCATTCATGAAAAACCATCAGAGGAGGAGTTGGAGAGGCCTGTGGAGAACCTCCAGGGCATAGTGTCATGGAAGAGGCGGGGAGGGAGCGAGTCACACTGACCAATTTGCCCCACATTTCATTAGGTAAGGACTGAAGAGTGTCCACTGGGTCTCACAATTGGAAGAGCATTTTTGACTGTGGCAAGAGTCATTTCAAAGCTAATGTAGTTGTGAAGCAAAGCAGTAGAGAGACAAAGTACATAACCTGTTCTTTTGACAAATTTGGATGAAGACAAGAAAATGAGTTTTCTAAGACATATTTACTATAAAACTTGTAAAGTTTGGCAGTTCCTCTTGGGTGGCTTTCTTAGCCTCTTTGCTGCTCCAGCTTCATCAGCTTCCCTCAGGAGCTCAGTCTTATCAGGCTCAGCTGCTTGTTGGCTGCTATGACACACAGTGTCTTCATAGCTTATAATTAGGACTAGCATATTGCTCCAAAGAGTTAGGTTTAAAAAAATGTTCTTGATTTTGGATCTTTCTAAAAAAATTATTCAGTTTTATAAATTCCTTTGTCCATTGTTTTAGGGACGAGAAGGTGCAGATATTGAACCTTGGGAAGATGCTGATTACCTTGTTTACAAAGTCACGGATAGATTTGGCTTTTTACAGTAAGTCACATGGATTGAAAGCTAATATTTTATATTTTAATGTTTCTATGGTCACCTGTTTTTTTTTATTTTTAATAGAATTTCTGTGAATATGATTCCAGCAATGGTCTGACAATATACTTTTTTGATACTAAATTCCTGGAATGTTAACCTTTTGATTTAAATTGAACTATATAGTTAAGAATAGAGTTTAATATTTTGGGGGTTTTGGTAAGAATATTAAATGCAATAAAAGAGTTGTATTAATAATTTATCAGAATTAAACACACATGGATAACAGTTATATTTCTAGAATAATTACAAAATATTTAATTTCATATAAATGCATTTTAAAAATAATTGGCAATTAGAACATTAGGGTTATGTAGCCTAAAAATGAGCAATGAAAAGAAACGGCATTCATCTTCCCTACTATAAATGTATTCATGATATTGCTTCTCAAAATTAATCCCATTTATCGTGAGTATATTATATAAAGAAAGAGTTAAGAGAAAGCTAGACCACTACAATAAAGCAGTGAAAGTGAATTTTGATTCTTAAAAAACATCCCGCAAGATGATGTGAATCCGCTTGTTATGATTCTGGCATTGTTGAGTCAGCTTCCCATAGGTTCATCTCTATACATTTGTTACATACAGTTTAAGGATTAACTGACTTTTCTTTCAAATTTACTCTTCCAGTTTTGTTTATCGTACATAGGGAAAAGCTAGGAATATCTCTGTGTGTTTTTTGTGGCTTTGCTGGTCCCTGGTCAGTAAACTATAAACCATTTTATCTGAAAACAAGAATCAGTAATTGCTTTATATACCTTAAGAGTATTGAGCCTTTGAAGAAATAAAATGTAAGAATGCTTTATTAAGTTCTGGAAAAATACTAGACATTACAATCTGAAACTTTTTCCCGAGTTATTATAATCAGAAGACTTTGAATTTCACTGGACTAGTAGAGCAGTATTTAATACAGTTCTTAACCTCACCTCTCTTTAAAATCAAACTTGACCACAAATGTTACAGGGAATGATTACACATTTTTATGGGTCAGTATGTAGTTCCGGCATGTAAATGAAGTTTTGAAGTCCTAATTTGAGCATTAAGACTGTTAAAGTCTCTAGGTCTCAGATTTATGTGCAAATAAGAATTAGGTGGAAAAATTAAACAAATAAAAAAACATTTGGGGTTCTATACTAGATTTTGATTCAGAAAGTAGGATACAGCTTAATTGTTTTTGACTTTCCTAGGTATTTCTGATGGGACTGAACCACTGTAATAATGTTTTCATCATAAAATGGTCTAATATAGTGTGAAGTCTATAAGAAAAATTTGTGCATTCCAAAGTGGTCTCTTAATTACTAAATTTTCTTCTTTTTGCTGGAAACAACATGAATTAGGCCTTAGAAACAATTAATTTAAATCTGTTTTTCACTCTGTGCTGAGGTTCATTTGGCTTCTAGTTAGAAAAAAGTCAATAACTTAGGTTAGTAATGCTAGTTAATATTCATGAATACTTAGTGTGTTCTAAGTCCTTACATGAATTAACTTACTTATTCCTCTCAAAAAGTCTTCAAGGTAGGTGCTTTTTAAAATCTTCCTGGTTTTAGATAGTGAAACTGAAACAGGAAGAGGTCAAATAACTTGCCCAAGTCATAGTGACAGTAAATGTCAGGTTTCGGGGGTAGATCTGGGCAGTCTCACCAAAGAGCATGTGTTATGCACTACTGTGGTATAATACCTGCTACAACCTTCTTGTATTTTTAATAAGAGAAATATAGAATAAGTTCTATGAAATGCCTAGAAAAAAAATTGAAAGGGTGGATGATGGGTGAGAGGAAGAATTTCTAATGAGGATACTGTTAGAAATGATCATGTCTGTCAAGATAGATGCTAAGATAGCCAAGTTCAACACTTATTAGAAGATGAACCAGTTGCTGATTGTCACACTGTCATACTAATTTTTTTCCCTAATTTATTCCATGAAGCAGCCTGAAAGCAGGTAGCACAGATGAAAATAATGAAGCATAGAAATGGATTTGAGTGTAATGTTAGGCTTTATTAAATTTCACCAAAGCCATTGATTTTTGTCACAATGCTTTATTTTAGTAAAACACGTTCTTCAGAGATTGCTGCTGGTGGCTTTGGTTGCATGTCCCTGTAGACTGGAGTTTTTTTGCACTGTTGAATAAGTCACTTGATGTGAGCATTTAGATATTACTCCCTGTCACACCTTGATTGAAAGAGCTTTTCTTTCTGTTATTTGTAATTTTTGATTGGTTCTGCAATGAAATTGGGTTTTAAGTTCAACATCAATACAATAAAATGACAAAAAAATTGTAGAAATTGTTGTCTTCTCTGAAGGCAGCTGAATTCAAATATAATTATAGTTCTGGAAACATAAATTACTTGTTATGATATGTGAAGGAGAAGCATTGATTAACAAATATAGTATACTTTGGTTTTACAGTGGATTTCACAATAAATATTAAAGCTGCTGCCAAACCGGCCTGGCTCTATGTTGGAACAACAACATTTTTGTTTAGTTTCCGGCAGTAGGGTGTCATCTCTAGTCTGTGCCTGTGATGTACAGCTGGTGGATGGAGAAATCGAGCTTATTGAAGAAGTTGGAAAACTTTAAACTTGCTAATCAAAAATAGCACCGTTAGTCCGCTCAACAAAGAATGTCTGGTATTTGGATAATGATAAATAATTCTTTTGGGTCATAAGTTATTAATAGATGAATTAAAAGGAAATTATACCAAAAATAGGAACGATAAATTAATAGCAAGCATCAGATGTTCAGTTAATTATCAAATTTGTATATTTATGAAATTTAGCAGATGGACTGTAGTTTACCAGGACTGAATAAACATGAGAACCAAAATAAAGGTGTTTTTATTTTTAAAGATTATCTGTTTTGCTTACAAGGGCTTGAGAACTCTTTCTACTGATCCTATACATTCTGACTAGCTAGGTAAAACTTATTTCAAAACCAAAAATTAAATTTAGGTAATGTATTAAGCTTATTGATTTTAACAAATTAAGTTTCAAATTTCCAAATGAACGTTTATCTCAGTGACAGAAGTATTCTGTCTGAACTGTTGAGAAATCATAGGCACACATACTCTAATTAGTAATACATTTCAAGTTTAATAATGGATGAAAACTATATCCAGTTAAATTCTCTCTCTTTCCCTTGATGACTATGTCATTGTTTTTAGTTACTGTGTTTCCATGAGGTATAGCTACTTGTCAACTTGTTATTTTACTTAAAAAACAACTTTTAGGTGTCCTTAAGCCCTTATTCCCTAAAACAGGGGTTGCCAAACATTTTCTGTAAAGAGTCAGATACTAAATGTTTTTGGCTCTGTGGGGGCCATATGGTCTTTGTCACAACTATTCTATCTATTACTGTAGTATGAAAACAAACATAGACAACGCCCAAATCAATGAGCATAGCAGTGTTCCATTAAAACTTTATTTACAAAACTAGCAATAAGCCAGATTTGACCCATGGGCTGTAGTTTGCTGATGTAAAGAAATACTTTGTATTCACCCTGATGTGGTCCTTCCTCTCTTCTGCATGAAGGATATTTGTGTGGCAAGGTAAAGATGTATCCACGCACATAGGGTACGCATTCATCTCTCTGTCCACACAGTCGTTCACCAACATTGACCTCAGCATGCCGGGTGTCTTCTGGACATGGCACAGAGGTCTTGATGAGGCAAGGAAGCTCCTTGGAAGACTGTATACATTAGCATCTGCCAACACAGAGGTAGGAGTGCAAGGTTGTGTGGAGAGAAGTGTGTGTGCACATAGCAGATTCCTTATGAAGAGTTTTAGAGATAAGAAATAATGCAAAAAACTCCATAGGGAAACTGAACTAACATTCTTGCTGTCTCATCCATCTTGAAGGCTTTTAATTTTAAACCTCAAAAAGTTTCTTTTCTTCTTGAGAATTGCTTTCTCATCCTCCATCCCTTTTCTTCCTGTGTTCTTGTGCTAGCTAAAGAACTCCATTTGCATCCACTGGATTAGAAAGTGCTGAGCATTGCTATGTTAGGCTAAATGACTAAGTGAAAATGTTGGTTTTCTTATCTGTGAAGTGAGGGATTTGTACTCTTTAAGATCTCTTTTGGCTATTACATTTTTTCTTGTCAGTTCCATTGCTGTGGCTTAAGGGTTCATCTAAGGACTTTGCAAAGTAGCCAGAGTGCCTTTGGAATCACTGAACTTGTTAATACTGATCCGTCATGCTCCTCAAAGTGGTACGGTTTAGTTTAAGGGAAAACTATTTACATGTTGTTGCTGAAACATCAGTACTACTTTGAAAGCCACTGAAAGCACATTACTTAGTTTACGGATAGTACATTGTTTCTATATTACTGACAGTTAATGTAAAGGTCTTAGACTATTTTATATTAGAATTCTAATATTATACAAGTTCTATGCCAAAGAAATTAATTTGATTGGTTTCATATTTTTTTCTTTGTCTTTTTAAAAATAATTTAAAATTTTAATTTGTTATATATGACAACAAAATGCATTACAATTCAAATTACACATATAGATGTAAATGGAATTCCTTTTCTACTTCTTCTTATTATTTTTTTAAAATACATGACAACAGAGTGTATTTTTTTAAAATCATCTCTTAAAGTTTTAACAGTGAATTGCTTTCTTTATTGTATAGAATGAAAGTAGAAGTTTTCTTTTTCATTCACAAATCCCCTAGAAGCTTTTTTTCTTTATGATAGTTTTTATTCGTTTTTTTTTTTTTTTTTTTAATTTTTGTGGTACTGGCCTTTGAACCCAGGTCCTTGTGCATGCTAGGCAAGCCCTCTACCACTAAGCTACATCCTCATCACTGTGCTAATTTTTGAAACAGTCAATTATTATAGACCTTAGTTGGAGTCTAGAGTAAAGGCTGATAGACCAATTTGTGTGCCAAATCAAGCTCACTACCTGTTTTTATAAAATTTTTTGTGGGAACAGTGCCACCCTCAGTCAACATGTTATCTATGGCTGCTTTTGCACTATTGTCTCAAGAGTTGAATAGTTGTGAAAAAGATTGTATGGTCCACAAAGCCAAATATATTTACTATTTAAGTATTTACTTTGACAGAAGAAGTTTGCCGACTCCTGGTTCTAGAGCAGCTTCATCCAGTAGAACTTTCTGCAGTGATGGAAATGTTCAGTATGGCAGCCTCTAGCTACATGGTTAATGAGACTGAATAATGCTGAATTTTATTGAATTTTAATTTACACTTAAATAGCTACACGTAGCTACTGTATTGGACAGGGCAGTTCTAGAAATTGGAAGATAAGGACATTGTGGTTACAGAATAGCAGTTGTTTTCTCTTGAATTCAGTGGAATGGACGCTTACATAACTCTTGTGGTGGCAAAAAATATGGTACATCATTTGTACTTAAATAATTTTTAAAAGTCTGCTCTGATTTCAACTATTTCACATGTTATTCTCTGCAGTGAGGAGGAGCTCCCATTTCATAATGCAGCTGTGGAACGGGTAAGTCCATTTATTTGTAGTTACTAATGAATTGCCTTTATTGAATGAACCACCTTGGTTATTTTGAGTGCCATATTATATGGTGCAATCATTGTTAAAATTTAACACTAATTATGTCATGCTAAGAAGAGAATTAAATTAATGGTGAAATAATTTTAGAAGGGTCTGTGAGATTCTGAAACATACTTGAAAATAAGGAAAGATAGCTGTTACTGGAAATGACTTGAATTCTAGTATGGGAGGCTGCAGTCTCACCTAGGCCTTGCCTTAGTCTGTGAAACCAGCCTCTCTGGGGAAGGACCCTGGGCAGACAACTTTTAAATAGCTTCACAGTGATTCTCAAGACCAGTAGCTCTTTGGAAAACAACTGTTTCAGGAGATCTAATAAATTTCCTATAAATAACAGCAAAAACCATTTTATATGTTCAAGTAAGTATCTTCACACTTTTAGGATTTAGGCAAGTGTTACATTGTAAACATGTCAGCCTTTTCTTCTCCCTGC
>NW_026000048.1:10937270-10942620 GCF_001458135.2 Marmota marmota marmota | reverse complement strand
CCCCCCGCCACTTTCTTTTTTAAACCTTTCCTCCATCTACTTAGCAAGGAGCTGGTTTTCTTCATGAGTGTGAGTGAGAAGTAGGAACTGAATGTTGTAAGAGTGCTCAGAGTCTCCTTTCTCCTTCGCCATTGTTTTCTGTTCTCAAAAATGAATTGTAGAATGAAAGTGAAGGTGTCATTTACGATTGTTGTCTGTGTATATCCAATGAGGGGAAAGGACTGCTGAGACTGGTATTGGAATTTGAAAACACTTTAGAAAATCTTCCTAATACCAACATTTTGTGAAAATCAAAACTATAGCAAAAGCTTAAGATATAGGCAAAACTGCTATGTACTTGTGTAGAGAGCCCTACAGACACTTCCTGCAGTTGAAAGACTCTCTGGTTCTCTCTCAGTATCATAACCTAGACGTTTTGGCAAAGGGACTTCTTTCTTTTAATAGCTGCATTATTGAGTAGCAATTATGTGTCTTGCACTAGACTAGCTACTGCATAGAATTCTAAGATCAAATAAAACAGTTTCTGCCTTTGGGAAACTCACTGTGTCCTTTGACTAGAAGAAGGTGGGAGAATAAAGCCACAATGGTGGTTTTCTAGACAATAGTGTTAGTGAAAGGAAATGGTATGCTGGTGGTGGAGAAGGCATATGTCACTGAGGAGTACATGAAAAGTGACAATAATGGTGATTGCTTTGTAAATTCTGCCTATGGTGAGCATTCCACCAGTCCACTTTAAATGGTAGCATAAGGATTTGTCCCCACCCTCTGTCTATCACCTCCTTGTTTAGTGCTTTGACTTAACTAATCCTCTGACCCACTGATACCACCAGGGTATCCTATTTTCATGTCTTTATTCCTATCTTCTCTCCTAACTGGAGTTCTGTTTTAGCTATTACAGTTGGTTTCACTTAAGGTTTTTCAGTGACAGTGGCACAAAAGTGACACTCCTCAGTAGGAACATTACTTCAGTTTTTGAATTTTGATCTTTTCCCAGGTTGACAGTATTTGGTTCAGTACCTAAATCACCTGTTAACAAGTTTCCCATCACAGTAAATAAAATCTACTTTTCTAGTTGTTCATTCTAAATCTTCTAAATTGTCTTTGACTTTCTTTCAAATCCCTCATCTCATATGTCAACAAATACTATGAGTTTCACTTTCAAAATGTGTTCAGAATCTGGTGATTTCTCACTCTCTTTACCTCTGCTATCTGGTCCACTGTAATCTGTCTTCCTATCTTCCCATCTCTGCCATGGCCCCTTCCTCCCACGTGTTCTCTGAAACAACTAGAACCAGGTTCTGTTAAAATGAATGAGATCATGTTACTTTCTGATCAGAACCTTATGGTGGCTCCCCATCTCATCCACATTAAAAGAAAAGTCCTTCAAATGACCTTCAAAGCCCTGAATGATCTAGCTTCTGTTAGTTCTCTGAGTCACCTACTCTTGCTCAAGTGCTGGCTTCTTAGTATCTCTTGAACATGGTGGCCACATTCCCTCTTTCAGGCCTTTTCCACTGGCTGCTTCCTCTTGGAATGTTTTCCCCTCACCAATAGCTGCAAGACTCATTTCCTTCAAGTGTTTACTAAATGTCAACATCAAAATAAGACTGCCCTGGCTATCATCTGAAATTGAAAACTGTCTCTCCTCTAGTGTTAATTATCCTCCTTTGTTTTTCTCTTTAGCACTTAATACTATTTTGCAAATTATACAATTTGCTTGTTGTTTTATTTTGTCTGTGTTTCCCTGTAGGATGTAATCTATATGAGGCTTCTTCTGCCTTCTTTCCTTCCTCTTCTTCCTCCTCTTCCCTCTTCTTCCTTCTCTTTCTCTTCTTCTTCTACTTCTTCCTCATCCTTCTGCCTCCTCCTCCCTTTTTAAAAAATCTGCTTTGATCATTGCTATATCCCTAGAACTTAGAACAGTGCTTAGCATATCACATCTGCTCAATAAGTGTGGACTGAGTAAATGGATGTAATGACTTCTTTATAACCCTAAAAGTACTTACTGATTTGAAGACTGGCAGAGATGATCCTTTCAAGTGTTTTAAAAATGTGCTTTATTTGAGAAATTAAGGAGAGAAATATTGGATGGTATTTTTTTTAAACAAAAAATATCCACTTTTGACAAAATAAAAATCCAGTAACCCATTATTGATCTCTTCCTCTCCCACCTTTTAAGAAATAATTTCCTGGTCCAGAACATCTCAGAGTCTTCAAATCAGTGATTTAGATGATTAAAGAAATGGGACAGTGAAGAAAAAAATATAAGACAGAGCCAGTAGAGGATGCATGCTTGAAAGAAGCTGTTAAATTTGTATTTTTAAAAAATTTCAATTTTTCTTAAAGGCCTTACAACAGATGACCCCCTATCCAGTGCTATTAGGCTTATAATTAATTGGTTGTTTCTAATGAATTTAATATAATGAGTCACTCATCAGTACAAAGTGATTATTCATACCTTAATAATTTATTTTAAAATAAGATATAATTTTATCCTTATTTGTCAAATTTTTATTGGGGCAGGGCTTTGAGGCTATTAATTGAGGTTCTAGAAGGCCTTTCATATATCAACCACACTTAAACTGCATGACCTCCTACTTGTATAGTTTTTGGCTTCTTTAAAGTGGAATGAATACTTAGACTCATGCAAAGCAGTCTAAGGCTAGAAACTTTTTAGATTGTCAGATTTTCCTCCAGTTTTTCTGTTTTAAATTCATGTATTGCACAGCCAGTGCCTAGACCTAGCTGCCATGCTCTCCACTTCTAGGAAACTAATAAAAATTTTCCGTTTACTTTTTAATTGAATACAGTCAGTGAAGAAAATAGCCTTGCTGATGGCTCTAGTTTTTACAAAGCATACCCTTGAAGCATATATATACTTCCTGCCATTTGGGAATACTGACATACTGGTGTGTGATCAAGTGATCATGGCTTCACTTCTAGATTTGCAGATGTATTATTTTACATGAGGTAGCTCTCCATTTAGAATTGGGATAGTAATCCTTCCTCATAAGAGGATTAATGCTGGTATTTTCAAAGTGTTTTGTGTCCCCCCAAACAGGCAATTAAACAAATAAACAAATACACTTATTATATTTAATCTGCAGAGAACAATATTAATAATGGATTATATTATTTCTTTGAGCTTATTAATGTTTTTAATAAGGAGAGTTTTTATAAAACTATGAATTTTTATAGATTCAGCAATTTCTTCATATAGTGCAGTATTTTGCCTGATGAATACAATATTGGAGCCCATTATTTCTTAAAAAATGATACCTTAAGTTTACATGGTTTGAAATCTTTCTCAAAATACTGACTAATGGGCTTGCCATTTTCAAAGTGCTCTGTAAAAACAGACCCATTCCTTCTTGTACTTCTTGTGCTCTCCTGACCTCTGCTGGTGAGATCAAGGCATGGGTTATTCCTGTCAACTTCATCTTCATTCATTGTCTTAATTGTATTAGTTGAAAACAGATTAATGGTAAGAGATGGGGGAAAACAGTTTTTTTTTTCTTTTTAACTATTCTCTCATTTCATGTATCTTTAAAAATGCAGCTACCAAGATGTGATTGAGTTTTTCTCCAAACACTAAGCAGTTCTTAGTGGATACTGATTGGATTTTTATAGACTCAGCAATTTCTTCATGTAGTGCAGTATTTAACTCAATTTTGGCAATAACTAGAATTAGCATAAACCTCACAGGTTAAGACTCAGTCTCAGAAGAATGTCTCTGATGTCAGGCACAAATCAAAAGCCCCAGGTTGTCACCTGTACTTCTGAATTATGGGCTGTAAATAAGAGGTCCCCATGACCTAATCCTCTGGTTTGATCATTAGCTATAATTGCTCACAGAACTCATGAAAGCATGTTCACTTATTATTACCCATTTATTTATTTTAAAAGGAAACAACTCAATAGCCAAATGGAAAATGCATAGGGCAAGGTAGAGATACCCTTTTTGGGTATGCAACCCTCCATTAGTTCATTAGCCTGGAAGCTTTCCAAAGTTCAGGGATTTTTATGGATGTTTTATGATATAAGTATGATTGATTATTAATTCAATCACTAGCTCCTCTCCTGTTTTTAGGCAGTAGAATGTGGAATTTATCCAGGAGCCCACTACGAGTCACATCATTAGAATAATAGATTCTCCTGTTACTCAAGGAATCCCAGGGACACTAGAAGCAGAAACAGGGGAGTAGAAACCAAAAATGTATTTTCATTGTGTCACAATATTACACTAATATTCAAGTAGAATAAAAGCATCTGAACACTTGAATTTAAGCAAAGTTCTAAGGTGCCTTATTCTTAAAAAGAAGGCTGTTTAACAACCATCTATGGATTGTGTATGTTTAACTTTTGTCTAAGTTTTTCACTATATGAATAGTGGCAGGAGATTTAGGACATAAGCTGTTCAGATGGACCTATATAATTAAAAATATTGTCTGAGATAACTGAAGGATGAGAGGTAACAAAGATGATCATGAGTTCAGTTTTAATCTTAAACCCTCCTTAGCCTAATAGGAGAGGCCAGTTCTGACTTGGAGGCAACATTAACTTAAGACAGTAGGTTAGGCCTGCAAGTGGGACCTGCGACCAGCCGGTGGAGCAGGCCGAGCGGCCCTCCAGCGTGGTACACACATCGCCCCAATTGGAGGAGGTGCGGAGCAGAGCCACCGCCCGCGCCTGCAAGGTGGGCAGACCTGCGACCGACCAGCGGAGCAGGCCCAGCGGCCTCCCAGCATGGTAGACACATCGCCCCAATTGGAGGAGGTGTGGAGCAGAGCTGCCGCACGCGCCTGCAAGGTGGGCAGACCTGCGACCGACCGACAGAACAGGCCCAGCAGCCTGCCGGCGTGGTAGACACATCACCCCAATTGGAGGAGGGGCAGAGCCGCCGCCCGCCCCTGCAAGGGAGACTTTGCAACTATACAAGAGCAATATAAATATATAGGGGGAAAACTCAATAACACAACAGTTTCACCAAGCAGAAAGAAACGCAAGCAGTATGAAAAGACAAGGAAAGAAAGGACCACAAGCAATGCAGGTCAACTCAACTTTAGAAGAGGTAACAGCTGCAGCAGATGGAATGTCAGATAAAGAATTCAGGATTTACATGCTTCAGATGATCTGGAGTCTCAAGGAAGACATTAGACAGCAAAATCAGACAATGAAAGATCACTTCAACAATGAATTACACAAACAAATCCAAGAAGCAAAAGATCAACTATACAGGGAGATACCAACTTAAAAACTCAATGGAGAATAATACCAGCAGAGTAGAACACTTAGAAGATAGAACATCAGACAATGAAGACAAAGTATTTCAACTTGAAAAGAACATAGA
>NW_026000048.1:10930105-10937197 GCF_001458135.2 Marmota marmota marmota | reverse complement strand
CTTCCCTCCCTTCTTCCCTCCCTCCCTCCCTTTCCTGATGTCAGGAAAGAAAAGCATATTTAATGATTCTTAAAAATTAAAGTGTCTATTTTGTCCTTGTATAACATTTAAAATAATCTATCTATCTATATATCTATATATATATGATAAACATTAGAATACAAAAGTGTGTCTTTAAAAAAAGAATGACTACATCCTAAAATGATTTGTTGATAATTCATAGTAATAAAAATGAAAGATAGTAAGAGATCTGCTAGAACTCAGCAGGGTTGTTCCTGGCAAAGTATATGTTATTATACTCTTGGGTTGGCTTAAATTACTTGGTGTTTTTCAGTTGGTGGGAAAAGGGATTATGCTTTGAAGAAGTCAGGAGAGGAAGTGTAGAAGAACAAAAAAATACCAAATGGCAACTTAGACCAATCTCAGTTTTTCACAGCTTGGCCATCTCTGAAGTCACATTTAGCAGAAACATTAATTAGATTTCAGTGCCCCACTGAGTTTTAAAATTAAACATATTTTTGGAACCATCTGTAACATTTTATCACTAATAATATAATAAAGACTATGCTTAACCTTTTGAAAAATGAAAATTCTAACAGACTATCTTTTGCTCACAAGCTCTATTTTATTATGAAAAAATTCATAAGTGAATGTAAAAGAGTTAAAAAGTGGAACTGGGAGTGTAATTTGGTGGTAGAATGCTTGCCTAGCATGTGCAAGGCCCTCAGTTCGATCCCCAGCGCCACCAGGGGGTTAAAAAAAAGTAATTGAGTTTTAAGAATATAGCTAAAAATAATGTAAATATTCTCATTGGTGAGAACTTCCTAAATTCAGAATTTTCTCTGGAGCTGTTTTAGATCTAAAAATATTGGCAGTGGGTTTATGCCATCTGCCAACATATAATGCCTCCTTGTTTGAGGCTGGATTGAAGCTAGTCAGAAAGGAGTCGTTATCTTTTTCCAGGAGCTGCAATTGCCTCGGTACACCAGAGAAGAATAGAAACCAGAGGTAGGAGATGTGGCCCCTAGGAGTGCAGGTCCTCAAGCCAAGATGCCTGGCTCTGAACTCCTCTTCTATCCTTAATGAGGCCTGTTCCTTAATCCCTTTGTGCCTCAGTTTCTTTATCATGAAATGGAGATGACCACACCCACTTTACTGGATTGTAAAGAGCATCCACCTTGAACATAAGATGCATCCTCACAACTATTCCCTTTCCTGCGTACTCTTCTCTTTCCATTGCTTTTTATTCGTACAACTTAATACTCTCTCAGGCCTGAGTTTTTAGGGGAAAAAAAAATCTTTCTTCTGGAAACCAAAGAAGTGAGGAGCAAGCATTTTCTGTCTCACCTGTCCATTCCCCACTTCATCTCTGATTTCAATTTCATGTGACATACACAAGACCCTTACCTACTTTGGAAGCCTTATCTCCTGATATTTCCTTTCTTTAAGCCTTTTGGGACTAATCCCTAGGGTGCTGAATCAGCTTGGGAATACACATTTCCCCATCTGCCTAGAATATTCTTTTCCTGCATTGCACTTCCTAAAAATCCCAGTCATTCAGTTATTCATGTATGGCTCATTTTCTCTGACACCCTCTGGATGAATTTGAGTGCTCCTTCTGTGTGACCTTGCTGTTACCCTCCCTGCCTCTATATCAGAGCACCTGTCAGAGCACTGTGTCTTTCCTTGTCCGTTCCCTCTAGTGTGAGGTGAATCCCCCATAGGGCAGCAACTGTGACTGATTTGTATAATTTTTCTCTAGCCTAGTGCTATTTATAAATTAATCACACTAAAAGTAAGTAAATGAATAAATAGCCAGTTCCTTAAAAAAATCAATTGAAAACATTAATATGCTAGAATATGGTAGAATGAGAAATAAGGGAATTAGATATGGAAGCTGTGATTTCATGACCTCAGGAAAGATATTTTAAAATTTTCTTTAAAAAAAAAAAACTAGCCTTATGTGATTAGCCTTAAAGTGTTGGAATATATAAGCAGTTTCATTCCTTGTCTTGGAGCATTCCTTTTTACTCTTTAGCCACAGAATACTACTGATACAACTTGGATATTATCCAACTTATAACTTAGGCCAAATTAAGATAGGATATTTGCTATCTAATAGAGTACAACATTTTTTAGCAATACTTTTTTTTGTAGCATTTTCTTTTTGTAATTTGTAAGCAGAAACAAAACAAAAAAACTCCAACAAAGAGTAACAATGAATTTACAATGAATTTCAACTTTATTTTAGCAAAAGAACCTGGAAATTGAAAGAACTACCAAATGGCTGAAAATGCTAAAAGGATGGGAAAAATACAAGAACACTGAAAAGGTAATTTTAAATAATGTTATTTCCATGTGAAACTGTATGTATTCAATGTAGATTTCACAGTAAGAACTTTTCTTCAATTTTAAGTGTTACATTCATATTCATTTTTGAAAATTTCATTTAATTTGATAGAATGCCTTATCTTAGCAGTCTCTTTGTTGTAAGTAACACAATACCCAACTCAAGATTGGTTTCACCAGTTAAGAGGCTGTGTTGGGTGGGTTTTAGGAGTGATTTCAGTTGCTCAATTATGGTTCCAATGACTTGGCTTCTTCCATCTCCTCTCTGCCTTCTGCAGTGTCTGCCTCCTCTTGAGGTTGGCTTCCCTTTGAGGTCAGAATCACAGCAGCAGTTGCTTCATATCCCCATGTCACACTGCTCAGGGCTAACCTCAGAATATTTTCTTTGATGCAGCAGCAGTCTCCTCTTCCAAAAGCTTCTAGCAAACCTCCCCTTAAATCTTTTTGCTCTGCATTGAATTTGTGCCAAATTTTAAACCAATTAAAGAAACACACACACACACACACACACACATCTTTTAATATCACTACCAGTCTTGTCGGAAGAGTCTTTAAATAGTGGGAAGGTGCCAAGTTCTTGGTGGTAGAAGTTTTTCAGAGTTCTAATTTTTACTTGAAAGGTCATATGTGATCAGTGAAACAACAAGACAGTGTTAGTTAATTTCCTTCAAGTGTCAGTCTCACTTACTTTGAGAAAATGTCTGCAAAATACTACATCAAATCTGAACAACCATATAGTTATGGTTAGTCACTTGTTTTTTCAAGTAATAATGGTGTTGTATGATAAAAAGAAGTAGGTTCAAATTGTTACATAAGCAGTTTCACAACTGCTTTTTCCTTAGGTAATGATGTATGCAGCAAAAACGCCATATACATTTCCCACTTTGTCACTTGGCATGTCAGTAAGACATGAATTCAAAATTCAGTCACATTTTTACTACTTCATCAAGGGTATCTTTAAGTGAAACTGATTTTTTTTTTTTTTTAACTGAGAGAAGAACACAGTAGTTCCTAGCACAGCACTGTTGCTGCCCTGATTTGTGCTGAGGTATGGTGGTTTTCTCTCCCTTGCTTTTCTGCCTTCAGTGTAAAAGTCAGTACAGTGAAAATGGAAAGTTTGGTTTTAATCATATTCTGAAAATAGTTTGGACCTCATAGTATATGCTTTGTAAACCACTGTCATCTAAGCCTCAATTTCTTCATCTGTGAAATGGAGATAGTAGTACTCATTTCAAAAGGATGAAGATTTAATGGGAAGCACATAGCATTGCTTCCTACATTGCTGTAGGAAGCATGTAGTAAGTGTTAATACTGATAGTAGGGTTTTTTTTTTTTAAGAGAGAGAGAGAGAGAGAGAGAGAATTTTTTTAATATTTACTTTTTAGTTTTCAGTGGACACAACATCTTTATTTTATTTTTATGTGGTGCTGAGAATTGAACCCAGTGCCCCGCGTGTGCCAGGCGAGCGCACTACCGCTCGAGCCACATCCCCGGCCCCCTGATAATAGTTTTTTGAAGGAGGGTTAGACAATAAAAATTTTTTAAAGGAAAAATAAGAAATCTTCCGGAGTCTTATAGTAAAAACACAACTGAGTTAACTGTTAGGATTTTTTATTTCCTCACACTTTTTTTTCTATATAATCACCCCCCCACACACACACACTCTTTTTGTATAGATTTAAATTATTATATATCAGCATTTGCCAGCAAGAATTCCACAGCATCAGTTCCCTGGGTTCTAATAGGTATTACACAGAAGCAGTGTACCTCAAGGTGAAGAGGAGTTGGAGTCATCCCATCCTGGTTCAAACTCTAGCTCTGCCACTTACCAGCTTCATGACCTTGGGGAAGGTATTTAACCATTTTCTGCTGTAGTGTATTCATCTGTAACATCGGAATAATAATTGTACCTATCTCATATAGTTGTTGTGAGGATTAAGTAAATTAATTTAGTAAATAAGCACATAGACTAGTAGTGCCTGACAGTGCATAGTCTGCAAGTGTTGTTTATTAAATAAGAAAAGGGCTCTCTGCTTAGAGTTGGGGAAATCAGAGCCAAAGTTAAGCTAGGTGTGTTTGCTAAAAGACTCCTTAATCTTTGATATTATAATGCAGTTAATTTTTTAGAGCGACTTAAATTATGTGAAACTTTATTTAACCATGCAGATCTTTTTGGAACAGGTATCTCACAGGGCTAATATTATTTTTCTTTTTGAGAAACCTAAATATTTTTATTTTAAAGTCAGTTGGACTCTTCTATTATTTTACTCAAGAGTGAATTCATTTTGGGTTGTTGATTTTAACTTTGGCATTGGGTTTGGAACTCAGGGTATTTTTAAGAGAAATCAGTTCAAAGTGGACAATTAGGTACAATACCTGTGCTCTTGTTTAATAGTATGCTGTCTTTCAGATTAGCCCAGAGTTGACAACTACTTTACCTTATGTCTTCATGGAAAGATTGCTCAATTGGCAATTACAGGATAAATTTCCATGCGTTGCACTTCCACTTTCATCTCACATTCAGTCTAATAAAATGTTTGTAGAATTATATGGCTTTATGTTCTCTTCTAGTATACATATATCTATGAAAATATGTAAGTCTCTGTAAAAATGAGCAATTCTACTAGGCTATTATTCTGACAGCAACTCTGGCTAATGCAGTTTCCATTAAAAGAGATTTTAACAGAAGTATTTCTTTGATGTATAATTTTAAGGCACTTTCCCATAACTATAATGTTAGCATCATTTGATGACATATATGGTCCAATTTAGTGTGAAGCAGATTGTACCTTCTAAAAGAATTACTGCTTTCAATTCATACTTGTTTTAAATTGCATTGAAATAAAAAGTGGCATATATTTTTTTTCATCTCTTCCAATGGAAGAAAGTATGTTTTCGCTCCACAAATTCCTTACTTTCATAGCAATAATACAGAGAAGTTCTAAAAATATTTTGAAATAAAAATACAGCTGTGGTAGAGAGATTTGGAGTTTTAGTTTTAAAAATTTCCTTTAGGATGTGTGTTCTCACAGAAGCTACCTCCCTGTGGACAGTGGTATTGTATTTTAAAAATATAGTCTATTAAATGAAGTTATTTCTGCTAAGTAAAGACCATTATAGTTTAAGTGGCCATGACATCATTATGTCTAAGTTCTGTCACAGCAATGTACCTACAACAGATACACATCTTTCTTTTTTGGTCAGATAACTGAATGTCTCTTTGAGACCTTGTTAGCCAACATCTTATTTTACTGACCAGAAAATAGATCCATTGTTTAAAAATAAATTCTCCAAGGTCACTTGACTTGTTAGCAACATCCAGACTGCAGCTCACTTAGTGGTTCCACCTAGTACGCTAGCCTTTCCTTTTGGTTTGTCAGTAAAAGGTCAGAAGGAAATAAAACACAGTTAGTAGGGCCCTATGTATGGCTCAGTGGTTTCATGTCCAGATTTGGGAGACTGATGCCATTGGAAGGCAGAGACAGGGGAGCTGAGGAAATGGGGAGGCACTACAGAACATCAGCAGTGCACAGTGCACTTCTGTTTCATGATATGTACTTGAAGTTCTGAAAATTCCACAAAATAGAGCCAGGCTTTCTGGGCTGTAAAGTTTACTCACTGGAAGGCAAAGTGATATGGATTAACACATTGTTTTGAGGGCACTAAGTTTAAAAACAAGGCATTGAAAACAGTCATTTAATAGAATCTTTGTTTTTTTTTTTTTTTTTTCAAAGTTGGTAGATTTTAAACATTGGCACGACTAAAGTAGACTGCTTAATTCTGGGGGCAAATGAACAAATATAGTAGAAATGAAAGGCAAATTTCAGGCAACTTTAAAAAAAAAAAAAGATTTTGTGTATGAAATCCACAAATTTGTAAAAGAATTTTAAAAGTGGTACCTTTCAAATTGAAGTATTAAGTTATTGTTAAAATCCGGTATGTAGAGGTTCTGTATTTTAGTTGTTGTGACTGGGTTCTGAAGTCAGACTTACTGAATTTGAATTCTTATGATACAGTTTACTTTGAGCTAGTAACTTTTCCACATCTTAGTTTTCTTATTTGTAAAATGGTTATGATAATAATACCAACTTCTTTAGAAACATACTATAAGGACAAAATTTACTTAGAAACAAAGCATAATCTGGGCTTACAATAGACAGCCAGAAAATGTTAGAGTAATTATTGTTATAAATATTAAAGTCACCATTTGATTCATCATTATCTTCTCCCCTGTTCCCAACTTCATTTCCCATTTCAGGCACATTTATATGTATCTTTGTCATTTTCTCTAAAGGAAATCTTTCCCAATTCTCATACATAGAATTAATTCTTTCCTTCCTCCGTTGTCTCTAGTATAGTCTTAGGATGAGAGCCACTGTATCAGGCATGAATGACCACATTGTAATGGCCATAGAACTTTGCATGTTATTTTGATAATTAGACTTGAGGGGGAAATGTCATTACCAGAAGGTAGAGAAGAATACTGAATTTTAAGATTCTTAGGGCAATCATGTACTTTTCAAGGACCCAAAGAGTTAATGATACTGATGAGTACTGTCTAATTTCATTAAAAAGACATGTTTTCGTTGTTGGGGTTTTTTCACTATATTTGTCTAATCAGATAGGTTCAATGTTAAAGGTTTCCCTGAAGAAATATCAATAAGTGAAAAGAGAAAGGAGGGAAGAAAGGGAGTGTGGGGGGGTGGGTGGGGGTGGGGGGGAAGAAAGAGAGAGAACTAAGTG
>NW_026000048.1:10853620-10930087 GCF_001458135.2 Marmota marmota marmota | reverse complement strand
GAGGGGAGGGGAGGGGAGGGGGGATAGTAGAGGATAGGAAGGGCAGCAGAATACAACATACACTAGTATGGCAGTATGTAAAAAAGTGGATGTGTAACCGATGTGATTCTGCAATCTGTATACGGGGTAAAAATGGGAGTTCATAATCCACTTGAATCAAATGTATGAAATATGATATGTCAAGAGCTTTGTAATGTTTTGAACAACTAATAATAAAAAAAGTAAAATAATATTTTTAAGCTGTCATAGTGATAGAAGATACTTGTATCATTACTTGAAATGATATTAAAATTATATTACGTTGGATTTTGGAGGCCTGTTATTTGTTTTATTGATTGTAATTTAGTCAAATTTTAAACAAATACTTTAGTAAAAATATGATCAATATCAGTCAATGAGTATCACATGCTTTGCTTTTCAAATATATAAATTATCACAGTATTTCAAATGATCCATCAATGTTGGGATATTTTTATAGGAAAATAGACTAACTCCTGCTTATAGTATCAATAAAGAGATTTGCAGTATCATTTTTAGAATTTATGAGAAAATAACAGCAGAATTCAGTTTATCTAATAACTGCCTGTGTCTGATTTTTTTTTTATAAGATTGAGAGACGAATTTGTCCCCAGGAATATTATTTATTAATAAAAAGTTAAACTTTTGACTGTGTGGTCAATCTTTTGTAAACTAGACAGTGCATTAAATTTACCTTCTTATCATCTGAGTTATACCCTTTCTAAGCCCAAGTTTTAATCTATTAACCTTTGAAAGGGAGTGAGGTATTTACACTGAAGAATCTTAGATGCATAGATTTTGAAATATGTTCCTTGGAAAATAATGTAAATAACTATATGATGCTTTTAAATATAAATTAAAATTGAATAAATGGAAAAAAATTATATGTAGCTTACTTTTACTCCAAAGTCAATTATAAGAAGCACTTTGGTGCTCTTTCAATATTTTTCTTTTCTTTTTCATATATGTATGAAAGTGAATTTCATCAAGATAAAAAGTAATAAATACTAATTAAAGAGTTACTCATTTCATGTGAATAAAAGACTTGCAAAATTCAGCTGTTTGGACTTTACACAGGCCGGGTTTATGTCTCAAGATTTTAGAGTTTCAAATTTCAGGCTGTTGACTAGGTGTTTGCTTTTAGTGTCATAGTTTTAGAGCCAGTGTTCAAAATAAAATATGTTTGAGAGAACATACAGAAAACGTAACCCCAGCACTTGCTACAGTGTGCCTAGCATATAGTAGGTGCTCAGTAAATATTTAACTAAGAAAAGCAGCAGGTTCTTTGTTTACATGCTGTATTCATTTCCTAGGGCAGGCTACCACCAAGTACCACTATCTGAGTAGCTTAAAACTACAGAAATCCATTCTTTCACAGTTCTGTAGGATGGAAAGCTGAAGTTAAGGTGCTCAAGGCTCCAGGGAAGAATCCTCCCTTGCCGCAGTCCTTAGGGTTCCCTGGCTTGCAGCAGTGTCACTTCATCTGTGCTTCCTTTGTCATCTGATCTTCTTTCTTTTGTGTGTCTGTGTCTGACTGTCCTGATGAAGACACTAGTCATTGGATTTAAGGTCCACTCTAATCCATTATGACCTCATCTTAACTTGCTGTCTTCAGATGTTTTCCAGATAAGGAAATTTATAAGTTATAAGTTATAAGAAATTTATAATTTATAAGTTATAAGTTTATAATTTATAAGTTCTGAATAGATATGAATTTTGAGGGAACATTTTTTAACCCAGTGTATCTGCTAATAATAGAACTCTAGTTTTCAGTTATATATATTTTTAAATATTTATTTATTTTTTGTTGTAGTTGGACACAATACCTTTATTTTATTTATTTTTATGTGGTGCTGAGGATCGAACCCAGGGCCTTGCAGGTGCTAGGCAAGCACTCTACTGCTGAGCTACAACCCCATCCCTCAGTTATATTTTATTTCATTTTTTGCATAGAATAAAATTGTCCCATGGCTGGTATAATTTAATAAAAACTTTCCATAGCATAAACAGAAATGACTTGACTGTTTTTAAGCTCATAATTTTCATTGTTGTCATAAACATTAATTTTACTTTGAGATTTCCCTCGAATCATTATACAACCAGGTCTTCCTTTCCTGATGATTCATTCTTACTTTCTCGAAAGTGGTATACATTGCACTTCACACATCCCCCCATGAACTGGAACTTTACCAGGAGTAAAACTACTTTATCTTAAATCTACTAAAATTTTTCTGAGATGGGTGAAATTATTTGGAGCCTGGCATATTATGAGCATTCATTCCTTTAAGTTTGCTCGATGACATGTGTATCCTTTCTTGGGATGAGACTTTGAGGTGCTGAAGAGCACGCAAACATAAACAGGTGCAGCGTCAGGGAAGTGTTCTTCTCTATTGGAGAAGACATGATTGCATAGAAGTGTTTAGCACTAATTGATATGCTAAATACTCTAAAAGTAGTAAAACAAAAAACTTGCCTGGGTTGAAAGGAAAGAGTAAAAGAAGGCACATTACGGTTCGGGAAGTCTTCATAGAATAGGAGCCTGAGGAGGAGTTCATTTCCAAAAGGGTGGAATTTCAAGGTACATTGCAAACACCCTTTTTGATCCCTTCCCTCAGATTTGGATATGACTGGTTTTAGTTTGAAATTTCATATTACTGTATTTTATAAATAACTATCTCCTTTACCTTGAGGAGAGCTGACTGTATTCAAGTATTTTTATGCGTGGATATTATCTAAGTGCTCTATATGAACTACTGTATTTAATTCTTCCATTAATACCGAGAGACAGGTTTTACTGTTATCATCAACATTTACAAATGAGGAAACTGAACTTAATTAACGTTTTACTCCAGTGTTAGCAAGGAGGTAGGATTTAAAATCCAGACTGTTCTGGCTCCTGAGCCAATGCTCTTTTTCCTCTGGTTTTGTTTTTGTTTTTGTTTTACTTGTACGTATCTCATTTGTATTTATCTCTCTTGTGTTTAGTAATGCACTTTATAGATGGTAACAAGTGGGTAACAAGCTCATGTGAGCCTTAGCCTGGCTCGGTTCAGTCTGATTGGCCATACTCCTAATTTTTCATCTAAGTACTGTACTTCTGTACAGTACTTAGTACATCCACTGTACTTCTGTTGTAGGTTTATGGGTTCATTAGCTCCCATTTTTTTTTTAAGAAAAATGTTTATTCTTGTATTATTATAGTATTCATGGATCTCAACCACCTAGTCTCAGAGAAAACGTAAAAACTGTTAACCTCCTTTTCTTCAGGAGGTAAGAAACGTGCTTGATTTACTGTATTATGTGCATTAGTTTGTAAACCTTTTAGGACATAAATAACATTCCTGACCTGTTATTTTTTACCAGCTTAACTGGGCTTTGCTTCTGTCATGAGACCTTTTTTATGATGGATTATCTTGTCCTCAAGAGAAGCTGTTGTTATAAATGTGTTTGGGTCTTCTCCCTTCCAACTAAATTTTATTTTAAGGCATTTTTCATAATGTCTAGTCAAACATTTTCTTCCTTTGTTTCCGTGTCTCATCTTTTATGAAGAGGCCTATAACAATAATTGAAACCTCTGTACTTGCCCATTACTTTAAAAAAAATTTTTTTTTTGTAGTTGTCAATGTCCAGAATGCTTTTGTTTTGTTTGTTTATTTTTATGTGGTTCTGAGGATCAAACCCAGTGCCTCACACATGCTAGGCAAGTGCTCTGCCACTGAGCTACAGCCCCAGCCCTGCCCATTACCTTTTTAACAAAAGAAAATATTAAGGGCTGGAGTTACTTTACGGCTTAGTGGTATAGAGTGCTTGCCTGGCATGTGTGAGGCGCTGAGTTCGATTCTCAGCACCACATATAAATAAAATAGAGGTTCAAAAAAAAAAAAAAGAAGTAAAATATTGAGATCAAATATGAACAAATTATTATTTTTAAACTAAATTTTTGTATTATCTCATCAGCTTTTATTAGAAATAACAATAATATTTCAGTGGTTGTATGATTTTCATACAGTACTACAAATGTCTTCTTCTGTCTTCAGAACTCAGGATCATTCTGTGGGAACTCTTCAAGTTTTGAATTGCTGTTTCCTGGTGCCTGGGACTCAGCCCAGGGCCTCATCATGCTAGAGAAGTGCTCTACCATGGAGCCACACCCGCAGCCCATTCTTCATGTTTTAAAAAGATATAGACGCTGCCCTTCTCTAGTTCGTACCTCAAAACACAGAAGCACTTAACCATACACACACATTATTTGAGACACACCCAGATAGCCTCTATTCTACTTTAAGTCAGGAATTAAACTATGTTTTTATATAAATGTAGCAGAAATCTGTATTGTCGGTATGTGGTAAATGGATCAATATGGCATGTGTATATAGATGCTTATTTATATTTAAACATAGATAAGTACATGTTAATATAAATTTTAATCTTCTGTTGGATTAAACATGGGAAATGAAGCATACTCATAATTTCAGATTCCCCTCCCTTTGAAATACCAATAAATTGACAGCAGAGTGTTTTTTTGTTGTTGTTGTTTTTTTGTTTTTTGTTTTTTGTTTTTTTTTTGAGAGAGAGAATTTTTTAAATATTTATTTTTTTTAGTTTTCGGCGGACACAACATCTTTGTTTGTATGTGGTGCTGAGGATCGAACCCGGGCCACACACATGCCAGGCGACCGCGCTACTGCTTGAGCCACATCCCCAGCCCAACAGCAGAGTTTTTTAAAGGCAAATCCACAAGATGTAAGAAAATAGAAGAAGAAATAACAGCTGCCAATTTTTGGAAACCAGAGTACAGACAGGCATTTAGTAAATTTAATAAACCTGAGAAAGCTAAATCTTGGGCTGTAGTGGGAAAGTGGAGGAGCACCATGCACCATAGCTGAGACCTTCAGAAGGTGGTTGGGAGTTGCTGGCTGTAGGTACCTCTGGAAGTGCAGATGAGGCTAAACAGAGGTGCTGGATAGTCTTTTCAGAAACAGTTAGAGCTTCCAGGTTTCCTTCCAGCGCTGGCCCAGGACTGGAACTTTATTATTGGGAGAGGATGGAGCAGAGGTCCTTTCAGCTGGGACACAGACATTGCTGGGGTGGGCTGCGCTCATGAAAGCAAAGGAATAGAATATCCTGAATTTTGAGCAGTCTAGTCTTTTTCTTCAACCCAGGTCTTAAAACATGGCATCCAGGTGCTTGTCTTCCTGACAAGGTTGGAATAACCTTCTTTGGGGAATGTGGCCAGCACAAGAAAATAAACCCAAAGATCCTGACTTCATGGACCACAGTGCATCTCCTAGGCTAAATCACTCTACAGTGAAGAACACTGTTGTGAAACCCCACAGCTTTTTTAAGTGTCTCACTTTAAATAAAAGCAGATAGCAAAGTACTGCATGTTCATTTAAGGAAAGGGGCTAGCATGAAAGGCAAATGAAAGCAAATGGAAAAAAGAAACTTGTAAGAAGCAAACAATAAAGCAAGAAGAAAACTGTTTTTAATATCTTCAGAAAAATAAGGAGATATTACATCCATAAAACAAGTGTAGGATGCTATAAAAAGGAACATTTTAGAACAACAAAGAGCTTATGAGTGTAAAAAAATAATGGAAATGAAAAACTTAAGAGAAATGAAAAACAATAGAAAATTCCAATTGAGGAAATTTTCCAGAGAATAAAACTTAAAGGCAAATAGATGGGAAATAATAGAGAACATACAAGAAAATTAGATAACAGCCTAGAAGATCCCACACTGTAATAATCAGAGTTCTGGAAAGAGAAAATGGGAAAGAGGGAGGGGAGACTGAGTAAATTGACAAAAGAATTACTGAAGACAGTTTCTTGAGCTGAGAGATGTATAAGTTTCTAAGAAAAGATATACCAAGTGCCCAACTCTGTGGATAAAAGTAGCAAAAGGGGAAATTTCAGAGCAAGGAGAGAGCAGCTCTTTACCATCTTCCAGAGAGGAAAATGAACTTGCATATAAAGGGACAAGAATTCCCCTGGCAAAATGTGAGACCAGAAGACAATGAAACAGTACCTTTGGAGCAAAAATATTTTCCAACTTAGGATTTTGAAGCAGTCAAACAGTTAATTGAGACGATAGACTCATCAGACATTCAGGGTTTCCAAAACTTCCTCTTGTTTCTACACACACTTTCACAGGAGCTGCTGGAGAATGTGTTCCTCCAGAGCAAGGGAATAGACCAGAAAAGTGAAGATGGGAGTGAGAATGGGAGAGCCGGGAATCAGGAGACACGAGGGCAAAACAAAACAGAGGGAAGCCCCAGGTCTGACCTGGGCAGCAACCCTGAGGCCAAGCAGCCCACTTGGGATTTGCCTTCAGGAAGACAAGTCAGTGGCATATGTGTTCTTTAGAACATCACCTAAGGGGATTTGTACCATTTATAGTGAATTTGGGATTGAATGGGCTAAAATTATATAGAAAATGAAGCAACTCAAGAAGCAAGGCAGTGCTTAGTTCCAAGGAAAATAAAAATACTGTGCTGGAAAGAAATGAAGTCAGTAGGTTGCTTGGCTCAGTCATGAAGAGCTTTCACACAGTCTTAGTAAGGCTGACTCCAGGAAGTTGGTTAAAAATCTAACTATATTGACACAATGGGAGGGAAGAGGGAAGGAGTGGGAGTTGAATCAGTGGGGACACTGAGGGTAGGAAAAAATTTTGTGTACCATTTTATATTGCTTTGATTTTATTTTTTAAGCCACAGGAGTTGTTATCCTAAACAACAAAAAGGAAGTTTTTTTAATGAAAATCATTTTACTATAAATCATGGACTTTGAACAAGTGATTTTCATAAGATGCATTTTTTTTCCCCTTCTCTTTTTCTTCTCCAGAAATTAAAACACAGAGCACGGGGTTGTTCACCTGATATCAGACAAATAGACCTTGATGTCAACCGTACATTCAGGGACCATATTATGTTTAGAGACAGATATGGTGTTAAGTAAGTAAAGTTTAATATTATCAAATGTAAAAAATAGCATTTATAAATAGTCTTTATCAAAGCATTAAGATATTTTGTGTAGATTATAATTTTTATTTAGATCCCCAAGATTGAAACATTTGCAAATCATTTGAGTCCATTTGGTATAAAACCTAGGATCTAGCTTAACTAAAAAATGTTAACCTTTGACGTTGTAGATGCTATAAAATTAGTGAAGAATCATTTTCTGGCTTGAGAATTCTTAGGAATACATTAGATACTTTTATGAAAAGTTGTAGAGAAGAGAGATTGTATGTGTTTGAAAACTGTGTCAGTGATAAATATAACCTTGATTTCACGCATAAATGAAACTTAAGGAAATGAATATTAGGACCACACACTGGTGTATCATTGCTATGACATTTTATGATTGAAAGATACAATTTTGCTGACTTCTGTATTTGTCAGAGGCCAACCAGTGAGGTAGAACCCAGTAAGAAATATATGTTAAGAGATTGACTTGTCCAGTTGTTGAGGGCTGGCTTCCCAAGTCCAAATCTACAAAGCAAACTATCAGAAAGGACAAGCTAGAACTCTTGGGCACAAGCTGAAGCTGTTGTCCTTAGGTGGCATTTCTTTTTCAGGGAAGCCAGAATGAACCTGGCCTATTCAAATTTCATAGGATATTCTTCCCCCAGTTTATGTCAACAGAATTTGGATTTTAACTACATCTACAAAATACATTCACAGTAACATCTAGATGAGTGTTTAAATAATAGTGTTCAGTAACCTAGCCAGATTTCTACACAGAGCCAACCGACACAGTCCACCTGTGCCAACTGGTTACTGACACTCATCTCCTTAAGCAATTCTTAATTTCCAGATAAGACAGTAGTAAATTCATTCTTCTGTCTAACATGATACAACAATTCTGCTTACAACTGAAAACACTCTTAATGCTTTTCCCATAAGTGGATATCAAGTTCTTGGGCCATGTTCAGACCTCTGCTTTTCTATCCTGAACTTAAATACTGTCATATAAGTGTAATTATCATAAAGAAGAAAATTTTGTTTGTGTGTACATAAACACACACACACACACACACACACACTCATACCAAAGTGAGGAAGAAGTGTTTGTAAAATTACAGTAATTTCTCCGACTTCCCATATGGGCATAGCTGGTATTTATAGTAACCTTCTTCCACTGCCCATTCTATGTATCATTTGCCCTCATCAAGTACTGCTGCTGGTTATAGTTCTTTTTCTGGTAGAACCTTCTTTCCTGGAAAGTCTGGATTGTTGCCAGTTCTGCCCGAATTGGAAAAAATCAATAGCTTTCCATTGACTTTAACCACAGAGCTTGGTAATACTAAGAGATGCCCCAGTGTTCTCCTGTATTCCAGACATATTCCTCCTATGTCTGTTATATCGTAGCAATCATTTTTCCCCTTAGTAATCAGGATCAATCCCCCTCCTTGTCTGTTGAGGCATAAAGAACTCAAAGTGGTTGTATGGCAGTCCAGTTTTATGGAATCAACTTTATGTCTCCTGGTGGAACCTGCTCTTTTGGAACTAAGATATCTAGATCAACAGAGCCTAAGGTTGCAGGGATAGGAAGCAGAAAACTTCCTAGGGAGTCAGTCATTTGGGATAATAGTGAGTAGAGCTATTCCTGTTTCCACCCTTGAACCTCAATACCTGCATTCTGGCTATGGAAAACATAACAAGCTACCTTCTCTTGGAGGCTGCTATAGAGCATGTCCGGCTTTTTGGAGGACACTGCCCAGTTCTGTTAGGTATTACACTTAGTTGGTGTTGTCATGGAGTCTTCAGAAGGCCTTGCCTCTGTTTTGTTAATCCAGTGGCTTCTGTTTAAAAGGTGGCAACAGTGTAAGACATGTTGAAGTCCTTTGTGTTTTGGGTATAAATCTTTCTGTCAGAATGAAGGTATCTAGTCTCAAATTTAGACTGTTGAGCGTACTGTTTTCATATGCACTTAGGAGAATTTCTTTATTGCAATTGTAAATCTTATATGGATTATTTGTAAGTTTGTAATTTTAAAAGTATGAAATAACTAAATTGTGTTTAATTAAATTTTTATTTCTCTAGGCAACAATCCTTATTTCATGTTCTTGCTGCATATTCTATCTATAATACGGTAAGTCCAAGCATGCCCTATTCTTTACTTGTATTCCAAGAAACAGGAGGTTCCTTTTGGCACCCCCTACATAATAAGGCCCTTGTAGCCCCATTTCTTCATCCCAGGACCTTTTAGTTCTGTGGATCTCTTTATGGCTCCCATAGTAACCCTGAGGTCTTAGAACAGAAGTGATTTGGAAGTGGAAAAAACAAGATATGACCATAGTACACCAGTAAATCTCACTTTTTCTCTCCCGCTACAGATTGTTTTGTTATGTTTTATGGTATTTGTTATAACTTTTAAGCAAACAAGTGAGGAATGGGAAGGTAGGACAGGAAGTTGGTGAATAGATTAATTTTTGCTTGACTCAATAATTCTTCAATAAGTCCTAGAAGGTTGTCTTCCAGTATTATGTTTTATGTATCAGATGATGTTCAGTATGAGTAGAATAAAACTAAACTTTTTAGTAATAAACATACTACTCTTAAGGCATGTACCATTCTGGGGAGAGACCTAACATGGCTGTTAAATAAATACCTATTGACAAGATTCTAGGGAGGAGAACCTTTGAACAAGAGCAGAAGTCAGCTTAAACTGGGGAAATGTCAGAAGGGATTTACTAAAGGAACTTCTCATGGAAATGAAGCTGTACCTGGCCTCAGGGGAATTGGAGCTGAAAGGTGGGAAGCATTCAGGGAGAATAGCTATACTTTCTCCCCCTCTCTGTGGGGCCACATGGTATCTCTGACTATCTCTGTGAATTGTGTATTCTACTGTGTCTATCTCCAGATGGCTTCCTTTACCTGCCTGCTGGTTATTCCATGGCTGAAATTCCACTCACAGAATAGCATACTATTAGAGTACATAACTCCATGTGATTGTAGCCCTCTGGCTTTGTTCACATTTCCTAGAGAGAGTAGAGTGTCTGATTAGTCCATGAAACCAATTAATTATTCTCTTGGTGTCAGGTGTCCTCATCTGGTCCATCAGCTATGGTTCCTATTGCAGAAGCATGAATCACTAAGGCCATATCAAAGCAGGGACTATGAGGAGAGTGGGTAGCTCTTAGAGGGGTGTAGGTTGGGTGGGCATCCAAAAAGTATCTATTTAAGGGTCCAGAAATATAGAGGAAATAAGATAGCAAACTTGGACTTGGAGGAGGAGAGAGATTGCTAGCATCTGAGCAAAGAGGAAGAATAGTGAGCTAAAATCAAACATAAAATGAAATAATATTGGTACTCTTTAAAGAGAGCATAACAGTATCAAACAGAAGATGATTTTAAAAAAAGACTTAAACTTTGTCTACATCTGTGCGTTTATTCTATATGAGAGTTTTTTATTCTTTTATAACATATGGCATTATGCTGTAAAGATTGTAATATTTACCTCTAGAAATGCCCACTAAATAATCTATCTAGGCATTTTGTGATATCTGTAGTTGTATTCTGAACTCCAGTGTCTGTGCTTTCTTTTGCTCTTTAGGAAGTTGGGTACTGTCAGGGGATGAGCCAGATCACAGCTCTACTCCTCATGTACATGAACGAGGAAGATGCCTTCTGGGCCCTGGTCAAACTCTTCTCGGGCCCCAAACATGCCATGCATGGTAAGAACACCCATATGTTATCATAAGCAATAAAATCAGAGAGGGTAAAAGGTAAATGAAAACAAAGTCAAAGATGCCTGGTAGAATTAGTACAACAAACTTAATGTCTCAGAGCTTGTTCAGTGGTGTTTGTTTCTAATTCTTTTGGCTTTTGTTATTAAACTTTTTTCTAACTTTTTCAGTTCACACTGATTTTTCTTTGTCATTTCCCCAAAGTATATTGTTGGTATTTTAAAATTTTTAAATTTTTTTACTTGCCCTCAGTCAGAAGAAACTAATTCAGGTTTGGAGGAATTTAGGAAAAGCTATATTATTTAGAAGAAATAAGATACCTTTTGATCAAAACTTTTAGACAGTCATGCAGTTACCATTTCAGTTAAATGTTACCATTGACTGGATATTGTGATGTACGACTTCTTGTCAAAGAATATTAACTGAGAAATGACATGACATTTAGGCATTTAAAGGAAAAGTACATAATAACACAGTAGTTTCATATTTCAAGTGTGAGTTTTAGTTCTTCCAGCCATATTTTGTTCCATTTTAAGTAAATGGCTGATGACATGTTTTGGGCACTAGATTGTTTAATATTCCAAAACATGCATAATTTTTGGTTTTCAGATTAGCAGATTGTTTTTAATGACCTTTTCCTAATATTTGCCAAGCATGTTCATTAAATTTTATTTTGTAGAGTTTGGATTGCAATTTGTTTTGGAAATAAAAGTGGCATTTATATTAAGGCAAAGTTATTTTTCCAATTCATTTATATGGTAGTATCAAATTAAAACTTGTAATACCAATTACTCTTAAGAATGAATCACCTACGTTCACTTTGTGAATATTTATGCTCTATGTTGTGGGGACCTTCCATGGAAAGTGCTATTTTAACGTTTTCAAAGTTATGGCCTTCCATAGTCCATTGTATATTAAATCTGACAATCTTAGCAAGTGACTTTTGTGGGGGTGTTGTGTGTGGAGGGGTGTGAGGAGTGTGTGCATGTGTGTATGTGTGTTTGCTTTAGTCTATCAATGTTTTTTGCCAATTGTTTTAACACATGTTAATGGTTTCTGGACTCCAAATGTAAGATATATTATTATGTTAAGTTGACATTCAATAGGCAGTATCATTTAAAAAGACATCTTGAGGAAAAAGAACTCTTCTTTATCAGTCTTTATTTTGCTTCCCCATGCAGTGGTATTGTTGATTTGTCTTGAGTGCAATGAAGTATACAATTTAAGTGATATATAATTATGTAGAAGCCTGTCTAATTTTAGAAAATAATCATTTCTTTTAAAACCTATTTGCTAGCAATTATTGTTGCCAGTCTAATCTGTAAAGCAATTTTATCCCAACATTTATTCTTTCAGTGAAGTCTAGGTCATTTTTATGGGTGAGTTTGTACTTAGAAATATTTGTTTGTATGCCTGCTTATGAAGTTTTATCTAAAGTACCCTCTATCCTTTGCATTTCCTTTATTAAAGTGGTGTCACTTGTAAATATGAGAAATCAAAGGTAAGGCTAGAAGAGAGAAGATTTAAAATACTGAGCCTGGGATATCACTGAAAAATAAAGAAATATTAGATATCTTTGTATCACTGAGCTAGTTATTACTGAAGTGCATTGACTTTTTCAAAAAATCATACTTTTCTTGAAATTTTTCCAACTCCCATTCTTGTCAAATTGACCATGAAAATGGCATTGATAGATAAAGATTTTTTTTTTTAAATCATTTCACTGGAAAATATTACTGAGAGAAGAATAGAATCTCTATCTCTGGAAATTTTTACACATACCTTCAAAAACTGAGCAATAAAGTTAAGAGAGAATTCTGCTCAGATTGTAAAGCAATGTTTCCCAGTATTGTGTTCCTGAAGTTCTTGAAGGAACAAAGTTTTGTTTTTTGGAAACAGATGTTTTGTGGGAAAAAAATAGACTCCAAGTTTGGATAAGTCTGGGAGATTGAGAAAAGCAAAGCAAAATGTTTCATGAAATCTAAAAGACGTTAATTAATAGGTTAATATACATCATAAATATTCAAGAACAACATGTAACATACACTATTTACCCCAGGTTCTTTTTAAAAGCATAGAAAATCTATTAACATCTTTCAAAGTTGCTTAGAAACCAGGTTGAAAACACTAAGGTGGAGAAATAAGAGTCCACTGAATTTATATCCTTTTAAATATATCTGAAAGGAAACTCGTGAATAAAAATAGATGTATAAAGTTCAATGAATTAAATATACAAATTAATACTAACTTAACCATTTATAACTAAAAATCTTACAGATTATATTGTATAATCAATTGGATTAAAATATGATTTTTGATGTAACATTGTTTTAGCTTATGTTAAATATAGCTTACAGAAAGTGTTAAAAAGTGATAAAAACTTTGGAAAAATGGTACTAGAGAAATTGTTAAAGTAAACTTGAAAATGTAAATAAATGTTTAAGTAATACATTAACAGTAAAACCAAATGATAAGTAGTTAAGATTAGAACTATAAAAAATTCAATCATTTAAGATATGGCCCAAGGTCTTAAAACGAACACATAATCTTGATTAATAATCTCAGTTTTCTTTTTTTTTGTGGGGGGGGTTTAGTCTACTAGTTTTCCTTTAATTCAGAAATATTCTGCCTTTTACAGAAAATATATTTTATAAAAATATAGGTGAATGTTAACAACAAATCCTAGCTAATAGTCTCATTACCCAAAAGTTTGTATACAATTATGGTTTTGGTGGGAAGGAAAATTATCTTGGTAAGTACTAGATGTTTCTTTTTCCTTTTGATAGGAATGAAAGAAATGTGTTGCATTTTTAAATTGGTGTTTTGTGGATATTGTTTCTGAAGTACTGTTTTTATGTTTGTATTATAGGCTTTTTTGTCCAAGGTTTCCCTAAACTCTTGAGGTTTCAAGAACATCATGAAAAAATACTGAATAAATTTCTGTCCAAGCTTAAGCAACATTTGGTAGGTAGATGTGACACTGACTTAACACCCACCTGTTCCAATAATGAAGCTACAGTGATATTTGGTCTTTGGCCTCAGTTAACTCATTAATTTATAGTGTCATCCATTTCATTTACTAAACAGTTAAAACAATTCCCAGTTTGATGAACATTAGATTTGTAAAATTTAATATTGATGATCTATCACAGTTTTAATTAGTAGATTCAGATTTCTGTGAAGCTGGTAAGTGGAAACAATGAAGTTTTTAAATGAAATGTGATTTCTTAGTTACTTTGGAGGTTTTTGAATTGCACAAAAAGTATTTTGAGGTTCTTACAAACTCATTCCTCATGAAATATATGTGTGCTTTACTACAAGATATAATACTTTAGTAAAACAAAGATAGTTAATTGTAAAATATGTTAGTGAAAAATAAATGTATTACAGTCCTTTCATGAGAAATTTATTCTGGGGTTAATCTTGAAAGGTAAAATTTTGGGAGAAAAAGTAAGAATAGGAAAAGAAATCAAGAAAAAGGTTGTAAAGAGATGTTTTGGGTTTTTTTCTTAAATATCTTTATTTTACTTATTTATTTTCATGTGGTGCTGAGGCTCGAACCCAGTGCCTCACGTGTGCTAAGCAAGCACTCTGCAACTCCAGCCCCCAAAGGTGGTTTTTTTAATATTTATCCTTGACAGCTATCTCCATTATCCTTCCTAATTTTGTGTATTGTATTGTCATAATCTGTTGGTTACAATCCAGAAATTGTGAGGTCTTTGTTTTTTTAGGATACTCAAGAAATCTACACGAGTTTTTACACAATGAAATGGTTTTTTCAGTGTTTCCTTGATCGTGTAAGTATTTATTTACAAAACTCTATCATAAAATCCTGATCACAAGGTGAGGCAAACTGTTAATCTTACTTCTGTTTTGTTTTATTTTTCATTACAGACTCCCTTTACTCTAAACCTCAGAATATGGGATATTTACATCTTTGAAGGAGAACGAGTTCTTACTGCCATGTCCTACACAATCTTAAAATTACACAAAAGTAAGAAAATGTTTTAACTGAAGATTTCATAAAAATCAAGACTTATTTTAACTTTGATGTGTCAATCCCCACTGGGCTCCTTATCCATTGTCTCCGTGATAGTATAAAAAAAGTCCTTGAGAATCAGTGGGGAAGTTTTCTTCAGTTGGTAGTTTACTTTTTTGTGGTTCTTTTTCCTACTAGAGCTGTGTATGGCAAAGATCTTGGATTCTTTTCTCCTTATAACAGTTTCACTGGAGTGGTAGAATGAAATTTGTTGGTTTCACTAATAATGATATTCTAAAATATTGGTTTTCACTGGATCTTCTTTTTTTAAATTAATTTTTTATTTATGTATGACAGCAGAATGCATTACAATTCTTATTACACATATAGAGCACAACTTTTCATATCTCTGGTTGTACACAGAGTATATTCACACCAATTTGTGTCTTCATTCATGTACTTTGGATAATAATGATCATCACATCCCACCATCACTTCTAACCCTATGTTCGCTGGATCTTCTTGTTCTTTTCATTGATCTGAATTTCAAGTTTGTAATAGAACAGAGAGAGCTTTAGCCTCATGATTTAAGGGTGCTACAGAGAATATTTCTATTATTGTTTCCTTCATTTAGGAATAAGAGCTTCCAGCTCCAAGTTGTAGATGGGGAATTTATAGATCAGCTCTGCTTGACTGTGTCATGGCCTCTGAGGCAAGTAAAGGCAGTGTCTGTAGTTGCATAAATGTAGAAAGGATTGTTTTTTAAAACAGAACAACAAAACACATTTTAGTCTCAGTTGCAGTATTTCAAGGGCTCTGTAAATTGAGTTGCTATGCCTTACTATAAAATTAAGAAATGAGATTTTCTTCATGAATGTGAAGAATCATATTCACTTTAAAGTCTCAGTTCAACCGTAAGCATTCTGTGGCTCTTCTTAAAACTATACAGAGGTGTGAATCACTGAAAGCTTTAGAACTTTATATAGTACTTCTAATCTAGACCATACCACATAATTTCACGTTCCACGTATACTCTGCTCTCTCATGTTGTCCTTGAATGATCTCCTCAGCATCCCATCTGCAGTAGGAGCCAGTTGAGTGCATGAGGTTATGTTTATGGTTTTTCTGTCTACTGTGCTTGGTGTTCTAAGTACATGCTAGGTACTTTGATGTAAGATTGTTATGTTATTTATGTGAACAGAGTGGACTTCAGAGGGCCAGATCAACCACACTTTTACCTAGGAATAAGAATGCCCATTATAAGATACCTTTGTATTGTTTACTCTGTTCAAGAAAAGGATTCAGAAGCGTGGTGATTCTTTTCCCTTGTATTCAGGCTCTGTTTCCTCAACACATAGACTAAAGTACCACGACAAAACCTTTGACAACAAATTGCTATCCAAGACCCAGGGTTCTGTCTTATAACCAAGTGAAATCCCTCTTTCTTCTCTTCCTGCCTCTCCTCCACTTCAGTTACTTCCTTTCTCTCTGGATTATGAATAAAATGAGGTGTGGAACAAAAATAAAATTTTTATTAAGAGATATCAATGTTCCCTAAACAGTGAAAAAGTAGAAACATATTTCTTTGTAGCTCTTTTTTTCTTCTTAAATTGTTTTTATTTATATGACCCTTTATCAATTTTGACAAGTAAAAAGTTTCTTTACCCTTTGTAAATAAACTTTAAGCACAGCAGTTACTTTATATACTAGCATATCATTGGACTAAATAAACTGTAGAAAAATTTCTCTGCTGCTCTGTATTTTTTATTTATTTATTTATTTATTTTTGGCTAGGGAAACAAAGCTCAAGAGCTTAAACTAATTTCCTTCATCACCATGTGAAGCCTTAAAACCTGAATGGTAGTTGAAAGGGAGGGAGGATGGAGAGATGTTACTAAGAGGTAAAAAAGTTTCAGCTGGACAGAAGGAATGGTTCTGGAGATCTATTGTACAGCCTAGTGACTGAAACTAATAATATTAGTGAATATTTGAAAACTGCAAAGTAGGTAGACTTTCAGTGTTCTCATTACAAAAATAAATATGTTTGATGGATATGTTAATTAGATTGGTCTAATCATTCCACAATGTTATACATACACCAAATCATCTTTGAAGATGATTTTGTAATAGACCATAGTTTACACCTTAAATACATACAATTTTTTATTTGCCAATTAAAAAATAAAGCATAAAGAAGAAAAACTTCTTTTGGGACACTTACTCAGTGGTTAAGAGGTTTTTTCTTTTTTCTCTTTCTTCCACATTGCCTTAATATTTAGAGACTTTGTTACTAGAGGTTCATGGCAAAGTGGTTTAAATAGCAAAAAATGAGAAACAATCTGAATGTCCATAACTAGAAGACTAATTAAGCAAATTACAATGCATTCATTACATTGCACTATTATATCACTATGAATAATGATGGTATAAAATCATATCTGTTGAAGTGAGAGATATCAGTGATATATTATTGAAAGGGAACAAAGCAAGAAGGTGAATAACTTTGTAAATATCATTTAATTTTGTGAATTGATACACATATGCACATGTGAATATACATACCTGTGAGTAAGGGGTAGTATGATCTTAGTGGGTTTTTATTTTCCGATTTGTGTCTGTAGTTTGAAATTTTTTCTGATGAAACTACTTTCATATGCAGAAATAAACTCTACAAATTAATAATCCCTTTTAAAAAAAGTTCTGAACCACTAATAAATACAGACTTAGAAGTGGATTTGCCTGTGACAGTTGGAGCTTTAAATCAATAAAAGAGAAAGGCCTCATGTCTTCCTGGGTGCCTTTCTCTGTCAGTTGTCTCAGAGAAGCTCTTACTCTGGGTTACTATTAATGCCTATATATTATTACTCTTAAACCAATGAGAAGGTGTTTGACAGTATTTGCCAGCTCCTCTTTCTCCCCAGTAAGATTAACCTGCATTTCTTTGTGACCATTTCAGTATCAGAAAAAATTTTTTTTTAACATTCACAAGGCCATGTGAAAGTTGTTTAGGTTTTTTCAATGCCCTTTTTATAAATGTGCTATACCAAATAGAATGTATTATCTTTTCAACCTAAAGTAACTGTTGACTTAGCATTTGCATTTCTGTCATCCTTTCTTAGAACATCTAATGAAATTGTCTATGGAAGAACTTGTAGAATTTCTTCAGGAGACTCTAGCAAAGGATTTTTTCTTTGAAGATGATTTTGTAATAGACCAACTTCAGATTTCTATGGCAGAACTAAAGCGGGCGAAATTAGACCTCCCAGAACCTGGTAAGAAATACCCCAATGTTTTATATCTAAATTATAATTAAGATTGGAAGACATGGCACAATTAACATGGATTATTTCTTTTTCATAGCACAAGCATAATACTCTTGAAGAAATAATATAAATGAATGCCTTACCAACTGTCTTTAGCTTTTTTAAAAAAATTTATTTAAAGAAAAAGCAAGTAAACATTAAATCTTCATATCCTAATGGAACAACTGTACTGTTCCTACTTACATTTATAAATTTGGTTGACAAATAATACTAATTTTCAGAAGTAACTATGATGTTATTTAAACTAATATAACAATAAGCACTTTTTACTTTCATCATCTCATTTTATGAAACTATACAATAGCAGAGCAAGTAAAGTCCCACTTTATAGATTAGAAAATTCAAACTTAAATAGAAAGCTACAGAAATTCCAAATTGCATTAACAAGAGTAGAGTCTGGACTTTCTGATTACCAATCCAGGGCTCTTGTAGGTAATACATTTTATTCACTTACTTCAAAACATTCCAGGACCTACTGTTAGGCTTTCTGCTGGAGAATCCTCTGAGAATTTGAAAACTTAAGAGAAAAAAATGTGTTCTTGCTTTCAGGTCCACACAGTTGAGATTATTTACACAGATGATAACAAAGTGAATGGAACAGTAATAGAGCTAGGTACAAGATAAATGGTAAGGGTAGGGGAGCTTGAGAGGGAGAGAAAAGAAAATGTAGAAAGATCACAGTAGGAGTAACTTTTAAGAGTTCTGACCAGATAGTATTTAACAATGTATGATATCCTGAGAAAAGGTTATTTTTTCCTCTTTCACCTTTGTTGCAGTGGAGGATATGGTAAGAGGATGGGGCAGTGGAAGATCATGGGCGAGAGATGAAAAGTTATTTACGCTCTCAGGTAGAGGTGAATTTGGCATTTCCTGATCCTTGTGTCATCAAGGATGTATCTGTATAGAAGGAAAGCAGAATTGAATTAATGGAAAATATATTTCACTTTCAGTAAAAATTAAGATGTTCTGATTTTACTTACTTAATTGAGAAGGGATTAATCAGCACTTCTGTGAGGTTTGGGGTCATCAGGATTGACTAGAAAATAACCCCTCACAGCATACACAGTTAGGTTGAGCATAGGCCTTGTGAAACCATCGCCTTCACTAAGTGAGGTGAACCCACCCTTGTTCAGTATAATGATGTCCATTTTCTATTAATTCTTTCCTGTAGCAGGAAATGCATTTGGAGCAGCAATTACTATACTCTTACTATTGTGATGCTTATTTTTTCAACGTATTGTCCACTTTTAAAAAGAATTTAATGCAAGTTTTAGTAAAATACACACATAAGGAAAAAAAAATTGCAACATTTAAACCTGAGATTAAAATTTAAAACCTGTGTAATGGAAGCAGGATGGTGGTAATGATTTAGCATCTAATTAGTAGCTAGTATTTTGCAAAATGTTACTATGTGGCACATACTATAGGGACTCCCTCATCTATTCCCTAAAAATAACTCTGAAAAAGTGATTGGCCTCATTTTACAGATGAGGAAACTCAGCAGTTTATAAGAGCTTTTAATTAAGAAATGATAGAGGGCCGGGATTAAAGGGAGATGGATAGATAAGCACTGCAAGAAGTCTGGGCGATGCTTCTTGATCATCCTGGCAGTGAAGAGAGCTGAAAGAAGGTGGCGCTGCCCTTTCCAGCACAGCGTCTCTCCTTCTGTACTGGGACATGTACTTCCGGATTTTTTTGTCACTTGGCCTTCACAAATTGTGAACTACCTATGGAACATTAAGATAATGAAACGAACATTGTACCAAGAAATTTTAACGTCATCTCTGTCCTCTTAAAAAATGTGAGACGGGAGCAGGGCTTTGCTTTTTCTGTTTTCATACCTGTTAATTCCTCCTCATTACTTCGTGTTAGTTTGTTGGGTTTCCAGAAAGAATTCACTAGCATTTTGAGATTGCATTGATTTATTAAAGATTTAGGATTTCTGAGGGGAAAACAGTGTTCTTATTTTAAAAACTGGGTTTTCTACTAAAGAGCTTTTATTTTTAGTTATTTGAGACTACTCTGATAACCCTCAGTATACATTGTTTTCCTCATTTAACTGTTACGTATTTCTTACCTACTGACTCCAGCCCCTAATTATGTCCTGTGTAAAAACCTGGCCACTGACACTGTGGGTGGGTAGCTCTACCAGAGCACCATGGTCTATGGTCGCATGCACAAGGTTCACTTCTATGGTTGTCATCAAGATGAGGAGAACATAGGCAGAGTAGTGGCTGGGGGCCCCTAGGTTCCTCAAGGGATGATTTTATCTTTGGCTGTTATAAGTTGCATCTTTTTTTCTTCCATTTTTTTTTCTAACTAGTTAGACATTTGGCATTTTTTATATTTTTGTAGCCACTACCTTGATTGTTTTCTTTGATTTGTAGATATACAATTATATCTTCAAAGGATAGTAGTTTTTCCTTTCTTTTCAGTATTCATGCTTCTTATTTTTTCAAGTCAAGAAAGTATCCAGCTATTTTTAACTATTATTGATATTTTATATATTCATTTTGTTTATGCATATTTTATAGTTTCTATTTAACTTTTTTTTTTAATTTTTACTGTTGGTTGTTAAAAACATTACATAGTTCTTGATATATCATATTTCACACTTTGATTCAAGTGGGTTATGAATCTGTATACCCCGTATACAGATTGCAGAATCACATCAGTTACACATCCATTGATTTACATATTGCCATACTAGTGTCTGTTGTATTCTGCTGCCTTTCCTATCCTCTACTATCCCCTCTCCCCTCCCCTCCCTTCTTCTCTCTCTACCCCCTCTACTGTAATTCATTTCTCCCCCTTGTATTATTTTTCCCTTTCCCCTCACTTCCTCTTGNAATCCACAAAACTACAACTATCTTATATTTGATAAAGGGGCTAAAAGCATGCAATAGAGGAAGGATAGCATCTTCAACAAATGGTGCTGGGAAAACTGGAAATCCATATGCAACAAAATGAAACGGAATCCCTTTCTCTCGCCATGCACCAAAGTTAACTCAAAATGGATCAAGGAGCTTGATATCAAATCAGAGACACGGCGTCTGATAGAAGAAAAAGTTGGCTACAATCTACATACTGTGGGGTCGGGCTCCAAATTCCTCAGTAGGACACCCATAGCACAAGAGTTAATAACTAGAATCAACAAATGGGACTTACTGAAACTAAAAAGTTTTTTCTCAGCAAAAGAAACAATAAGAGAGGTAAATAGGGAGCCTACATCTTGGGAACAAATCTTTACTCCTCACACTTCAGATAGAGCCCTAATATCCAGAGTATATTTAACTTTTTGAAAACATTTTATTGTGAAAGTTTTAAAACTTAAAAAAAGTAGACCACCTAGGCTATCACTCAGCTTATTGAATGTTTTTAAAGTGAAAATAAAGACATCAGGATACTTCACTTCTGTGTCTAAGAAACAAGGACCTTCTGCCTAACAATGGCACCTTTTTCACATCAACAAAGTAACAGTGTGATTCCCCAATATTAGCTCATGCCAGGTCCTTGTTGAATGTTTCCACTTGTCCCAAGACTGCCTTTTTCGGGGGTCAAAAAATATCAGGGTTTGAACTCAGGGGGCACTCAACCACTGAGCCACATCCCCAGCACTATTTTGTATTTTATTTAGATACAGGGTCTCACTGAGTTGCATAGCGCCTCACTTTTGCTGAGGCTGGCTTTGAACTCACGATCCTCCAATTACAGGTGTTCACCACTGCTCCCAGCACATACTGCCTTTTTAACTGTTTTTCTCAACAGCATTTATTTGAGAGTCACCCTTTGTGTTTGATGTGCTTCTTTAGACTCTTGACATGGAGCAGTGCGCCTCTCCTCTTACCCACCCCACCATACCTTTCTTTCCTTCCTCCCTTTTTTCCTTCCTTCCCTCTTTCTTTCTTATTTCACCCCTCCTTCCTCCCTCTTGTTCCTTCTCCTTCTTCCCTTGTATCCACCTGTCAGTCTGTCCTTCCTTCCCTCCCTCCTATTGCCATAGAGGTCCATCCAGTCATCATGTGTAATGTCCCACATTCTGGAGTTGTCTGATTTCTTTCGCAATGTCACTTAACTTGTTCCCCTAGCATCTGTGTGTCCTGCAATCTAGAAGTAAGATATAGCAATTTAATTAGATTCATATTAAACAGGAGGTACATAGTGACTAAGGGTTTCTTTGTTGTTGTTGTTGTTGTTGTTGTTTGTTTGTTTTACTATGAATGATTCTGAGTTTTGCAATTAGGACCAGATTATCTTTTTTTTTTTTTTTTTTTTTTAGGGGAGAGAATCTTTTTTTTTTGTTTTTTGTAGATGGACACAACACAATGCCTTTATTTTTTTTATGTGGTGCTGAGAATGAATGGAAGCCGGGTCCCGCCCATGCTAAGGGAGTGCTCTACCGCTGAATCACAATCCCAGCCCAGGACCAGATTACTTTAATTAAAATTTTTAATTAGAAAATTTTATTAAAAAAAAAAAAAAAAACACCTTTCAATTAGCAAGTAATCTGTGGCAAAATATTGTGACATCGTTCAGATACCCAGTTTTCTTTAACCTTTCCCTTGATACTTCTAGCCTCCATTGATAATCCTTGCCTAAATTAAATTTTGGGGCACACTTTCTGTAACAAAGAACTTTTCCTCCTTTATCAGCTGTAGCTTTTTAGTTACCTTAAATTGTAATTCCTACTGAAAAGCTAGAATAAATGCTTAATTTCTTTTCTTACTGATCTTTTCCTCCTCTGTTCTATTCAAATGTAACTGGTGGCAGAGTTTTTGTGAATTAGTGAAAGTCATCAAGTCATCTTGTGTTTCTCTACTGTGCCTGCCAATTTGGCCAAAAGTTTTAGCTCCTGGCATATATAGAAGAATCAAGAGAAGATTTTTTTCTTAGAATAATTAAGAACCACTTTCAAATTTATCTTTTAAGTACCAGAAAATATGAAACTGAATAAATCTTTTTAAGTGAACATTTTGTTGCTTTTGGCTTTGATACAGGTGCTTTTTTCTCCTAGAGAAATTTGGATTTTTTATTTTGTTTATAGAAAATGAACTTTGCTGGCTTCCACATTTAAAGTGAAAATAAAGTTTCCTTTATAGGTCTTTTGTACTGGTAGTGACAAGTTTTGATTGGAACATAGGAAGAAGACACTCACTTGTGCTCACAGTAGTGCTATTCATGCAGCACAATTTGAAATTATTTCATGCTTAGTTCCAGAGAACTGCTCTGTCTCAATCCTGCTCTGGTCTCTGCTTCCCTACCTATTCCTTCCATCTCTTTTTTCTTCACTGGTTTCTTTTCTTGAGCTAATCTTTAAAATGAGCTACATAAAGTTGTTTATCTTGTGCTCTTTCCTTGGGCAGTTTAGTTTCCCAGTCAGAGCAATCTTAGAAGATTTCCAAGTCTGTGTGTCTATTCAACATCTTGGTCCTGGGAACTGAATTCCAACCTGTTTTGCCAATACTATAATTGGGCATCTTAACCTGCCTTCCTCTCAGATACTGCAAACTGGATGTCTAACTGAGCCAGCTATCTTTCCACTAATCTCGGAAGCTTCCCCTATTTCTCTTACATATTTCCTGTTGTCACAAAGTGGTCAACACCCATCTTTTCCTTCTTGCTCCTGCCTCTACTTCCTGGCACCCAGTTACTATGCAGTAGCTCATCAAGTGCTTTGTCTTTTAGTTCTTAACATCTCTGACATTTCTCTCCTGGAGTAGCAGTGGCATAAACTGGGGCCTCTACTGTAGTGCCCCTTCCTCATAGAACCAGAATGGTGGTATGAAATTCACATTCCCTCCTGGTACAGTCCAGTGTTTATGGGAGAAAACAAAAAGTCCTTGGTTTGGCATAAAAAACTCTCTTCTTGTCTTCTTTTCCACTTCATCCTTCCCACCTTCCCAGAACCATTAGGCAGCATAATAAATAGTAATAATAACAGGAAACAGTTTTGAGTTGTAAGTGATAGACTCCTTGCTGAATGATTTATATGAACATTACTTATTTTCCCCCAGCAACCCTTTGGAATGGGTTTTTGTTAATGCAAGTTTGTTTTTGTGTTTTGTTTTGGTTACTTTCAAAGACAATTTTCTATGCACAGGTTTATTTAGATTTTTTAAATTAGTATTTTATATTTTCAAGTAGAAAATTAAGAAATCTATTTTTTTAAAAATATTTAATTCAGTTTAAAAAGTTAACATAGAGCTGGAGGTGTGGCTCAGTGGTAGAACTGTTACCTAGCATGTGAAAAGCCCTGGGGTCCCATCTTCAGTATTGGAAGGAAAATTTAAAAAAAAAAAAAAAAGCATAGTATTTTTAAATTTTGAAAATTTTAACATTCTCTTCTAAAGAAACTTTAGTAAACATTTTAAATTGTATTTATAAATCTGATATGTCCAATTTGACTTAAATATCAGTTTTTACTTTGAAAACAAAATCTCCAATATTACAATAACTCATAAATCTAATTAACACCTCAGAATATGCCAAATCTTAAATCTCTTAAATATTTCTATACTGCTTATAAGTTTAAAATCAAAAGCACAAATCATGACTCATTTACATATCTTAAGTTGGCATGAAAAGGCTAACCATGGCCAAATTCTCTTAAATATTGACACGTAAAATAAGCAAGATATGAAATACAAGCCGATCCCTTACTTAATACAAAAAAATACAGAATTGATCATGTGTTTTATTCTCTTAAACTTGTCCATACTTAGTTCTAGATCTTTAGGAACTGAAAGATTTTAGTTTTTTCAGATAAATTTTGGGATACCTAGTGGAACTACAAACTGGGACATCATCTGAGTTCTTGGCAGTGACCCCACCTTCAGGCTGCCTCCCTTTCTATTTTCACAAGGTTGGTGCCCTTAGGCGGTTTTGTCCGGTGTCCCCGTGTCCCGTGCTCTAGATACTTAGATTCCAGTTGCACTCTGCCTCCTCCTTACTTTTCAAGGAAGACCACATCTTCCTACCTGGTGGGTTTGACTTTGCATTTCTTTTGTCTTTTACCTCTACCTTGTACTTTTAGAGGTCTTTGAATCTTAGGGACTAATATGTTCTTTTCATTTGTTTCTTATTTGTTAAGGCCATATTTCTTGCATTAATTGTCATTTATTTTAATTTATGGTAGTTTTCATTCTAATTTTGCCATCAGTTACTATCAATAACTTACAGAAGAGGAAATTTGGGCTTCCAGGTGAAGTATTTGCCCAAGGTCCTACATTTAGTAGGTGATAGGCATTTTAGTTGACCCAAGCCTGACTCCAAGGCCAATGCTTTACATGACAACAAAATGGCTACTACTCAGAGGTCACAATTTGATGAGGTAAAGGGTGGGGAGGCTGCTCATTCATAGTAATTTGCCTTTGAATATGCTTTTCCTCCAAGAATGTTCCTAACAATTCTTCAGTTGGTTTTCACCATTCTGCTAAGTTTTCACAAATGTAGCTTCAGCATCATTATTTTACTGAAGCCTTCCCAGCAAGCCCCTACCTCTCCAAACCCACAGAATTTGATCACCTGTTGAATTTGTTCCTGAACTGAACTCCTCTGCATGCTCCTGTCTTCACACTTCCAGTGCTTGGCCCCTTGTGTTAGCGCATCTCTTGGATGGAGTGGGTTCCTTGCACAATTCTGCATTATTGGCATAAATGGAGTGCTTGGCATATAGCTGACACTCAAAGTTTGTTTGTTTGTTTTTTCCCTGAAATGAATGAAATTTTATTTTTTTTTTTTTTCAGGTAGTAAAAGTCTGTCTACAAAGGGTTAGCCCAAAGCAGTTTTTTTGAAGTGATGAATCATTCTGTATCATTGGTACACACGTCAATTTTACTGTATGTTAAAATTTCTGAGTCTGGAGGTGTGGCCAGTGGTGGAGTACTTTCCCAGCATGCAGCACTTTTTGAGGGTTTGAGCGAGTTTTCACTTTTTGTTTATGTAAACCAGTGTCCCACACACTGCACTGTTTACATGTGCGTGAATTGAAACTCCAGGGAACACAAAATGTTATGTTGTTAAAATGAAATCATTTCACAGATTTGTTGAATTGTATGGTCTGAATAGGTTTACAATGAGAAATTTGTTAATAATTGTCTCCTTTGTTTCCCTTATCTTTTAAAAGCTAATCTGCTGAGAAGAAAGACCTACAAGCTTAACTACAATAAAGTCTTTTAAGTTATAGCTATAACTTAGAAGCAAACCGTACCTCATTTAATCACCTTGTTCAAGGCTATAGTAATGTTTGAACTGTGTGTTCTTCTGGCTTACAGGTACATTGAACAAATAAAATTTGTGATTCAGTTACATATATGAAATCCATAATTTTGTGAGAATATTTAAAAACTTAGTTGAGCTTAGTACTTGATCTGGAGAGGGATAGGGTAACAGAATAGTAGATGAATTGTCACAGCAATCACCTCCAGCCATTTCTTAATGAAAACTGCTGGCCAAAGTATATATATTTAGTTGTTGCATTTTAAAAGTAGAACGTTGCTCGCAGGGAACATACTCAGCACTTTACGTAATTATGTCTCCTTGGGTGCAAAAAGCTGCTAAATGCCTCCAAGGCAGTTCACCTGCAGATCTTGTAGTTGATGTGGTGTCCACTGGGTGGTGACAGAGACCTAAGTAAGACCAAAGGTGGATCAGCCTGTAGGGATTTAAGAGGGGATTCTTTCCTTTATCTTTTTGGAGAATAACGTTAAAATATTGTTCTGTTGGCTTCTTCTTTTCTTTTCTTTTCCTTTTTTTTTTTTAAGAGAAAAACAATGTTTGAATTGCCTTTATTCTAAAATGTATCAAGTTACATTTCATCTGGGTTTTGTTGTTGTTGTTGTTTTGTGTTGTTTTATTTGATTTGTAACAGATCTCTTCATTACTAGCACTGGCATAAAAATACCTGTCATCTAATATGACCAAACACTGGTGAAAAATACCATTAATATGATATTTTCACAAAAGCTTTCCCCTTAATTCGGGCAGTACTTCTTCAACTCCTGTGCTCAGAGGAGGAAGAAGGGCAACATGAAATTTTAGACACAAAGCTGAGTGAAAACATGAGTGAGCAACAGTATAATTATATCTATTGAAAAGCGGCCCAGGCCGAGGGCACAGTGATACCTGTGAATCTGCTCGAATCTTATTACTTATAGTTAGTTGCCTAGAGGTGAAAAGAGACATTTAAACCAACAAAGACCAAGTACAGCACTATTGGTGTGTATGTATATGTATGGTAGTTCAAGTAGGTTAACATAGCTCTAAAAGGAGATTGTACTAAAATGTTTAATGATTTATTTGAGTGAACTTATGTGCAGAAAAAAGTAGAGAATATCATTCATATGTGAAAATAATTCTGATGACAGAGGGGTTAGAATGAGAAAATCTGAATAAATATTAATAAGAGGAACTTGAAGGCAGAGGAAGCCAGGGTGTGACTAAGAGACTAGTTACTTGTTGGAGCGAGGGTGTTTTGGAATATTCCATTTGACCAAATGAACTTGAGAGAGATTGCTGTGACTGTCAGTCATCTTCGAAAAATTGCAGAACCAAACAAGTGTTTAAAGGATGGAGATGAGAAAAAATGTAGTTCTTTATTTTAAAATGAATAAAAGATCATGTAAATTCTAGATCAGTAAATATGATATGTAAAGGAAGAATCAATAAATGGATTAATTGAAAAATGGCTTTTTGAGCACTTAGCAACCAAATAAGGTAACCACTAACCATGGTTCCATGAAGAATTAACCTGATAAGCCTGATTAATCTGATTTCATTGTTTGTTGAGATAGTTCATTTAGTGAATCAGAAAAAAATGCTATTAGCCTAGTATATTTAGGTAAAAATAAAGTGTTTCACAAAGTTGTGATACTTTTAGGAATAAACTAAAGATACTGCTTGCACCAAAACTGTTGTACACCAAAACTGCAGGTTAATATCATTTTACCTATTGAAGCATATTCTGTGCTTTTAAACTTTATACTTCCTTATTATGTAAGCAATATGTGTTTGTAGTAGAAAAATTATATATTAAACAAAAATAATATTCAGTCTAAGAACACTATTTTTCAGGCTAACCACCACTAATATTTATTTCTTATAGTCATTTTTGTAGACATATATAGATTTGTGCCTATATTTTATTCATTATAAATGGGATTATACTGCTTTTATAACTTGCTTTTTTTGCTGATTAATGTTAAAAATATATTAGCATAGCAATAAGATTGCTGAATTTATTTTATATTCCATAGTTTATTTCACCACATATATTTCATGATTATTAATTTCAAAACTCAAGTATATGATTTTCCAGAAGCAATGCAGTTTTGAATATCTTTATAGCAAACATTTTGCATGTGCCTTAATTATATTAAATTTCCAGAGGTGAAATGCTAGATCAAAAGCTTCGATACGTATTTTGGAGAATTTGTTTCTCCAAACCCACAATAGTGAGATACTAATTTCAGAAGTATTTTAATTTGCACTTCTCTGGTAACTCATATTTACCTACTCTCTTTTTTCCTGTTCACATTCTTTATTTAGTTTTCTATATGGGGTATCCTTCATTTTCTTACTAATTATTATGAGTTTGTTATATTTTAAGAAGTTAAGGTGCTCCACCTAACTTACTTAGTTCAGTATTTGTAATCAATCACTTAAATGAAAGAATTGAAGCACAGTGTTTAGATTTGTGGTTGGCATTACATGGGAAGGTATAATATTAAATTTCAGGGAGATCTCCCATTGATGAGTAAGAATTAAGATAAACTTGGCTAGTAATCAAGATGTACTTTGAATTTGTCTTAAAATAATATGCCTTGAGTAATAACAACAGTTGCTAAGTACCTGCTGTATTCCAAGTAATATGCTAGCCTTTTTTTTTTCATATAAACTCCAATTTTCACAGCATATCTACAAAACGATGTTACTATCTTCATTAATAAATAAGAAATCTGAGACTGGAACGGTTTCGTTATATAAATTCAAGATGGCAGAGCCAGGATTCAAAATCATGTCATTTGTCCTTGTTGGCCGTGCTGTTCACACTATGCCTTGGACATATACAACATTTGGGAAATAATGTTTGTGAAAAGGGTCAGCAAGGCAATGTGAGGACCAGAAAGCAAATTCATTTTCCATTACAAAGCTGGATAAGGGAAGTAATCTAATCACACATTTTATTTTCTTTAGTTCAAATAGAGAATATTGCTTAAATGTCTGGCCACCACACTTTAAAAGGGTACCATTTTTGGATGTGGCCAGTGTTGGAATGCTTGTGTAGCATGTGCAAGGCCCTGGGTTTCATCCCCAGCACTGCAAGGAAAGGGCAATGGGATACCCTTTCATGTCCCTCATCATCAAGAAGTGGCCAAAGCTGAGTGTTTGTGGAAAACACTTTGGAAAGCCAACCTCAAGTTGACCATCCCAGCAATATGGAATCTGCAAAGTTTTGAAAACTCTAAATTCTTCTATGGATTTGTTATTGCCCCAGTCTAGCTTCCATGTTTGCTTCATTAAGTTGTCTTTTTGATGTGGTTATATAAAATAAATTTTAATTGGTATAGTTGGTTTTATTACATTTAAATTAAAATATTAATGTTTCCTAACCATAACAGTAAATGATCATAAATAATAAAATATGTGACTTTTTGCTATCAGAAAAGGCAATCTATAATTTTTTTTAAATAGAAATAAATCAATTTTAAGAGTTAGAATATAGATCTAAGGATAGCTACTCTTTGAAACAGCTAATTTTGGATAAATTAAGTTTTCATGAATTGTGAATTGATGAAGACTGAAATATTGGAAGCAGACTGTGGGCATCTGCAGGCAGACCGAAGAGCACTGAGCCTCCACCCACAGTGTGGTTCCAGGGAGAACATGTGCAAGGCACAGTAGCTGCTCAGTTTGAGATCTGTTTTATTCTGCCTTTTTTAAAAAAAATTCTACTATGGAGGGTTTTTAAAACATTTAACATTATGTGAACTAAAAGTTGGTGGCTCTCTCTGTAGACTGCCAGAAGCCAGTGAATAGAGAAGAGGGACAGCTGAAAAGGCTCAGCATGAAAATCTTTGCAGCAAATCCAGTTTTGTCCCTGTGGCAGCACATTTTGTTGGTGTGAATTCGCCATTCTCTTGTGCCACAGCTTTCCTTTGCTTTTAAATATTTGTTTTCATTGGGTTCCTACTCACCAACCTGAAAGGGTGTTCTGATGATTGGCTGATACTGTTATCCTGATGGACTGTCAACCAGCCATTAAATTAGCCAATCATATTACTATATTCTGCTTAAAAAATTGTCAGAGGAGACTAAAGGAAAGTTCATAAATTCAGCTTTTCTGTTACATAGGTTGGTTTTGATTATTTGGTGGTGTTGGGAATTAAATCCAGGGCCTCACAATGCTAGGCAAGTGTACTGCCACTGAGCCACACCCTAACCCTCTATTATATAGGTTTTTATATCTTATTGATAATTTGTATTTGTTGGGATTATTTGCCAACAGGGAAGAAGGAATTAATATATTTATCTGGGATTAAATGGATAACTATTTGTAGAGTGATAAAACTTTTTGGAGATTCTAGAGTAGTTTTATATTTATTGCTCACTAGCTTTTAACTGGGGGGGCAGAATACCTGTGGCTATTTTTGATTTGGGCTGCATTTAAGTCGACTTTCTTAATTCCATGAATTTCATATGTTGACTAGGGAGAAGCCAAACTGGAAATGCTTTGATCATTTCACATAACACTTATAAAGCAAGGAAAACTTTTCTGTATAACAAACATTTTACAGTTTAGATTATCACTTGAAATAATTTTTCTACATATCATAAAATCATTTATTACAAAAAGACATAAGAGCCACATTGATATGCCAACTACTGCTGAATGGTATTTGTCACTGTCCTTAAACCACTCTATTCATTCCCTTACAGTTCACATCTAAAACACTGAGCAAGCGTGTAGACTCTACCTTAATAATGAATCCCAGAAACAACCTCTTCTCACTACTTTTCACCCCAGTTGTAGTGTAGGGGTAAAGAACAAAAATTCTGGAATCAACTCTGGGTTTGAACTCTGGATCTGCTGCTTACTAGCCTTGAGTTTTTCAGCAAGTTAATCCTTGCCTCAGGCATCTCGTCTATTAAAAATGAAGAAACAGTAGTGACCAATGTTCTCTGCTGTATGTACAGGTTTTGAGCAGTGGCTGATTCATAGTGAGTACTTCATGAGTATTAGCAGTTATTGTCACCATTATCATCCTTAGTTATTACCACAGTCGAAGTCTACTCTGCCATTTCATGTGACCTTTCTAATATAAACATCAGATCATGTAACTCCCTGCTGAAAAGCCTCTAGCATTTTTCATTTAACTCCACACAAATTCCCAAGTCCTCACTCTAGTCAGTGTCCTTTGTGACTTGATACTGTGGGTCCTTGGCCTCATCCTCTGTCTTTCTCCCTCTAGACCTTTATTCAAAAGGCCTTGTTCTTGATGGTACTCTTTGCTGCCCTGTGCTGCCTGACCCTGATGGTTTTAATTGCTTTTTCCACTTTTTTCATAGCACTATGTACAAGTAGAGTATGAGCTCCAGAAGGACAGGGCCTAGGACAGTGCCTGGGACCTAGTAGTTGCTGTATGCATTTGTTTAATGGATAAACAAATGAAACAGAATTTCATTGCCACTTCTGATGCTTTTGTGCTTTTAAATATATAAAACCAAGAGCTTATATAAATACTGTCAATATGAATTCAGTTAAAACCATCAAAAGTTTCTCTACAAGTTTATGAAAATGGCACAGTGAAAGGTAACAGTGAAGTGGGATAAGATTGGCTTTTCTGAGACTGCTTTCCTATGTATAAAACACAGGCAGGACCACGTCTTGTTGGGGCCGTAGGGCTCTGAGGATCTGCCTCATCAAAGGAAGAAGAAAATGGGCATAACTGGGAGCCTGATGATAAATTGACAAGGTTTATTAACACCAAGACTTGAGCCTCATAAAAACAAAGACATGGTCTGTGTGCTCACCACTAACAGGGCTGTTGCTCAGCACAGTGGCCATTGCAGAGTGTATTAGTAGCTATTGTTGGATATTTTTTATTTCAAGTGACAATATGTTATTTTGTGATAACAGGTGAAAAACAAGTTGAAATTTTAGCATATGGAGTCTGTTGTTTTTTCATGATGGTATTTATTGACTACCCAAAATAGATCAGCTTAAAACACTTCATACTAAAATGGCCAGTTTATTCAACCTTTCTTCAATTCCTCATGAATTTTCTATTAATTACTTAAAATATAAAACAAAACGTATCTGATACAATTTTCTTTCTTTAATTTTTTTTCTATTTTTGTACTTAAAGTAAGACCTTTTTAGAATTTTACTTCTGGTTAGAGAATACTTTTTATCAGGAAATTATCCTAAGGAAGGTATTCAAGATATAATAATAACAATAATGTTGAGACAAGTTTGACACTACAATAGGTCATCAGTTGAATTTTAAATTTGACAGACCTGCTTGAAGTTGATAGGGAAAGTTTTTCTGTTTTTTTTTTGTTGTTGTTGTTGTTGGTTTGTTTGTTTTTAAAGTATTTTTTTTTTTAGTTGTAATTGGACACAATACCTTTATTTTATTTATTTTTATGTGGTGCTGAGAATTGAACCCAGTGCCTTGCACGTGCTAGGCACAAGTGCTTTACCACTGAGCCACAACCCCAGCCTGGGAAATTTACTGAGATTTGGAAACCATTTTAGTTGAGATAGATTAAAGTAATGTAATATTAAGACACTGAATTACTGACTCTGCAGGATTGTGTCAGGAATGGAAATAGAACATCGGCTTTGCATTCCTGGAAAAAACATGTAACAATATGTCTGAACAAAATACAGGAATCGTGTTATACAATTGTGTGAATCTTGTCCACAAGGTTTCAGACTGTTCCTGCCTGTATATTGCCTAATAAGGTCTTGAGTTTTGGTATGTTTTAATATTGGTCTTTCCAGAAAAAGTACTTCTTGACAGTCATTAAAATTCCGTGGTATAGGGCTGGGGATGTGGCTCAAGCGGTAGCGCGCTTGCCTGGCATGCGTGCGGCCTGGGTTCGATCCTCAGCACCACATACAAACAAAGATGTTGTGTCCGCCGAAAACTAAAATAAATAAATAAATAAATATTTTTTAAAAAAATTCCATGGTATAAAAATATGTATATATAAAAAACATGCAATTATTAATAATGTGTACTTAAATCAGATACTATTTACTCAGATATTTATTTTACTTATGAATTTATCTTTCCCTTTAGGTAAAGAGGATGAATATCCAAAGAAACCTTTGGGGCATCTTCCACCTGAATGTCACTCCACTGGCATTAATCACCTGAGCAATGGACAAAGAAGTGTTGGCAGGCCCAGTCCCCATATAAGCAGCAGAAGAGAAAGTGGATCATCGCCTTCCAAAAAGCATGAGCACTCACCCCACCATCAGAGTAGAACTGGTACTCCAGAAAGAGTCAGGCAGCTCCGGCAGAAGTCCGTAGATGAGGATAGTAAAAATCTTAATGAGGCAGCTTTTCAAAGAAAACTTGCATCAGGTCCACAAGACAATTCTGAGCAGTATAACCATGCAGCTGCTAACCAAAATAGCAATGCTACTTCAAATATCAGAAAGGAATTTATGCCCAAATGGAATAAACCCTCAGATACTTCAGCTATTGAAAGGACTGCCAAATATGCCATTGAAGGTAGATCGGTGCACCCTACACTTGCAGTCACCATCCCAAATTCTACTGATCCTCGGATATCAAACACAAGGCAAAAGATGAAGGTTTTGGATGCTGATGATGGGAAGCGAGGCTCCAATGCATCCCAGTATGATAACGTACCTGGTGGTGAGAATGAAAATGGGACTTCTGCTGAAGAAGCACTAGAAAGGGCTTACTCTCATAGTCCAAGGAACATTGTTTACTCTAACAGTCCACGAAAGCATGTTGAGCCAGGTTCTAGTCCATCAAAAGTATCCAACAAGTTTACTTTTAAAGTACAGCCTCCAGGCTATACAAGACATCAATCCCAGGTAGAAGGGGAAGATCGAGGGACTGTGCACCCACCTTCCTACAGCAACCCCCCTATTTACCATGGAAATTCTCCAAGACACATCTTCACTGCTAACAGCAGCTTTGTACCTCCACAGATCAGCCCTGGGACTCAAATTCATCCTTCCCGAAGACCTTTCGGTTCTACTCTGTCAGTTGATATTTCTCCAGAGAAATCTTACAGCCGCCCAACACCTCTTGTTCTACCATCCAATCGAATAGAAGTCCTTCCTGTTGATATTGGTGCTGGGGGATACTCAGGCAATTCAGGGTCACCAAAGAATGGAAAATTCATCATTCCTCCAGTGGATTATTTGCCAGATAACAGAAAATGGTCAGAAATTAGTTATTCATACAGACCTGAGATGCATGGACAATCATGGACCCGAGATGCTAACCGTAGCCACTTAAGCAATTTACCAAAATATTCAGCCTTTCAACACGTACCCTTTCAGGACCATAATCTCCCAGCAGTTTCAGTAGATAGTCCAGTGCGGTATAAAACTTCACCAGCTGTAGAAGATGCCAGTTCAGCTGGGTATCAGTATGCAGGGCCTTCACCTCCAGCATATCACTACAGAAAGCGGGAGGGGCTTTCTGTTCAAGAATCAGTATTGCTGTGAGAATATATGTATACTTGGCAAAAGACGAGAATAGAAACCATATGAAACCTGCATTGCTATGTTTGTAATTGCCAAAGCAGTATTTTATACTCTTGGAAACAACTCGCAGAATTCTGATGTATATTAGTAATAATAATATGTAGAAGTTTTCATCCCACATGTAGATGCTGCTTAAGATGAGCATTTTAAATTGCATCATCACTGAACCTGTTAAAGAATTTAACCTGGAAACATAGCAATAGCATTTAGGGGTACACACACAATAATAATCCTTTACTCAGTTTCATTTATATCTTTCTCCAAAAACTGACATTTTATTCTTTTGGCCCATTCTGTTTTAGCTAATGTTAACAAACCACTGAGGAAACCCTAGAACAGATGTTTTTTAAGGCTACATATAATATGTCTTTTAATAGATATTATAGGCACCTATACATAACACATTTGAATACAGACCTGAAGAAAAAAAAAACTTTTTTTAAAAACGACTTTTAATCTAGATCCATGGAATAATATTATATTTTTCTTTTTCTTGTCTTTTAGTCTAGTTCTACCCCCCCACCCCCCATGTTTTTAACCTGGGACCTAAACTGACTAAAATTAGAGTTTTCCCTGACTTTGTTAATATAGTGTCTCACAGAATGCTCATTGTTATCCTTCAATGGCTGCCATTTTCTTTCAATCTGAAAATTAAAGACATGGGAGAGAAAGGCTGACCACATACTGGTGCTTTTTGGAGCAGGTAGGTAAGTTTATGGCCAAAGGCACAACTCTCCTTGTATCCATTTCCCCCAGATGATTCTTAAGTGCTTTTTTGCACCTGGCTCTGCTCTTTCTTTTGGAATGCTCAGAGCATGCTGTTCCTTGCCAGATACCAGGAATGCTGCAGGAGAAGTTGCAACTTAGTGACCATGCAGCACTGGAGGAACAAGGTGAAAGGCCTTTGAAGTTCATTTGAAAGAAGTATTAATGGTCTGGTTACTTCTCAATTCTGCCTCTTAAATTCTTGCAGGGCCTCACCTTGAAGAGCCCAAGGCAGTTGTTTACATGATCATTTTCTGACATTTTCTTTAAAGAATGTAATCAATGGATATTGCTGCAGTTATCAGGCCATTATGTTATTCATATTAAAATTGTAAAAAAGATGATTCTAACTATTAATAGGCATCTCAGATCTTGATCTTTTTAAAAAATATAGTGTGACTTTCAAACTTTCAAAACTATTTTTTCTTTTTCTGTGAAAAAAATTCAGGTTCATGGTTTAAAACAATCAGTGATATCTTTAAAAATATTCTATTACACTACAATTACCGAAACACAAAATTTTGGGCACTCCAAGAAAATAGAACTTTGTTTTTAATTGGAGTACTTGTTTTCAACATTATTGTGCTCATATTAGAAAACAAAAAGTTAGAAAATCTAACATAGATGGCTCTTCCTGTTGCAAGTTGGGGCTTTAAGCTTTTGAGGTACAAAAGTGTGTCTTAAAATGCAAATAACATTTGTTTAGCTAGTGAATGTGACAATATTTTTATGTATATAATGAGTCTAATGTAATTTTAATCAACCTGGTAATGATGTTTTTAAATGGCAAAACAAATGCAGTGTATAAAAGCTGAACACTACACTGGAGCTCAAACTCCTGACAAAATAACAGGTTCTTGATTTAGATCATGTGGAAGCTGAGAAATAAATGTGTATAAAAATGTGCTGAGGATAGTAATTCAAATTTTTAAACTATGATTCTGTGACTTATAATGAACCAAGCTGTACAATTTAGTTTATGAGAGCACCCAAGCTGCTCATATATATATATATATATATATATAATCAACAGTGGTAAATACTGTAGAGTTTATATATATATGCAAAAATATATATATGCGCACACACACACTATTTTCTTATGTCATCTATGACATTTTTTATCTGTATACTTTTTTGATGTGATTGTTTTTAACATGCTAAAAGTAATAAGTATTTTTTGTTTTGTGTCTTCTATGTGCATTTTTTTAATATGGCAAAAGTGCTGCATTCCTGATGCTTCTAAGGCTACTTTTCTAATTGAGAGATGTTGCCCAGTGTTCACCACATTAATTGTGTATGTTACAATTCTGTGTTTTATGTTTTATTAATTTCCAGTAAGACTGTATTTAGAATGACATCATCTTTCCCTTATTTAATGACATTACAATATTATTTCTAGTCTTCCCTCTTACCAAATGTAGCTATGTTCATTTTTTAAGCAGAATTTAATTTGAAATTATTTTGCCACTATACAGTTTTACTGTTTCAAATTTATTTTTTAATAAAAGTTAATGAAATGATGATAAAAGATGAAAAAATATTGGCAAAGAGGGTCAAAATTGGTTTTTGTCTGTAATAGTATGCACATGGTGTATTTTGCCGTTGATTATTCTCTTTATGACAGTTGTGCCCAAAATAATAAGAATTTTGGTATTGTTTTTATTTTTATTTATTATTTATGTGTGTATTATATTTAATTTGAGAAGTTAAAGAAACTATATTCAGGACCTCAAAGGGTTTTAAAAATTGAATTCCTTTTTTTTTAATAGAATTATTTAAAAATGGAAAGCTTCTTAATGCAGATATTGAAAATTTTTGAAAGCATGCAAAGAGTTTCCTTCAGTCCAAAGGACATTTTTGGAAAAAAAGATGTAATTATTTAACATTCCATTTTAATTTTGAGGAGATTCTAACACTAAATTGTGTCTACTCAGTGTAACTTTAAGGTAGACTTGCATAGTTGTAATGGCTTCAAATTTCTTGGATCCTTTTATAATGTAAGCACAAAAACTGTACCTAGTCAGTAATTTGTTGAGATCTGTTTTCCTTTCACTTTCATGATGAGAGAAAAACATGCCATGTCTACAAATACAGATTTATTCATAGAGGACCTCCAGCTTCCTCATCTGAAATCAGATTATTATTCTGAGTTACCTTTTAGAAACACGCTTTTATTTTAGTATGCATTTGATGGTGTGACGCATCTTAATATTATTAATTAATGATTATGGTTTGAGGATTTGGGTTTTTTTGTTTGTTTGCTTTGCTTTAAATTGTCCTTTAGTAGATTTTAAATGTCTGTAAATAAGGATAGTAATGCTTATTGGCCAAATAGAAGGGGTCAAACTTTACTTATTGGTTGGTTGGTTGGTTGGTTGGTTTTTGCCACTGATCCACATTCCCACATTCCCAGGGCTTTTCTTTTTTCTTTTGAGACAGGGTCTTGCTAAGTTGCTGAGGCTGGCCTCGAATTTGTGATCCTCAATCCTGAGCCCCAAGTCACTGGGATAATAGATGTGCGCCCCTGCACCCAGCCAAACTTTACTTTTAAGATGACCCAAGTTTTTGAGAATAGGAGAAAGGAATCTCTGTAACATCTATTGATACATTTTAGTTTCAAAAGAACTTTTACTTATCCATAAATCTAACTGCCATCATCTTATAGATGAGGCAACTGAGAAAGGAATAATTTCAGATTTCTAAACAGTGGATTTTGACACTTGCTTCTCTTTAGAATTATCTGGTAAACTTTAAAATTTCTTTTCTGCTGGGATCCCATCCCAGACCACTAAAATCACACTATCTGGATGGAATCCAGGCATCTGATAATACTTTTTCCCCCCTAAAACTTTAAAGTTTAATCATTAAGCTCTCTTTAAAAATCTCTCCAAAGATTCTCACTGTGAGCTCAAAAATTAGTAACAGATTAACAGTTTGACTTTAGAAATTCTGACATCAGGAAAGTTAGGAAAAACTCCACCGGAAAGATTAAGATTGCCAGCCATCTTTGTAAATTCTGATGAACTGGTTATAGTGTGGATCACTTCATACGAAAGGCAGTATGACCTTGTAACACTCTCATTTGCTATTTCTAACAGTCCTTCAAAACAGAGAGAGCTTTTTAAGATTTCCATTTTCCTAAACAACCTCTGGCTCCCACTTTCCTTAAATGACATGTTTTTAAAAGCTCAGCTATTTGGAAGCCTGAGCGCTGAGAAAACACTGACTAGTTAGCCCTTCATTGGAGCAGTCAACATTTTATTGAGCATCTTCAAAAGTACCAGGGAACTGTACTGTGTTCACTCTTCAAGATTTGAGGCAGGTTTGTAATATTTGTGTCTTGATTCAGTGTGGAGATGTCCACAGGCTTTGTGTGGACACAAAAGGCCAAGAATGACCCCTGCTCAAAAAGCTTAGGAAGCCCTTGTGAGGGAGTTGCCTCAGAGCCTGAAAGGATTAGGATAGTAGACAGGAGGCAGTGAGAAAGGGGAAATGCTGCAGAGGGATGAAGGCAAGAGCAGCTGCATGAGCTGCAGGGTATGTGTGTGAGGTTTTGCCCCTTGGATGTGTTTGTGGGGTGAAGTGGCAAAGGAGGGAGAAGTCCCACAAAGAGACCAGATGTGGAGGCCCTCGTATGCTACTGAACCTGACCCTGGCGGGGTTTGCCATGCTTGTGTTTCCATTTCCTCTGGTCCTTGAGGCTGTGGAGGCTGGGCAGATGTGAGGGAGTGAGTCTGGAGCTAGTTAGGAAGACAGGAGGAGTCCTTTATCTCCATGTGCTACAGAGCTTAAGGCCAGGGAAGAAGCTTCGAAGAAACAGTGATTAATTTGAAAAGTGATTACTAAATGAAATTGGCAAGACTTGACAATGGAATGAAAGCAATACTAATAATCCTAGTAAGAAAAATAGTATTGAATGCATATTATGTATCTGACGATGTGCTAAGTATTTAATGTGTATCAGTTTGTTTAATTCTCAAAATAACTATGTTGTGTGTACTACTATAATTCCCAGTTCACAGATGAGAAAACTAAGCACAAAGTTTAGGTAACTTTCCCCTAGTGACACAGCTGGTAAGAATAGAGCCAGGACTTGAATCCCCAGCCTGTTTCCCTCCCTACCCCTGAACTGATTTAAGGAGGCATAACTTGCCTATCATAAAATTCACCCATTTCACTTTTAGAAGATTTTTTAGTAATTGTATCATTATCACAACTAATTTTAGAAAATTGTCATCACCTCAAAAAGATCTATTGTGCCTATTTTCAATTCAGGCCTGTTCTCATGCTCAGTGCTCAGGCAACTACTGATCACTTTCAGTCCTGATTTGCCTTTTCTGGATACTGTCTTAAAGTGGAATCAGACAATAGGGGTATTTTGCCTCTGGTTTCTTTTACTTAGCAATGTCTTTGAGGTTCATTCTTGTATCATGTATCGATAATTTGCTTTTTATTGCTGCATAGTATTCCATTGTGTAGCACTGTCACCTTGTGCTTATTCATTAGTTGATAGACATTTGGATTATTTTCACATGTTGCTGTGACCATTTGTGTACACATTTTTATATGGACATATGTTTTAACTTTTTTTGAGAAACTTCCAGACTGTTTTCCAAAGCAGTTGTGCCATCTTGCATTTCTACCCACAATGGAGGAGGGTTCTGATTTCTTGTCAACACTTGTGATTATCTGAGTTTTTAATTATAGCCATCCTAGTGAATGTGAAGTGATATCTCATGGCTTTGATGTGCTTTTCTCTGATAGCTAATGATGTTAAGCATCTTTTTATGTGCTTTTGGGCCAATTGTATATCTTCCCGGTAAAATGTCTGTTTAAATATTTTGCTTTCTTTTTAATTGAATTTTCTTATTATTGAATAATAAGAGTTCTTAATATATTCTGGATATAAGTTCTTAATAGATGTGATTTGCAAATATTTTCTCCCAGCCTGTGATTTGTCTTCCATTTCTTACTAATGTCTTTAGAAATGAATGTGTTTTTAATTTTAAAGAAATCCAGTTTATTAGTTTCCTTGTATGAATTGTGCTCTTAGTGCTGTATATCTCTGCTTACCTTAAGGCCATAAAGATTTTTCTCCTGATGTATTCTGGAAGTTTCACAGTTTGGACTCTTAAATTTAGGCTTCTAAGCCATTTTGAATTAGTTTTTTTTTAGTGCAGGGTAAGAGATTAATTCCAGGGGATGGCCAGTGATCTCAGCACATACGTTAAAAAGAAAGACTGAGCCTTGCCCCATTGCACCTCTGTTAGAAGTTAATTGAACATATATGTAAGAATTTTTAAGCTCTGAATCACGAAGTGTACATACATGCTCCCCTTTTGTGTGTTTTCATGTGTGCAGGGATGGAGAAGTTAGCTGTTCTTACTAGGCTATTCTGAGTCCTTTGTATTTCTGTATAAATTTGAAGATCTGCTTATCAGTTTCTGCAGAAAAAGCTGCTGAAGTTTTGGTAGGGATTATTTTGTATCTATATATAAATTTAGAAAGATGGTCATCTTAACAATATTGAGTCTTCCAATCTATAATCATAGATTCTGTCTCTCCATTTATTTTGAGCTTTTAAAATTTCTCTCACAGGGTTTTGTGAATTCAGTATACGTCCTGCACAACTTTTGCTAAAACAGTTCCCATTCTCTCGTGAATGGCTTTGCTCTGAAACAGCATGCTCTGCTGTTAGGAGAGAGGAAGATTGGTTTTTGTAGTTCACAGGTTGAGTGAAAATGGGGGAAGGGTGGCCACCATCTGGTGAAAACAGTTGAAGAGAAAGAGCGGTTTAGGTTTAGTGCAAAAGCTACTTCTGTTCTGACGTGTAGAATTTGTAAATTGGAGATTGACGGATGGCGTTGTCAGACAGGCAGTTGGCTATTCTAGAGAGAGATTTGGGACTCACCAGCATGAAGGAAGTAGAGTCAGGAGAGTATTCACACTGGAAGAAGGCCAGCAGGCAAAGGGTGGGGAGAGCCTAGGATGTTGACCCAAACTGCACTATGACTATTAAGTTACCAAGCAGGGATAATACTGCGTAGCAGGGTTATCATTGAAAAAGCTGCGGTGTTCCTGTGCATTTGTTCATTTGGCAGAGCAGGGTGCAGGTCATCAGATCTTCACAGTAGGCTGTGTTTGCCACTCCAGCTGTGTGACCTCTGGTGGGTTCCTTACCGGGTCTTACTTTCCTCAGCTATAATGCATAGTCATTTAAGAGGTGCCACAGGAGAGGGGACAGTCATGGACTGATTCACAACATAGTGACGGACTGATTCCATAACATAAAGTTATTAGAGTCAGACTGACTTGGGTTTGGACTTTCCACTTGTGGCCGATCACTATTCTACATCCTGTTGAAATCAAGTGATAAGATGTGTCCTTGTCCCTATGGAGCCTACATTCTGACCCACTTCCTCATCTATAGAATGAAGGGTGTAGTTTTTATTTCATAGTTACAAGGATTGAGTTAATTTGTATAAAGTGCTTGGCATAGTGTCACCACACACCAAAAATCTGTGATATTATCTCAATCTCATGCCACCATGGTGCTAGGTTTTAGTGACTGAGGAGGAATCTGATCTTGTTTTCATTCATGGGGCTGAGAGTCCCCTAAGGAGCACAGGGATAAAAGCAGTAAACTAAGATATCATCGTGAAAGGGAAAGCGTAGTTGGCATGATTTGAAAAGATGGTGCTGTGGCTGGAGGAGCGAGTTCTTCAGTAAGGAGGAAATGATGGGCAGTGTAAGATGCAGCAGAAAGGCCAGTGATGTGGGACTGACACCTAGGAATGTTTGCCGTCATGGCGTCATTCTTAGAGCCACAGTCAGATTGCAGTGGTTGCAGGCACAGAAGCTCTGGATGAGGTGAGATGGACAGTCACCCAAGAGTAGCTGGAGTGAAGGATGAGTAAGTTAGGACAGGGAGAAAGGGTGTGTTTTTATGGAAAACAGAATGCTAATTAGAAACCAATTTGACTTCAGAATTCTTAAGTACCTCTACAAGTCATCCCTTGGTTTTATTCCAGTTTGTGACTTCATGTGTTCCTAAATATTAAAACACCAATTATTGAACTTTCTGTAATTCAGACTTGCCTTTATTTGGAGGGAAATCGGCATAATCTGAATATGAAGCAGGCAGCATGAAGAAACCCCTAGTTACTGCCTGTGAGCATTGTTCACTTTGTAGAGCAGTTATTTAAATGTTGCTGCCACAAATAGTACATGAAGAGGAGATGTGACTTAGGAATAGCACATATGCAAAGATGAAAAAGTTTAACTTTGTCTTAAGCTAAATATGAGTCAGCAGTGAACTGAAGCTCCCAGGAAAGCCAAGTCCATCTTGAATGAGTTAATAGGCTCTGCCAGAAACTCATGGTGTTCATCCGGGCCTGTCACTGAGCTCCTCTGAGACTCGGCTTCCTGATGTGCACACTCTGGAGGTAGGGGTAGGAATTTGAACAGGGTTCTGCTCCCAAGTCTGAGAGGTGGGTGTGCACACCCTAGACCTGTTTGTCTCCTCTTGCTGGGGACATATGGTGGCTTCAAGTGCTAGGAAAACCATAAGGAGGAGAGGTCAGGCGTGTGTCAGGGAGCAAACAGTTGGGCTGGGAAGCCAGACATCAGCCTTGTGGTTACCCACGTGCTGTGGCAAAGACCCAGAAGGAGGGTCACCCAGGGCCACAAATGCCTTTAGTAATAATTATCTCAAGTCTGAAGATGACTCTCATGAGAAAAGACCTGGTTTGAAGTGGTCTTGTGGGTGATGTCACCATCGTAATGGGCAGAGGAAACTGCCTGGTAGCCATGAGAGATGAGGCCGTGCTCTTGTACAGTCTGGGAGCAAAGGAAATAATTACCTCAGTTCTGGAAGTTGCAAATATGACGACAGTTCTAAGCAGTGAGCCAGGTCTGCACACATGGATGATGCCATTAAGCAGAGTTATCTTCGTAAAGAAGCAACAAAGGTGCCCCTGTGCAGTTGTCAGTTTAGTAGAGTGGACTGGGGGCCATCAAAGCTACTGGGTTTGCCACTCATTAGCATGACTTTGGGCAAGTCACACTCTCTTGGTGGGCCTTGCTTTCCTTGTCTCAAAGAGTGGTCTGGAGAGTTAGACAGGATAGTGGACAGTATCACAGTGGACCTCAGTCAAGGTTGAGAGTCAGAGTCACTTGGAGAGCTTCCAAAAGTGCTGCCCAGGCCTGTCCCAGACCAATTAAATCAGAATCTCTTGGAGTAGGGCCCAGGAATTAGGTTTGTCTTTGTTTTTTTAAGTTAAACATTGATGTAGCCCAACATTTCATGGTTCAGTAATCTAATCCTGAGAACCTAAATTGTTCTTGTAATCCAATTGTATAGGAATATGCTGCAAGAAATTGGCACCTCAGGCTTGAAACCCTTGATGAAAAACAGGGAATGACCTCCCTCTCTTACCAAGCAAAGTATCTTGGCCTGAAGAGAAAGAAAAGAGATGTGCCTCCCACCTCTCTCTACATACATTTATTTCTTAATTCTTCTAGGTTCCATATTTTCTTTCTGTTACATCAGGGAACCGCCTAAAATCGTCCCAAGAGATTTTTACTAAAGAGTTTTTTAGTGCTATAATGGAAAGAACACAGGCTTGAAAACAAAGTTGGTGGTGAGTCCCAGCTTTTCCACCAACCTTGCTGGACCCAGTCACATGAATAAAATGAGGATGCAAGGCCTTCCTGGTCAGGTTGCTGACAATGCCTGGAACCTAGGAGCTCAGCGAGGCTTCAGTGAGGAGGCAGGTGTTGATGTAGAGAAAGGGTCCTGCCATTCATGTTCAAAGAGCTTTCACTGGGCATGGTCGCACTTGCCTGTAATCCCAGCAACTCAGGAGACTGAGGGAGGATTGAAGTTCAAAGCCAGCCTCATCAACTTAGGCACTAAGCAACTTAGCCAAACTCTGTCTCAAAAAATAAAAGGGGTTGGGGCTGTGTCTCTGGTTAAGCACCCCTGGGTTCAATCCCTGGTTAAAAATAAAAAGGAGCTTTCTTCCCCTTTATGCTTGTAAAAATCCCCAAAAGGAATACATTCCAATGAAAATGTATAGATAAAGAAGCACAGAGTTATTCAATATGTTACCTCCCCATTAATTAGAGAAACAGAAATCAACAATGATTGGCAAAGGGAATTAACAAAAAGAATGTTGATCATGCCCCACCAGGGAGAATTGCACTCCAAAATGTATTACTGTACCAGTATCAGAATTTATATATTATCTTTGTTCTAGAAATACTGCTTCTATGAAACAGAAATACAAACATAAAAGTACACGTAAAAGTATGTTTATCACATCATTCTTTGTAATGAGAAAAAGTGCCCATCAAGAAATGATAGGTTAAATAGTATATCCATATAAAAAATACTGTTCACCCTTTAAAAATATGTAGGTAGCTTTTTATGTACTGATGGCAAAAAAGCTGTCTATGATTTATTTATTGCTAAGTGAAAAAAGCTACAAGACAGTGTCCCTATAATTCTTAGTTGGCTTTCCTGCTTCTGGCTTTGCCTTAGGCCATCCTTGAAGCATTACAGTGTCAGAGGTCATGAGTGGGCTGGAGATGGGATTTGCTAATCATGAGCTTGAGAGCCATGGGCCATTAGGAGTGTGGTGAGAAGTTCTGTTTGCACAGACTCTGAAGAGAATATGAGAACCGCTGGCCAGGCACCTGGGACATGAGTATGAGCCACACTGAAACAAGACAGGTGAGCAGCGGCCAAGGCCCTAACAAGGGGACTGGATGTGTCCCAAGTAGCTGGGAAGAGGATGAAGTGAAGCAGAGCATGTTCTCCCCACCTGGGTCACAGGAGTGTTGCCAGAGCTTTGTGAAATCTGATCCTCAAGGAAGGGGCTGTTCCCTCCCCTGAGCAGTCTTGTCCTTTCCTTTACTGGGAGAGGGAGCACAATTAGAGAGGCACTAGGGACAGCCTTAAAAGCAGGTGGCCAGAGGCCCTGGGGTTCCTGGAAGCCCAGGAGCACAAATAGAAGCCAAATTCTGAGTGCCCCTGGGCTGGCATGGCCTAAGGATGAAGGGGCGCTTCGCTAAATTTACCACTGAAGCTGAAGGTCAAAGTGATGCCCAGTGACTGAAAGTTTGAAAAGCAATAATGATAATAATTTTTAAATGCATGTGACTCAGAGATATGAAGACCTCACAATATGGAGACAGCCTCAGATCAGATGCCTCTTAGTCTCTTCATGCCGAATAAATCGATGTTGGGCTTACAAGGCTTCTGTTTAAAAGCATGTCTGGGAAACCATTCTTTTCATCACTGGCTGACCTTGATCAGAAATAACAAGAAGGTATTTATTGATTCCAGAAAGGAGGTGGAGGAGATTTTAAACCTGGATTGTCCCGTCTTGTAAAAAAAAAAAAAAAAATCACTGGACAGCCTATTTTGGATTTCATGGATCAGCAAAACGTTGCTCTATGATTTGGGCACAGAGTTGTCGATTGGAACTTTGTCAAATATGTATATAAAAAGAAAAATAATATTGTAATATATCAAAAAGAAAACGAGCATAAACTCAAAACGCAGACCATCCTTTAAGTTGAGTAGAGTTAGCTATTTAAAAAATACTGTATTGATTTTTTTTAAGCCTTCTTTGCAGATGGGAAAGAACCATATGGGTCAGCACCAGGCCCCACACAGCATTAGAACCCTCAGTACCATATGATGTGATTGGAACATGTGGTTTATAGAAAATTAAATTTTATAGCCAGACCAGATGCTAAGCTGCTGCCTGGAATCAATAGACTATCAGAAGTCCTGGAGAGACTAGTAAGCATACCATAACTATTAATTTATGGGTAGGTTTTTGGAAATAACTTCAGAGAAGGAATTGATGCTTGAAAGAGCTTTTTTAACGCCAGATGGGGTGTGTGAGTTTAATCAGAGTCCTGAAAAGGGGATTGTACAATGTATTTTTTTTTAATTCACCATAATCTATGGATGAAGTCTGAGATAAACCTGGAGAAGTGAAGGAAATCAGAACTTAACCAAAGTGATACAAGAAATGATGATCGATGCAAAGACAACTAGAAGCTCTTCTGTGGCTAAGTGTGTTGATGGGCAGCAGGGACAACAGACCTGCCCAGGGTCTAGTCACTGGGCAACTGCATGTGAAAGCAAAGGCCAGAGGGAACCTGGCCTAACCCAGGGAGTATCCCACAGCTCCCAGTTTGAGATTGGCATTTTACAGATGAAGAAACAAGCCCAGGATAGTCAAGTGACTACATTTCCCAACTCCTGCTTCGTCTCAAAAAAGGGACATTGTACAACATGCTCCCTACCCACAGGTGACAACTCAGCAGTGTGAGAACCAAAGGATAGGAAGCAAGGTCAGTTTAAAACCGAGCCACCAACCCAGTCAAAATATGGTGGTTTAGTCCTGTTAACAGGAGTGAAAGTAGCTCAATAGAACTGTAAGTCTTAACAGCATTGCTGTGTAGATTGGTCCATGTAATGTGATCTCTAAGTCACTCTCATTTGTTCAGCAGTGTTATTGGCCATCTACTATGTGCCAGTAAGTGTCCATTAGGATAAAATTTAGTTTTGTTCACTATATTCCTAATTAAAAACCAAAATAATCCTAATTGAAGCCTTTAGTAATACTTGCTTAGATTATTATGATAATACAAATAAGAATTGAAGAATTCATTTTAGCTGAAAGTTAGACTAGATTCTATTCACCTAATCTAAAACCTTAATATGCATACAAATCACTTGAGCATCTTGCTCAAATGCAGATTCTGATTTCATAGATCTGCCATTTGCTCTGAGATCCTATATGTCTTATACCCCAGTTAGGTTGGTGCTGTTAGTTTAAGGGACCACAATGAGTAACAAAGATCAAGGTCAGGGGTCCCTGAAAAGAAATCAGGAAGAAGTTCAAGTTTCTGAGTACCTCCCCCCGCCACACACACACACACACACACACAGGAGCCAGAGGCAGCTGCACAAAGGCTCACAGAGCACAGTAGTTTCCTGGGCTGAGATGATGGAGATGAATGGGATGGCCGTTTGTCTTCTTCCTCCAGGTCTCCACAGACTTTATTTATTTCACAGATTTAGGACCTTTGAAGGCTCTGGCCTAGCTGTCAGAGATGATGCTTCTCCTTTTCAGGAGGCAAATGGGGAGCTCTTGAGGGAACAGGACAAATGATGCTTTGGGGGTTTCCTGAGGCAGCTTCCAACAAGTAGAAGAAGTGAGCATGACATTTTCTCCTTAGCACATCATTTCCTTCCTGCTTTACATGCAGTTAGGCCAAACTAGGTGAGCAACAGCTCTTGGGGGGACCACACCCACCCCTTGCTTACTTCTGTGTGCTGTCTCTACGGGAAAAAGAGATAATGAAATTTAGCTTAACCAAGCTGTGGGTTGGAAGTTATAACCTACCTAATTCCTTAATTAAGCTATCAATTAAGGCTGTGTCTATGCCACCTGCTATGCCTGGGCCTTGTGCCATGTGGAAGTGCCAGCTCTGATAAGCCTGTCCCCATAGAACCCAGGGCTCAGTCAATCTACAGTTATGGCTCTCCTACCTTCCCCATGACTTTCTCTTAAGGGGTTTTTAAACGATCCACTTGGAGACAAGTGTCCCCACTCATTTTCCATGCACAGAGAATTACAGAATGTCCAAGACAACCAGCAGATTTAGCTGGGCCTTTTGAGGGTTATACCTTCCCCAAGGAGACCATTTGTGTTGGCCATCTGCACAGGGGCCAGCAACCTTTCTTGCTGTCAAGGCCCCGAGTTCAACCCCATGGAACAGCCTTAGGTAGAGAGCTCAAAGGGAAAGGAAAAAAAAATGGTGCAGAAGACAGAAGTATGAAAAGAAAGATCCGTTGCAAATTTCTCTCTCTAATCAAGGTGAGTGTTCAGTAGCATTTAATGTTGAATGAATACATGAGGGAAAACAAAGAAATGCAGGAAGGAAAAAGTGATGAACCTGGATGTCCCCCCAAATACCTTAGTTGCTTAAGGTTCTTGTTCTAAGCATGCTGACACATCTGCAGCGTTTGCCCCTGAGATGGGGAAGAGCAGCTCATTCTGAGGGATTGTAGCCAGCTCCTCAGCTGCAGAGAGGCCTCCTTCAGGGCATAGAGACTCCAATATCATACAAAGACGGCTTTCCTGGGATCTTCAACTCTACATGCACCTAATCTGTCAGGCTGTTGGTAGACCCAGGACCTATGCATTACCCTGCTGTGAGCAAGTGGGGGCAGTGAATTATGTAGGAGATGTGTCATTGGTTATGCCAAAGAGCCTCCTAAAGAAGTGGCATTCCAGAGGGAAGACTGGACCTCCAACCTTGCTCTGCTCTTCACCCTGGGCAATGTCTATCTCAAGAGTTAAAATGCATCCCCATTTTCCAATGAGGATGATGCCAAAGGTCACTGAAAGTTGAACCACTGACCAACAGTGGCTCTGCTGTACACTGGCTAAATGAAAAATGAGGGGAAGCCATCCTTCCCTGCCGAGGAAGTACCAAAAGTCTATGTTTTAGTCGGAAGGTAAGCAAGCATCGTACATGATCAGCTTGGATGTTTTTCTAGGTTATCGGAAGGAAAGAATGAGCGCCCTGCATTTCCTTCTTGCTTCCCTTTCTTTCTCCCTTCAGTGAGCACGCACTGAGCATTTGCTTTGTGTCAGGCAGTTTCTCAGCACTGGAGCACAGTAGTGTGGGAACGGGAAAGCCCCAGGCTCTCCAGTGCACCATCCCAGGCAGGAAGCACACAAGGCAGAGCCCTTGGGGACTGTCAGAATCAGAGGGCTGCAGAATAACCAAAGCCTGGGGGAGGGAAGGAAGGAGCTGGGTGAACTCTCCTGGAAGACCACCCTGTGAAGTCTCCTTGGGGAATAGCCTGGAAGGAGCTGAGCAGCAAGCCCTGTAGATACTCAGAGAAGACTCTCTAGGGCAGAAGGAAGGAAAATGCACCCATTCTGAGGCAGGAGGGCAACACCAGCCAGGCTGAGCCAAGACTGCAAGGGGCCGGAAGTGGGCAGGGGCAGGTGGGACACAGGAGCCAAACTCCAACATCTGGGGTCAGTTACATGCATGACCACTGCCAGTGTACCATGGCCCTGGCACATGCAGACCTCTTATTGTACCCACCTCCCTGTGAGTGGCACTTGGGGTACCTGGTACAGAAACTGTACCAGGATCATGAATTTGCTAGAACTTGGCTTTAATGTAAGAGAAATGGGAGGCTTTTGAGCAAAGCAACAGAGTGATTTCTCTCACAATCCCCCTGCTACTGGATGAAAAGACGTGGGGGTGAGGAGGTCAGTGGCAGCAGGAGAGGCATCTGGGGTTCTTGGCTGTTAACAGAGGAGCATCAGTGGTGGCTCAGACAGGCCCCTAGCAGTGAAGGGGCAAAGAACTGAAATCTGAATATATTTTGAAGACAGAATTAAAACGTGTTGTCCTTGGATGGAGTGGAGTGAGAGAAGAGGCAGGAATGACTCGGGATTTTTGCTTTTTGCAGGTCTACTCTGTCAAATAATCTGAAGGGTGTTAACCACAGAAAATCTAAGTCTTTTTTTTTTAAGTACGTTTTTCTAGCACGACTTGTAGCCAGTTGCCTGTGTGACTGCTGAAACAGTGCGCTGTGCCCTGGCACACGCAGACGTCTTATTGTACCCACCTCCCATGAGTGGCACTTGGGGTACCTGGTGCAGAAATTGTTCTATAGATATTGTTCCATCAGAAGGGAGTCGGGAGGCTCTAAGCAGTATTCGAAAGCCTCCTGTGAAGGAAACCAGTTACCTGGGATGTTTGCTGATTAGGTAAATCCATTCTGGGGCCTAGCTTGAGTGAACCAGGGAAGGACAGCAGGGTTGCTCTAGTTGGTGCCCTGAAGCTCCCTCGTGCAACTTGGAGTCTTCTTTCAATGGATTTAAGTTTCTCTTGTCTTTCCCTAAATGCCATCTTAGCCCTAGGTGCCAGGCAGGTGCCAAAACGCAGAGCACTAACAGCTGGAGATCTTAGTGACTGCCACTCAACTCTGGGAACCTGAATCCCACCAGAAGCAGCGCCCTGCACTGTACAGGGTGGTCTGCTTAGGGTCCAGGTGTCACCATTTGGCAGCAGATCCCGGCTGATAAAGCCCAGCTAACCCTGGGGGATTTTCCGCTTTGCGGCCAGCATTACTGACCTCCTTCTGACAGTCTGGGCAGATCCCATGAGCCCAGACCTCAGGCGACCATTTTTTAGCACTTGACTGGTAGAATGTAGATTAGAGAATATTTCAAGTGTTATGTAAAAATAAATGAAGTCTGGGGTTTAGCTCAGTGGTAGAGCTTACCTGATACACTTGAGGCCCCAGATTCTGTCGATAGCCCTATGAAATACAGTAAAAAGAAAAAAGAAAAGAGAGAGAAGTGAAAAAGAATCAGATAAATTTGGGAAACACCTCAGTAAAGGGAAGCATTTTTTTTTGAAACAGGATTTCTCAGAATCTATAATATGCCACCAATAGCAGCCTGCATGTCCAAAAAAAAAAATGTATCCTCTTTCATATCTTGTTTGACATAAGACCCATTTTCCTGTAATCATCTTGGGTAAAGAGTATTCTGGTGACCTCCTCAGGAATATGCTGTCCTAGACCAGAGCTGCTCAAAATGTGACCTTGGAGTGGGGCCATTTGGAAGAAGACTTCTCACCCATCAATAATGAGGTAAGGACAGAAATGAACAGCAAGCTTTCAGATATCTTTATAGCAATTTGAGTAATTTCTATATCTTGAACCTAATCATAAAATAGTGGGGCTTGTGTTCCTTTGTTTTATTAACTTCACTTTCCTAGAAATAAATTTTTAGAGTACTTTACCAAAAACAAACCAAAAAACCATCCATCTGTAGCTCACTGAAGATTGAAAAACTGGTCTTTTCCCTCCCACTTGAGAAAGCCTCCACCAACACCAAGCCACCAACCAGCTCTTGCTAACAGGACCAGAGCACAAAGATTAGCCCAATTGCCCGGCCACCCGGCTTCTGGTAGCCCTAATCCTACGTGGAGCCTCCTTGCCTTAGGTCGCATCTTCATCCGCCTGTGATTTTTGCACATGAGTGTGGATTCTCAGAACCCTGGTTCCCCGCAGTGGGCCATCCACTCTTAGATGCATAATGAGGATTGAAGCATCAGGAGCCCTTGTCTGGAGAGGGATTCCCGGGAAGAAAGACAGCCTCAAGTGATCGGTGTTGGTTTCGTGTGCAGCTCTGCTCACGTGCTTGCCCCTCCCACCACGGGTGCATGGCTGACAGCCTCTGAAAACTTCAGGAAATATGACAGGCTTTCAGTAATGCAGGCTGCCCACAAAAGAGCAGAGCCCGGGAGGAGTTAAGCACTTGGGTTCCACAATGCTTGGCTTTTGTTCTCCCTAATCAAGCTGGTCATGTGGCTTTTATTTTTTTTCCCCCTTTCCTAAGAGTTCTCCAATGGAGGACTTCAGTCTTTTAAAAACAGTAATTTCTGTAACAATGGTAATTACTTTAATTGGAGTTCTTTAAAGGTAGATCCTTCTCGCCCACCTCCTCTGCAGCTGTAAAGCATGTTCTGATATATTGCATTACTCCAAATCAGAGGGGTATTGTTCTTCCTTATAGCTATTAATGGGAAATGGAGTGGGGGAGTAAAAAAAAACTTCCCAAACTTGCTATTTTTCAGTATAGAATAATTGCAAATAATTTCTCTTTGTTTCTAGGTAATAGTAGACAATCAGTTTTATAAATGCTCATTGCATATGGGATTGGCCCACCATGAAGCTCCTTCACACGGCATTAGGACTCTCAGAGTCCCCTCCTGGCTCCATTTTGTCCCATTAGCCTCCAGAATCTATTTGGTGTTCTCATTTATGGGGAGCTTGTGCTGTTGTTAAATGAAAGTAGTTGGCCCTGCACAGGGCCTTGTGCCCTACATAGCCCCATTCTTCAGAATATTGTTGGAGCTGCTACACTGTAAGTAGGCAAAATACTATAACCATGTGTCTGTACCTAGAAAGTGAGGGATGAGGAGCCACCATGGGAGGAAACAGAGTGGGTGGGAGAAGTTGGAGGGTGGCAGTGGACGACATCTTCCTCATCGCTGCACGTTCTTCTGTTGTGTGACATGGAGCCAGAAATGGCACGCTCTCTAGTTCTTTGGGTTCTATGTATGTCAAGTTTGACTCCTGGCTACAGTTGGGCAAAGCTGTGTGAAATGTCCCCATCAAGTACATGTAGAAAAGGGAAACCAGGAACTCTTGACCTTTGCCTGTCAAAATCCTTGAAGAACAAAAATGAGTCATTTACATTCTGTGTTCTTATGCTTTTCGTGGTTTACTGCCCTTGCTTTGCCCTTTGTCCATATTTTAGGAAGATTAAAAGAAATTTTCCCCTCCAATTTTCTATCATCCTATTTATCCATCCATCCCATGTTTATATATCCATCCATCCATCCATCTTATGTTTCTGTCTCTATCATCTATTTAGCATTTTATCTAACCATCATCAGTCTACCTATTCATTATCTGTCCATCCATCCACTCTATACTTATAGCTCCATCCATACATTTGTCCTTCCTGTACCTCAGTCTGTTACCTGTCTATTCATCCATCCATCATCTATTTACCTACCCATCATCTACTATCCATCTATCCATCTCCCTACCCATCATCTGTTTATCTATCATCTATTGACCTAACCATCATCTGTCTGTCTGTCAGCCTATCTGTCTATCTGGAATCTATCTGTCCATCAACTATTCACCTGTACATCATCACTCTTGTCTATCTCTGTCATTCATCACTAGCCTGTGTAGCTGGACCTCGATGGTCTACACCTGCCAGTGAAACCATGCCTTCCCACAAATTCCCCATCTACCTGTCAATTGTATGAGCTGTTCATCTTGGGTCCCCTCTCCACCTAGGCTTTCAGCCTTCCTGAACTGTGTGGGGTCTGAGTTTAAAGTTTGGGGGTCTGGGTTCTGTTAAGCAGGTGTGTCATGGAACTGTGCAGCCATCCTTGCCCTCAGGCTGCTGCCCCTTTTGCATTGCATTTCAAATATGAGACAGGCTTCCCTTAAAGTCTTACACCATGACAGAAGCCATACTGTCCTGAAGAGCCAGAGACCAAAAAGGAGAAGAGGCACAGCATAGATAACTCATAAGCTGACTAGATGTGGCTACTTTAGAGTTTCCTGGTGAGTCTGCCTTGGGGCTCTCTCATCCAGGCACCCCAACTGGCTTCCAGGTGGTCTTCATGGGAAGAAGGAGCTCTCTTCCTCCCCTGGGGGGGCTTTGTGTATAGCCCCCACATGGGCCTAGCCCAGCTACCACCCGGGCCCAGCTCTCTAATCCTCATTTCCTATCTCAAGACCAGTCTTTCCCCAGGATGACTGACACAGAGTGTCTACTATGTTCTACAGGGACCACCCTCAGACTTCTCGCTTGCTTTTTGGTCCATCAGACAAGAACAGCCCATCAGAACACAGCAGTCCAGTGTCAGCATTCACTGAGACACAGCCTAGGGCAACAGCCTTTCCGTGCGCGGAGATACAATGCACCCCACCAGGTTCCTGGTTCTGGACTTTCCTCAGCCTGAGAGGAAGATGGTGCCTTCTGGTGGGTTCTCTAGCCCAGGCCTGGCCTCCTGCAGATACAGCAAAGGTCAGCTGCTGCCACTGCAAACCCATTCCCTTGGATTTTTTAGAGATCTGAACAAATGTTTTTATAGGCTGTTAGGGGCCAAATTGTGTCCCCCTGAAATCCATATGTTGGAGTCCTAACCCCCACTGGGACTGAATTTGGATTTGGGTGTTTAAAGTGATAACTGGGTGCAGTGATCCCAGCTACTTGGGGGCTGAGGCAGCAGATAACAGGTGAGAGTCCAGCCGGGGCAACCTAGCAAGACCCTGTCTCTAAATAAAAAAATAAATAGCTAAAGTTTAACCAGGTCACAGGGTGGGGCTCTAATCCAATAGGATTAGTGTCCTTCTAAGGAGAGGAAACCCCAGAGATCTCAGTCTGTCCACATGTGCAGAGCAGAGGCACATGTGGACAAGTAAGCAGGCACTGTGTACGAGTCAGGAGGAGAGGCCCCCCCCACCCCCGCCAAGAAACGAACCCTGCTTGGGCCCTTGACTTGGGCCCTGCAGCCTCCAAGATTGTGAGAAAATGAACGTCTGTGTTTAAGCCACCTATCTGTGGCCTTCATTGTGCCTGCTCCAGCAGAATCAGACACAGTCACTCTCTTGGACTCTTCATCTGACCAGCTAGCCTCGACAGTGCCTGTGCGTGGTTTTTACCTGGGATTCCTCTTTATTTTCACATCTTTTGCCATGGGACAGGTTGAGAATTCCACAAATCAGCTGCCCTTCACTGAATGGTCCTTCTTTTAGCTTATCTTTCTCTTTTTGTATTTTATTAGAAGCAGTGAGAAGGAATTAGATGCCCCTTCAACACCAACTGCACACCTCCTTAGCTAGGTCACCCAAGGTGGAGGTACAGTTTCCACTTTCCTCATTATTTTAGGCGACGGTGCTGGTGAACTTGTGCCTGTACTCTATGACAGTTCCTAATCACTTGGGGCCTCCTCAAGGACATGCATGCTCCATATAAGCACTTTTCCATTTCTCTGCAAGTTTGCATTAACACTTTTTCCAAAGTTCTTCCAGTTCCGTTCAAATACCAGGTTCCATGGCCATGCCTGTCCTCTCAGGTTTCCATTACAGCAGCACCCTATATAAACTACCCCAACAAATTATCCCCGGCCATGGCTACTTTAAGCAACAGTAAACATTTATTATCTTGCACAGTTTGGGTAGCACTGAATCTGAAGCTGTGTAGCTGGTTGCTTCTGGCCCCACATCCCTCTGGAGGTTGCAGTCAGGACCTTAACTAAGGCTGTGTCACTGTGAGGTTCCACTGGGCTGGAAGATCTGTCTCTGTGATTGCAGAGTTAGAAAGGCTGCAATCACTGGTGGAAGGACCTGGGGACCTCATCTTGAATGTCCTCAATAGTAGTTGGCTGCCCCCAGAGCAAGTGACCCAAGAGAGAACAAGGTCAACCATGAGTCTTATAAGAACTAGTCTCAGCATCATGCTGTAATTTCCAAGCTTCCTATTGGTTACCCAGGCCAGTCCTCTTCAGTATGGGAGGAGACACACTAGGGAAGGGACCCATGAGCCCCGTGGGAGCCCAGAGTCTCCTGTGGGTCTGTCTCCCAAGGTTATACAGGAAGTAGGGATGTGGAAACCTTAATATCCCCAAACTTATCTGGGAACTTCCTCATCACAGGACAAGGTCCCCCTCTCAGGAAATCCCTGCCTGCAAACTCCCTGCCCTTCCAGCCTGCTTCATTTGAGTTCCTTCCTCTCTCTCCTTTTGGCAGGAGGGAGGCTGTGGATTAGTTTATTATACTCAGTCTTACATGCAGGTCACAGCTCTTAAACTGTGGCCAGAAATGGAAGGTGCTGGACCTTCAACAGAGAATGAATAAAAAAAATGTGGCATATATACACAATGGAATATTACTTCAGCCTTAAAGAAGAACAAAATTATGGCATTTGATGATAAATGGTTGAACCTGGAGAATATCATGCTAAGTGAAATAAGCCAGTCCCAAAGAACCAAAGGCCAAGTGTTTTCTCTGATATGCAGATGCTAATTCAGAATAAGGTGTGTGTGGGGGAGTGCTAAGGAAAAAATAGAGGTATTTTGGATTAGGCAGAGGGGAGTGAATGGAAGGGAGAGGTACAGGAGTAGGAAGGATAGTAGAATGAATCAGACATTATTACCTTATGTACATATATGACTACACAACCAGTGTGATTCTACATCATACAACCAGAAGAATGAGCAGTTATACTCCATTTAGGTATGATGTGTCAAAATGCATTCTACTATCATGTGTAACTACTTAGAACAAATTTTAAAAAAAGAAAAAGAAAGAAGAAATGGAAGGTGCTGGAGGAGGAGAACCTCAGCCATGCACTGGGACTCTGGGAGTGCAGGAGCATTCGCCACTTCATGCTGTCATTCCAGGCGTCTTCATGCCACCTGTCACTCAAGGTGCCACTCCATTGCACTCCTTCAGAATCTCCTAGATTACTGATGAGAAAATGGAAAGGTCATGTCATTCTCTTCAGGTCACATGGCTCATGGCAGAGCCAAGATTTGAAAGCCAGCCTTTCTCTGCAGCCATGACATTCCTAGCACATCAAGCAGCAGCTTATCTGTGGGTGGCTTCTCAGCATTGCAGAAAGAGTGAGCGGATCCCTGCTCCTGCCACTGCTGCTGTCCCTCTGTGCCATCACCACAGCCTGCTTGCCCCGTGGCCTGGACCACCTTTGTTCCTGATGGTTAATGGGACCTGGTTGGGAACCATCGTAACCCCTGCTGGAAACCAGCTTCCTGTCCCTATTCACAGGAACAGCAGCTCCTGCACCTCTGTCCCATCTCTAGCCTTAGCCAGAGGAGGGCCAGCAGAGTGTGGTTGCTCACCTGCTTCTGCTCCTGCCATCATAATGGAAAAATGGCAGCCTGCTTGTGTGTGACAGGTGAACTATGAGAGTTTTGCTCATGTTATAAGGAGCACTCGTGGACTATGCCATGGCTAGCTGGGTGTGACTTTTGGCAGGTGATTTAACGTCTCTGATCCTTCACGTCCTCATCTATAAAATGGAAATAAGGATTATTTCTTGATATGGAAATTCCTGCAGGATTCCCATACTCCTGTGCCTTCCCCAAAAGAACAATGGGGCTCTCTCCAATCTGTCATGGGGAAGTCTTCAGGCCATGCAGCTTGCCCAGTCCATTTGGCTAATTTGAATACAGATACAATCAGCAGTTTCCTAAAACATATCCCTGCAATTTCAGAGAAGTCTTCTTTATTATTGTTTTGTGAAAGGCCATTTTTCATTTGTTGTGTTTTTACCTGCGCTTCTTTACCAGAAGGTGAAGAAACACGTCAGGCCTCCTTCTGAGGATAATCGTCCAAAAGTCCAAGGCTCTTCAGTCTTCTTTCCCTTTGCCCCCAAATCATTTGTGACCCCTCACCCAGCACAGCAGTGGTATATAGTAAGTGCTCAGGAAACCAGACTGCCTCCTGATAGGTTCATTTCTCATCCTGCTTTACCTCTATGATACCCCTCTTCCAGCCACCTGCTACTGCAGTTGAAGCAGAAATTCGCGCTTGGTAACCTTGGCCTCCCTCTATCGGCTTCAAGGGTGCCCTGTTCTGCCCAGCCTTCTCTGAGTCCTGAAGTGTGTGTTTTTTTCTGCCCTGATGAACTGTTTGGGCACTCAATTAGAAAGGTGTGTGTACACATCCAAGTGTGATGAGGAAAATAAAACTCCCATTAAAATACCAGCTCAGCTCTGATTCTATTGTAAATTATGAATCTCACCCAGCCTTGCCGCCTGGACACTGTCCTGGGGAAGGGCTAAGTGGAGACCCTCTGTTTCCAGCGCCACATCAGAGTTCAGCAGGAGTGAGCCGTATCAATCCAGTCTGTCTCAGGGGATTCTTTGTCATTCTTTACAGTCCCCATTCAGGGAAAAGAATGTTTTAAAATTGAGAACAAATCTTTGGGGGGAGGCTGCAGGGAATGAGGACTCTTTGTAGCCAGCTCTCAACAGAGAAATCTGGTTTTCTGTGTCAGATGTCCCCAGTATGAAGCCTCCCCTGAACATCACTGAACACAGAGCCCTGATAAGCGCTACTTTCTGCCCAAAGCACTTTGTTCAGCAGCTGAGTGTGAGCTTGGGACTTGGACGCGATGTGTCTGTGTTCCCAGACAAGGTTGGCCATCTTTACCCTTCTAGGTTTTTGTTTGTTTGTTTTGGTACCAGGGATTGAACTCAGGGGCACTCAGCCACTGAGCCACACCTCCAGCCCTATTTTGCATTTTATTTAGAGACAGGGTCTCACTGAGTTGCTTCTGGCCTAAGTTGCTGAGGCTGGCTTTGAAATCATGATCCTCCTGCCTCAACCTCCTGAGCGGCTGGGATTACAGGCGTGCGCCAGTGTGCCTGGCTCATCTTCACCCTTCTTGAGGGAGTGTTCCTGGTCCCATGGGTCCCTCAGTGAGGCCACTGTGGTTTGCCAACTGATGCCCTTGACATTGAGTTTCAGCCTGGCTCCCCTGGGTGCCAGGTGGGCAGCTGCCCTCGGGCTCATGCCGTCAGGCCAGAGCAGTGTGTTCCTTCCTCTAAGAATCTGTTGCTCCACACAGATGTGGCGATGCCCCAGCAGCTTCTGGTGGTTATTTATTCATGTGTTCTCAGAGCCCTGCGTGGCTGCCAGAGGGTTTATGGCCTCTTAAAGTTTCGGAGCCTCTGCTTTTATGGCCACTGTTTGTTGAAGAGAAGGGCCATTTGGGGAAATGATGGACTCACCTTCTGGCTGGATGATGAATGAAAGATTAGCTTGCCTTTTCACATAAAGCCTTCATGCAAGCCGGGCCTGGGATTCTTAGTGCCACCAGCTTGCCTGGGCACAAGGACTGTGCGATCGTGATGCTGCCCATGGAACAGCTTGGTGCCAATTCTGTGCTGGCCTTGTGCTATTTCCATCATGCTAAGGCGAGTGGCTCAGAGGTTCCTCTGAGGACACCCAGCAGGGATGCCGTTTGGATGCAGAGGGATGTGTTCCCTCAGTCATAGCGGTGTTAAAGAGCATTAGATGCCTGATTGGGTGCTGTGCCAGCCGGCCTAATGGACCCCTGGGGTTAGGAATCAGATGTCTTAGTCAGCTTGGGCTGCTGTGTCAAAGTACCCTGGATTCAGTGTTTTAGACACAAGAGACATTTATTTCCCACAGTTCTGGAGGCTGGAAGTCCAAGGCTAGAGTGTCAGCAGGTCGGGGTATAGAGAAGGTGCACTTTTTCCCAGGTGGTGGTCTGCTCATCCTGTCCTCAAACAGTGGAAGGACCGACCACAGGTCTCCTGAGCCCTATAGAAGAGCACTGATACCATTCATGAGGGCTCTGCTCTCGGGCCCTAATCACCTCCAAAGGGCCCACCCCTTGTACCATCCACTGCCCTGGGGTTAGTTTTCAACACATGAATTTGGAGGGACACAAACACCCTGTCTGCACACAGGTACTGTGGTCACCATCATTAAGAAAAGGGAGCTCAGGAGTGTGTGGTCCTGGCTTGGCTCAGTCCCATCTGTCATTTCCTGGGGCCCACAGATGCCGGGAACAAGAGCAAATGGGACATCAGGACGGCTTCAATACTAGTTGTCTGTGTCCCAGGCTGGGTGGACCCTATGACCCCACCCTCTCTCTGCAGTCACAGCCTGAAATAGGATTTCACCTGCTTCCAATCAGCTGCCCTGTGAGTGAGGGCTACATAGGGAAGCAACCAAGAATAGGGCTGGCTGTCAGGCAGTGGGGGAGCCACAGAGCCACCACTCCCCACTGTGTGACTTCAGGGTCATTTGTACCTGCTCCGAGTCTCAGTTGCTAATTGGGGCTAATAGGACAACCAGCCTACATACAAGCGAGGTAAAGTAGGTAAAGCACTCAGCACAGTGGAATTACCCACTCCACACCCCCAAATATCCATGCCCTAAGCCCTGGATACCTATAAAGGTATCATGCTTCATGGCAAATATAACGAAGGTTATGGACCTTAAAATAGAGAGATTACCTTGCATTATCAGGATGGGCCTAATGGAATTGGATGGGCCCCATCATGTACTGAATTGTGTCCCCCCAAAATAATTCATATGATAAAGCCCTATCCCTCATACTTCAGAATGCAACATGTTTGGAGATAAGGCCTTTAAAGAGGTAATTGAGTTTAAAATGAGGCTATTTGGGTGGGCCCTAATCCCAAATCTCTAATCTGACAGGTGTCATTATGAAAAGAAGAGATGGGGACACAGACACACGACCACGAGAGGACTCAGGAGAAGGCTGCCTTCTGCAAGCCAAGAGGAGAGGGCTCAACAGGCCAAGCCAGGACCACACACTCCTGAGCTCCCTTTTCCTAATGCTGAACCGATGCTGAACCTCGACTTCCAGCCTCCACGACTGAGAAAATGAACTTTTATGTCAGCCACCAAATCTGAACTGCTCTGTTACGGTAGCCCTAGCACGCTGGTACACCTATAGTTCCTTTTCCCATTGTGGTTTCAACTTAAAAAAGAAGCAAGCTGAGCTGGGCACGGTGATCCACACCTGTAATCCCAGTGGCTTGGGAGGCTGAGGCAGGAGGATGGTGAGTTCAAAGCCAGCCTCAGCAATTTAGTGAGGCCTAAGCAACTCAGTGAGACTTTGTCTCTAAATAAAATACAGGAAAGGGCTGGGGAGGTTGCTCAGTGGTTAAGCACCCCTGGATTTAATCTCAGTACCCCCCCGCAAAAAAAGCTGGAAGTATTGAAATAACATTGCCTGCATCTATACATGAGCCTCTTGGTGCATGTAGTTCCTTGCTTTCTTTATCCTGAGTAACCTGTTGAAGGGAGGGGAATGTCACGAGCACCTGCTGCAGCTCTGAGGACCAGGTGAAACTCTGCCCCCTTAGAATCAGACCTCCCGCAGCCCCAGCAAGGCACACCTCTGCTCAGGCAACTTTACTCATCAGAAAGCAGACAGCCTTTGCTGGGGATCTCTGCTGACCCCAGGAAGATCTCTCCTTGCACCAAGAACAGGCTCCTGCCAGCTCAACTGGACCTTGCCTAAAGGGGGCTACCTTTATGCTGTGACCCTCTGCGGCTATGCTAGCCATCACAGCTCAGAACTCCAGGCACCTGGCCAGCACCAGAGCCCATATGGTGCCATTTCCCAAATGCCCATGCAAACCCTCCCTCTGCTTGTGGTTCTAGCATCTTAAGAACAACTGTGTTAGGCAGGGATTTCTAAAGAACTAGAGCCCAGAGGGGACACACACATACACACACACACACACACACACACCATGGAGATTTGCATTGGGAATCAACTCCACGATTTGGGAGGATGGGAAGTTCCATAATTTCAGTCTGTAAGTTAATGACCCTGGAGAGCAGGTGGCATTATTCAGTCCAGTCTGAAGGCCTGAAAACCAGGGAGGCTAATGATATAGGCTGCAGTCCAAGGGCAGGAGAGATGGTGAGGTGTTCAGCTCAAGTGATGGGACAGGAAGAAAAGGACCAATCCCTCCTTCCTCTGAATTTTGTTCTATTCAAGTCCCCAGCTGATTTCAATGTCCCCCCACATACCACTGACTTTACTCAGGGGATTTGACTGTAAAATCATCCACAAAACCCTCATGGATTGGGCTGGGGTTGTGGCTCAGTGGCATAGTGCTTGCCTAGCGTGTGTGACACTGGGTTCTATTCTCAGCACCACATATAAGTAAACGAAATAAAGGTCCATTGACGGGCTGGGGAATGTGGCTCAAGCGCTAACGTGCTCGCCTGGTATGCGCAGGGCCCTGGGTTCGATCCTCAGCACCACATAAAATAAAATAAAGGTGTCCACCGAAAACTGAAAAATAAATGTTAAAAAATTCTCTCTCTCTCTCTCTCTCTCTCAAAAAAAAATTATAAAAAAAGGTCCGTTGATAACTAAAAAATGTTTTTAAAAAACTTAAACAAAAAAACCTCATGGACATACCCAGAAATCATTATTAACCAAATAACCGGGCACTCCTTTGCCAGTCAGGTTGACACACAGAATTAGCCATCACACCCCACATTGTCCCCACATGTCAGATCCAGTGGAGGAAGCGGAAGGATCAGGTGCCCAAGGCAGCATGTGAGAAGAGAAGGGAGGGGTCCTGGGAGTGCTGGACGTGTCTTGTCCCCAGGGCACTGAGAAAGAGGAAATGTCACACCATTACAGCTGTGATCCTGCCCACTAGAATCTGGCCCTGTCAGTGCCAGTGACCGTGTACCCAGATGTACCCCTGCTACAGCATGGATGGGGCCCCAGTGAGAGTCCTGGGGATGGGCAAAGGGAGACCTGCAGCTGGCACTTCCTGGGGCAGGAGACACCATCAGCTTCCGTTGAAAAGCAGCCAATTAAGTGGGATTAACCAGAGAGCCAGCCCACCCCTCGCTGCAGTTATTATCATCAGAACCTAATATCTGTGTATGATTATGCCATGTAAATTCCAGGTCATTTCCTCCCCCTGCTTAAAGACTCTGAAATTAGTGCTGAAGAAGCCACTGGGAACAGATGATATTGAAGATTTCTTCAAAATTGCCCACTCAGGCCCCATTCCAATGGCTTCTGCTTCTACACAGCACCTTCTGGCCCACAGCTCTCCCAGGCTGATGAGGAGGGGCGCTGGGTGGAGCTTCCATCGCCTGGTAAGGATGATGGTGGGGATGCATTTTCAGCTCCCTCCCAAGGTACAGGTTGCCTCGTTCTGGAATTTTCTTTTACATGACATCTAAAGGCCTTTCTCTCTCTCTCTCTCTCTCTCTCTCTCTCTCTCTCTCTCTCTCTCTTCCTCCCTCCCTCCCTCCCTCCCTCCCCACTCCCTCTTTCTTTCTTTCTTCCTTTCTTCCTTTCTTTCTTTCTTTCCCCCATTTAACCCATCAGTGACAAGAGTCTCTGGCCAAATGGGGGAAATCTCACTATCTCCTCTCCCCACCTGGTTGTCTATGGATTTGTCTAGGGATAGTTGAACTGGATGAAAATTCTTCTTTCACTTTACCTGCCTTCCTTGGAAAGCAGGTCACAAGTGGCAGGTCATTTAGGGTTGTGTTAAACTGCAAATAACTGGTATGTAAATGGCTGGGACACAAATGGGTTGATTTTTCTAACATAACCAGATGCTTAGAGGTTGCTATTTGCCATCTGTCGTGGGTGATGCTTACTCCAGTAGATGGTACATGTGTGTCTCTACAAAATTCCTATGTTGAAACCAACCCCCGACGTTGATAGTGTAAGGAGGTAGGACATTGAGAGATGATGAGGTCATGGGGTACAGCCCTTATGAATGAGATGAGAGCCTTCATAAGAAAGTCCATATAGAGCTCCTTCTCCCTTTCTGCCATGTTAAGGTTTTGGACTTCTCAACCTCTGGAACTGTGGGAACTGATTTCTGTTTTATGGTATTCTTCTTAACAGCCCAAACATACTAAGGTACTTTCCAAATTCTTTCTTTGCCTCATGGTTGCAAAATAGATACTACAGCTCTGGATATCATGTCTGTATTAAAGGCAGAGAGAAAGGAGCCAGGGGGTGGAATTAGCCATGTCCATCTCTTTAAAAAGAAAAGCAGAATAAGTTTCCTTGAGCTCTCATTGGTCAGAAGCGGGTTATGCAGCCATGGCTGTTGGAGGAAAATTTGGGAAAGTGAGGAGGAGGACTGTCATGACTCATTATCTGGTGCCAGGCATGCAGCCAGGGTGCAAAAAAGGAAAAAAGGAGAATGGATGTCGTGCCGGAAACCAGTGTGGCTTGCCTGAACTTACTTTTAAGAATCACATCTCCATGTAAAATATTTTAGATTGGAATTCATTTCTGATATCATCTTTAGAGCAAACAGGCTTTTCCCACTGGCTCTCTTATGTAAACAGAATTGCTGCTACAGCCACGTTATCAACATCCCGCTGAGCAACCCTGTGGTTTGACCTTGGCTTGCCACCTTGGAGGCAATTGCTAATACTGCATATTTACCAGCTGTTGCCTTCCAAACGTTAGCATTATCTGGGAAGAATAGAGCAGGTGGGCCTCAGCTTTCAGGGGGGAGTTGAAGGTATGAGGAGCAGCGACCTCCTTTAACAAAGAACATCCTTCCAGTGGCAGAGACACGTGTGTTTGTAAGAAGGCCTCAGAGAGCCCAGGGACAAGTGCTGGTTGCCCAGGGTAACCGAGGTGAACTTTATTCCTGATTGGATGGCTTCAGGAAGAGGTGGTGGCAGTCGGCTGCTGGGCTTTTAGGCAGATTTTTTTTTTTTTTAATTATGCAAAGAAACAAAAACCAAAGGGTGAGGATGCAGAGCCTGTGCTCTGGGGCTTTCTGTTTTCTCTGTTAATTATTAGTTAAGGAGGACTTTTTGCATGTCAGGCTAGTGGAGAAGAGACCTATTACAGGGTGGACGTTGACCCCAATATTTCTAGCACTAAAAATGTCTTTTTTTCAGTCCAAGGTAGTTAGTAGCTGTTTATAGGGGTAGAGTGTTTGGTAAGTTGGTACCACATTGTTCTCATTAAACAAAACCTAAGGTTACTTTAAAATAATAAATATGCATATGTATTTATATTAAAACAGAAAAAAAGAACCGTTGACCAGCTCATAGCATTTTCCAGCATCTGAGGCTGGAGGGCTGCTGTCCCCCAGGCACTGCGCCACCTAGTGTCCACTGCGCATATAGCAGGGTCCACGGGAACCAGCTTTCCTCTGGGTGATGGGTGGCAGCGCAGCTCTTTCTTCACGATAGAAAAGGTGCAGAAGCTGATTTGCAGCTCGGCCTGGATTCGGAATTCTGAATTTTGTTTTTTGAATTTCCTCCTTCTCCTCCTCCTCGACGCAGCCTTCGATTTGCTCCTTCTCATCATTGATCGGAAGAGGCTGAGCCCCGCTCCCAAGTTACTTTATAGGAAAGCTGGCAATTGTAGGACCCTGAAGCACCGCTCCCCGCTCCCAGGAGAGCCAGTGGGGGATGGAGCTGAGGAAGATGCACATAAAGTGGGGGCCACCGGGCTAGAGCAAGCTGCGAAACCGAGAGCCGAGGCGCTGTTTGTCAGCCTCCAGGCATGGTTGTGTGATGATGCTTCCCGGCCCCTTCCTCCCATTCCCAGTCTACATATAAGTGTGTGTGTGTGTGTGTGTGTGTGTGTGTGCGCGCGAGCGCGCGTGCGCATTTATAAAATATTTATTTATAAAATAGAATGATAACCCCAAATCTGCAGGGGCACAAGGGGTGGGGAGAAGATAGATTTCTCTGTCAGGGCCACCTTGTGGATCCGCTAAGAGCAGACCCCGCTCTGGCCCATCCCCCACTCTGCCCTTTCCTAAGAGACTGGAATCCAGAGGGCCCAGTGAGGTGGAGCCAAATCCTTCCAGTCTACCTCCTGGAACAGTTGAATTCCCTGCCCAAATGGCCCCACGCTTGCTTCTAGGTCACAGGCAGTCATCACTGGGCTCTTCTTCCTGAGGTGCCCAGGCTGCCAAGTTTCAATGTGAAACTCCAACGAGTCAAGGATTCTAAATTGAGAATTGACCTTCCCCATCAATATGAAATCTATGCAGGATGGAGTATACTCTACTTAAGAATTTGTTTGCTTGGTTTATTACTTTTAAATACACCTATACTAGGATGTGGGCCTCTGTCTGTAACATTGTTCTATGAATTAATGTTAATTTTTAAAGTATAAAATGTTATTATTACATTTTTTTAAAAGTTTATCTTTTAGGGATACATATTAAAGCATTCACAGATGAAATGAACTTGTATCAAAAAAACTGGGGTAGAAATGGGAGGGATTATATGGACAAAACAAGATTAGCTACAAATTGAAATGATTGAATAAGGTTACAGGGACTATCATTGTGCTTTTGAATATGTTTGAAATCTTCCAGAATAAAAAGCCTCAAAAAGATCTATCTTTTAAAAAAAAATCTTCATTTTAAAAAATGGATTATTTTTTTAAAGAGCAGTTTGAGGTTCATAGCAAAACTGAGAGGAAAGCATTGAGATTTCCCATATACCCCTTCCCCTGCATGCCTACCCTCCCCACCATCAACATTTCCCACCAGAGGGGTGCATTTGTTTTAAGTCCATAGTTTATATCAAGGTTCACTTTTGATGTTGAACATTATTTGGGTTTAAACAAATCTACAATGATGTGTATTCTACAAATTTTGATAAGTTATATTTTCATGTAGCTCAAAATATATTTTAATTTCTCTTGAGATTTCTTCTTTGACCTATAGGTTACTTAGAGGTGTTTTGTTTAATCTCCCAATATTTTGTAATCTTTCAGCTATGTTTCTGGTATTGATTTTCAGTTTAATTTCATTGTGGTCTGAAAGCACACATTGCATGATTTCTATCCTTTTAAATTTATGAAGGTGTATTTTTATGGCCCAGAATATGATCTATCTTGGTGAATGTTCCAAGTAAACGTGAGACAAATGTGTATTTTGCTGTTGTTGGATGCAGTAATTTATAGACGTCCATTATATCGTCCACTATATCTGGGTGACAGATGGTGGTGTTCAGTTCAACTTTGTCCTTATTGATTTTATGCCTCCTGGATCTGTCCATTTCCGAAGGAGGGGTGTTGAAGTCTCCAACTATAATAGTAAGTTCATGTATTTTTCCTTGCAGTTACATTGGGTTTTGTCTTATGTACTTTGATACTTAGTTGTTAGATGCCAACATATTAGGATGGCTATATCTTCTTGGAAAACCAACCCCTCTATCATTATGTAACGTCCTGCTCTATCCCTGATAACTTTCTTGCTCTGAAGTTGGCTCTGTCTGGAAGCTACTCCAGCATTCTTTTAAATGATATGAAGGTGGTATATCTTTCCCTATCTATTTACTTTCAATCATATGTCTACAAAGTGGGATTCTTATAGATAACTTATAGCTAGGTCTAGTTTTTCGAGCCACTCTGACAATCTTTGTATTTTAATTGGTAAACTTAGACTATTGACATTCAAAGTGATTACAGATATGATTGGATTAATAGCTACCATATTTGTTACTGTTTTCTTTTTGTTGTCTTTGTTCCTATTCTTTTTCTTCCACTTTTTTTCTGCCTTTGGAATTTCTTTAAGAATATATTTTTAGTTCAAGATGGACACAATTCCTTTATTTTACACATTTATTTTTATGTGGTACTGAGGATCGAACCCAGTACCTCACATGTGCTAGGCAAGCGCTTTACCACTGAGCCAACATCCCAGCCCCTGCCTTTGGGATTTTAATGGTACATTTTATATGATTCCATTTCTCCCCTCTCTTAGCATATCAGTTGTGTCCCCCCCCCCCACTTTTTTTAGTAGTTGCTCTAGAACTTGCAGTATGCATTTACAACTACTCCACATCCACTTTCAAATAACTCTATACTCTTTGAGTTGTGTGAGTACCTTATAACAACAGAATAATCCTGATTCCTCTCTCTCTGTCCTTTATATGGTTACTGGCATTTCACTTACACATGAGTGTGTATGTATGTGTGTGCATCAACGTTTACATCTATATCTGCATAGCATACATAATTGAGTACATTGTTGGTCTTGTTTTTAATACACTATTAATGTTAGATCAAGTAAGAATACAAAATAAGTTATTTTGATCTCACTTATTTCTCCTCTGATGTTCTTACTTTCTTTTTTATATTTATTTTAATTATCTGTACCTCAATTTTTCATTCATTCTTTTTTAGGTATACATGACAGTAGAGTGTATTTTGACATATTATACATACATGGAATATAACTTATTCTAATTAGGATCCCATTCTTGTGGTTGTACATGGTGTGGAGTTTCACTAGTTGTGTATTCATATATGAACATAGGAGAGTTATGTCCAGATCATTCTGTTGTCTTTCCTATTCCCATCCCCCTCCCTTCACTTCATTCCCCTTTGTCTAATACAAAGTACTTCTATTTCCCCGCCCCACCCCTATTGTGGGTTAGCATTCACATATCAGAGAGAACATTCAGCCTCTCTTTTCTTAGGATTGGCTTATTTCACTTAGCATGCGAGTCTCCAGATCCATCCATTTACTAGCAAATATCATAATTTCATCCTTTTTTATATAGATTTAATTTCTGAACTATATCATTTTCCTTTTCTCTGAAAAGCTTCTTCTTCTTCTATTTTTTTAAGAGGTACATTTATTTGTTTTAGGGTAGCAATTTTTTTAAATAGTTATTGCAGCACCAGTTTTTTTTTTTTTTTTTTTTTTTGCGAACACAATCCCTTTATTTATTTATTTATTTTTATGTGGTGCTAAGGATCAAACCCAGGGCCTCAGTCGTGCTAGGCAAGCGCTCTACTGCTGAACCACAACCTCAGCCCTGAAAAGCTTCTTTTAACATTGTTTTTTTCGAGGCACATCTACTGGCTACAAATCCCCTCAATTTTTGTCTGATAAAGTCTTTATTTCCACTTCTCTATTGAAGGATGACTTCTCGGGGCATGGCATTCCTTTTTGGTGGTCTCTTTGAATTTCCACATCTCTGCCTTCACTGCCCATCTGTTGGTTGTTTTTAATCCCACCATTCTTGCCATATCTGGGTCTTGTCATGATGCTTGTTCTGTTGTTTTCTAACTATGCTTCCATGTTGGTTGTTTTTAATCCCACCACCCTTGCCATATCTGGGTCTTGTCATGATGCTTGTTCTGTTGTTTTCTAACTATGCTTTTGTGGGTGTGGTTTGTTTTTACATTGGTTTGTTTGTTTGTTTGCTTTTTCTTTTTGTTTTCATCTTTCAGGTGTTTTATAATGTTTTATTGATGGACAGATGTGACATACTGGGTACAAAGAACTGCTGCAATGGGCCCTTGCTGATGTGGTGGTGAGGTGCGATGGGAGGGTAAGTATTAACAGGATTGTGATTAGGTTTCAGTCTGTTTGAAAGCCCAGCATCCTGGGCTGGGAACTTCACAAGTGCTTCTCAGTGTTTTCCCACTCAGGTGGGACAGGATGACTCAGTGGACCAGAGTCAGGTTATTTCCCCTCCTCTGGGGGAGGCTGGCTTCTGATAAAACCCCAGCAGGTGAGGCTCAAGGTAACTCATTTCTCCTGAAGGCAGACCTGGCTGGTTAAGGAAACAGAAGACTGGTGTACTTCAAAATGGTTTATTTTCTCTCCTTCTGCAGAAACACAAGCATAGGGAGTTTTTCTCTGCTATTCACTATGAGGACCTCATTGAACTCCTGGAAATAAGATTCACAAAAGTGTGGGGGAATCCTGCAAGACTGGTACCCTGACACTCTTCTCTTGGACTTGTCCACACTGAGCCTCCAGTGATTTGTCCATAAGCTGCTGCAGCAAAGAGACCCCACAATACAGTGGCTCAAACAAGACAGGATTTTGCTTGTTGCTCATGTGACAATCCAGAGATGAACAGGAACCCAGGGTCCTTTTCTTCTGTTGTGCTGTGGCCTCCAGGTTGTGGTCCTTCTCTGGTTGTGCCATCATGATCAGGCTCCTGTCCACGGGGAGGAAGGAGAGGACAAGAGGTGTCCACTGAGAGCAAAACAAAGTATGGAAGCTGCGCCATCTCTTCCGCTTTATCCCACAGGTAAGCACTTAGCACAAAGTCATACAAACTGCAAGGGAGTCTAGACTTGGGTCTAGCAGGAACTTGGTGGAGGGAGGTCCCACTAAAAGGGATAAGAGGAGATAAGATAAGAGGACAGATCCTGTGTGATAATTTGCAGCCTCTGGCTCATTGGTCCCCCTGGCCACTCAGGTCTCCAGACACACCTTTCTTCTCACACAAGAGATCACATTCTCACTGACCACAGGGTACAGTCAGGTGCTACATCCAGCCCAATGACCAGCATTTCTGAATGGTGTTTGTCTTCCCCATGCATCCCAAGTGAAGCTCCCCACTGTCCGGTGTTGTCTAGTTATCTACTCTGCCTCATTTACCCCTAACTCAACTTATTTTTCAGTGGTAGGACAGGTGCTAGACAGGATTGTCCAGAGGCGGGCCAGATTCAGGGCAGTTCTGCTGCACAAAGTAATCAGGAACACTAGGTCTGTACCCTTATTGCCCTTCTGATCCCCAAGGATTGAGTTGGGATCATTCCATCTTTTCTGCATTCCTGACTGTGTGAAGACAGAGTAAGAAGGAATAAAGAGGCTGCCTACTTATGATTCCACATAAATGGAGGCTAAGGCAGGAGGATCACAAGTTTGAGGCCAGCCTGGGAAACTCAGCAAGATCCTGTTCTGTCTCAAAATAAAAAATAAAAAGGTCTAGGGATATCTCAGTGGTAGAGGGCCCCTGGGTTCAGTCCCCAGTACAGAAAAAATAAAAGAAGAAGGAGTAGGAGAAGAAATAATGAAAGATAAGTAAGGAATTCTCTTATGAAAACAATTAGTTACTCTCTTATCCAGAAATTTAGTTATCAGTTCCAAAAATCAGGTAGCTCATCAACTCAGATCAGGTAAGAACATTGATTAGAGTCCTGTCTTTCTTCAAGGTGACCATTCTAAACAAGAGCCCCAGCTCCACTGGGACTGGCAGGTAGCTGTTATAATAGACAACCTGCCACCTATTAGACATCCTCCTCACACTAAGGGATTTACATGCATTCTCATTTACTCTTCACAAAATCTATGGGGCAGGTATTAAGATGGCTCTTTTCTATATTAGGAGACTCTGCCCAAGACTGTGATTTAGAGAACGTTCTTGCCAGTCTGCTAATCCCAGGTGTCCCCAGCACAGGTGTCCAACAGAGTCTCTTAAGAGGAGGTGAAGAGCTGGCCAATTATGGAATCATAGGAACACCCAGGAGTGTGCTAAGTCACTTGATGAACAGGGAGTCTGCTGGAGGATCAGTGTGTCTTTGGAAATCACTGGGGAGCATGCATCTCAAGGGAGACGATGGCTCTCTGGAATGGAGCAAGACGACATCAGACCTTTCTTTGCATTGATTTTCATCTTATCCTCTAAGCATTACTTTTGGGTATTTGTTTTATTACATGCACTCTATAATTGTCCCAATAGTGTATATATTTAATGTATACTCACTATTGGGACAATTATAGAGTGCATGTAATAAAACAAATACCCAAAAGTAATGCTTAGAGGATAAGATGAAAGATTTTTGGATCTGGGGAGTCGATTTCTGCTCTAGGTTGTTGCTTCCCTGCCCCCCAGGTCCAGGCAGAGGGAGGAGTAGAGACCTGTGGACTTTCTCTGGCAACATCATTTTGCACCCAGGCCAGGGTGTGCGATTCTGCTTGACACCCCATGGCAGGTGGGAAGGCACACTGGCTCGACCCGTCACGGCAGAATGAGCTTCCTCACAGCCAATTATAAATCCACGCAGAGCTCAGAGAAGGTGTGAGCCTTTCCCAAGGTTCCCCCAGGGCCCCTTTTCCAGTGTGCAAAATGTGCCTCCCCAGGGACCTTTCTCTCCCCTCCCCTTCTCTCTCTGAAGTTTCCAGCCCCACCCTTTAGTTAAGTCAGCAAGTCTCTTTTGCTGGATATTAAATTCTTTCAGTTAGAGGGCCATCAAGAGCAGCAACCCACTTTCTTGTCTGCTCAGACTGCCACATTTTACCACAGTTAAATGCTACAGACTGGGTGGCTTACCAACAGACGTTTATCTCTCACACTTGTGGAGGTTGGATGTTCAAGATCAAGGTGCCTGCCAATTCAGTTCCCAGTGAGGACCTTCTCCCTAGCTTTCAAACAAACAGCCTCCCTCTGGTACACACACACACACACACACACACACGCGCACACACACAGATCTTTCTTCTTACAAGACCACCAGTACTATTGGATTAGAAGCCCACCTATATGACCTCATATGACTTCACCTCCTAAAAGCCCTATCTGCAAACACACTAACATCCCAATATATATTCCACTCTTTTAAATATAAATCAGAACGTGAATAACCCAGGGAATTGAATTGAAGAGAGCACCCTATTCAGCCATTTTGAATTGGAAGGAGTGCTATCTTCAGCCCCTGCACCCTCATAGCCCCTCAGTCACTGTGTTTGTGAAGAGTGATGATGAGCCACTGCTGCCTCATTAGGGATTGTGTGTTATCCCCACATTTATGTGCTGAAGTCCTAACCCAGTGCCTTGGAATGTGACTATTTGGAGAGAGAAAGGGTCATTACAGAGGTAGCCAAGTTAAAATGAGGCCCGAGGGCAGTATGCAATATGACTGGTGTCAGCAGAGGATGTCCAAGTCCCTGCCTTCCGCTCAGAAGGGCTTGCAGATGTCCTGGGCAATGAAATACCTTGGGTGCTGGGTCAGGGAGGCTGTGCTCTCAGTTCTGGTCTTGACTCTCCAGGATGAATGCTTTCCACCATTCCTGCATGATTTCCAGCAGTTGTTTCTCTCTCTCCTTCCTCCAGGCCCAATCTCACTTTCTCCTAATGGAAAAGGGCAGAGCCCTTCTTTGCTACCACATACCTTGTTGAAGAAAAACTGATTCCCTCCAGGACACAATAGATGGTATCTCCTGAATCCAGGATCAGGACATTAGTGTTCCTGATCTGCAAAGATATTTATGCAAAGACACACAAAAGCTTAAGAATTAAATTATATTGGGTTATTTACGTTATGATTTATATTAAAAAGAGTGGAATATATAAAACCAGGACTGCCCCAAATAACAGGATAGTCTGTGAAGTCTGTCCTCCACAGACTTGGACAATCTCTCTGTATTGCTCCAGGGACATCCTCTTTCTGGGAGTAGAATCAACAAGTGTGTCACACAGAACTTTCCAGATTCAGTATTCTCAGCTCTGCTAATTCCCTTATTTCTAAATTCTGTGACCTTCATCTTCTGTACTCTGAATCATCTCTTTTTCTTTCTCTACAACTGTTTCAAAATGGAATTCCACAGTCTCTGACAACAATTAGGGGGTGATCATGTTTGGAAATGATTTGGGAGAATAAATATTTGTCCCACCTTAATGAGGCAGCAGGAAGAGATGCATGGCCCAGGTGGGAACCCTCCTCTTTATCTACTGTGAGGCCTTGAACACTTACTGGTCCTCTTTGAACCTCAGCTGCTCATATAGAGACCATAGTAGTTTTGGTCTGTCATATAGAGACCACAGTAGTGTCTGCCCATGGGGCTGAAATGATTAAATGAGTTAATTCTCAAGCAGATATTTAATAAAGATTACTTGGTGACCTAAGTATTGGGAGTTTGAATAAGTACATATCTCGTGCTATCTTTTCCTTCTATTCAATCGCAAATTTAAACACTTCAAAGATAATGCCCAAAACACTATTCTCTCTGGATATTTCAGTGTGGGTCCAATCAGGAGACAGGAATCATATAATAATTTGAACAAGGGAAAGTAAGTATAAAAAATTATTAAGCACTAATAAGAGAGTAATTATAAAGATGGAGAGAGTCCTCTAACGGATACCCCAGAGCTAAGGTACAGTATCCAAGGAAGGACAAACTTGGAAAGGGGGTTACCTCTCACTGCACTTGTAAGTTGCTAGATGGCAGAGACACCTACTGGGTACCTTTGGCTAGAACTGGTTCATGTCATTGAGCAGCAGAAAAAGCCCTCCAGGATACAGAAAAGCAGGGCCTTATGGTGAATGCAAAAAGAGGTCAGGGTACTGCTGCTGGCCTGAGTTCTGGAGCACAGCAAGTGTTGCATTGGGGTAACTGCAGCAAGCTGGTCATGGAGCAGACCCAAGGAACTGAAGCCACTTGGGTGCTAGGGCAGAGTAGCACTGGATATCCCCGACTTCATCCCCAGTCATGTGCAAGCACCACTGAGTAGCAATGCCACAGGAGCAAAAAAGAGCATAACCCAGCACAATGGAATAAGGGCCCCTGAAAGGCCACCTCTTGTAGGGCCCTCTCACGCCCTCTACTGACTTAACAATGCATTCACTGTGCAGGAGCAATGCTCGGAGAAACCATTCCGTTACCACAGAGCAAATTCTGAAGGGCAACTTTGGAGCAGACAGACAATAAATAGATCATGGAAGTCCTGGACAAAAAAAAAAAAAAAAAATTGTGATGTTTATCTACAAGATAGAATAATATGAAGTAATTAAATATTATGTTTTAGGAAACTCCTAATTTGCATTTCCTTGATAATTAGTGTTGTTGAACACCTTCTCAGTGGTCATTTGTGTGCCCTCTTTGGAGAAATTTTTATTCAAGTCATTTGCCCATTGTAATGGTTAATTTGAATCGCTAACTTGATTGATTAAGAGATGTCAAAGATTAAGAGGCTTCTGGGTGTGTCAATGAGGGTGTGTCTAGGAATGATTGGCATGTGGGATAGTGAACTGAAGTAGAGACCCTCTCCAAGCATGGGTAGCACCAACCAATAGATTGGAGGCTTGGATAGAATACAAGTTGGAAGAACAAGGAAGCAGCAGTAGGTGCAAGATCAATTCTTCTTGAACAGGTTCTTGGTTGCTGTTGTGATTGCCTGAAAATATCAGACTCTCATTCCTTCACTTTTCCAAAGCAGACTCTGCTAGTGATTCTCCAGGGAGTTTCCAGAAGCCTTCCGTCTCAGACTGGGGTAGCACCCTGGATCCTTCTTGTTCTGAGGCTTCAGTCTCTTGAACTATGCAGGTACTGGTTCCTCCAGCTCTCCAGCTTGCAGACAGCCATTGTGGACTATCTAGCTTCTGGTCCTATAAGCCATATAATAAATCCCCTTTTTATAATCATACTTCCTATTGATTATATTTTTCTAGAGAACCCTAATACACTCATCTTAAAATTGAGTTATTTATTTTTTATTGAATTGAAGGAGTTTCTTATATATTCTGTATATCAACTCCTTATGAGATAAGTGGTTTGTGAATATGTTCTCTCATTCCATAGGTTCATTTTCATTGTTATTTTCTTTGCTGTGCAAAAGATTTATAGTTCAATACAGTCCCACTGGTCTAGTTTAGCTTTTGTTGTCTGTGTTAGTCAGCTTTTCATGACTGTGACCAAAATACCTGACAAGAACAATTTAGAGAAGGAAAAGTTTATTTTGGCTCACAATCTCAGAGGTTTCTTGGCTGGCCAACTCCGTTGCTCTGGGCCTGAGACAAGGCAAAACATCATGGCAGATGGGTGTGGTGAGGAAAGCTGCTCAGCTCCTAGCAGCCAGGAAGGAGGGACAAGAGGAGGGTTTCAGGAGAAGATAGAGTCCAAGATCACTCCCCCATTGACCTACTTCCTCCAGCCACACCCCACCTGCCTAGAGTTACCACCCAGTAGTCCATTCAAACTATTAATCCATCAAATGGATCAATCCACTAATGAGGTTATAGATTCCATAATCCAGCCTTTTCACCTCTAAAAATTGCTACAATATCTAACCCATGAGCTCTTTGGGGGACATTTTTAGATCCAAATATAACAGTTGTCCGTACTTAAAAATTGTCATATTTAATTGTCAAGACAAAAGTCAAGAGTCTTTCCCCCTAGATTTTCTTTTAGGAGTTTTATAGTTTCAGGTCTTATGTTTAAATCATCAACCCAATGTTGATTTATATTATTATGAGTCCAGCTTAATTTCTTTGTATGTGGATATCCAGTTTTCGCAAGATTGGTTGTTAAAGAGACTGTCCTTTCCCTATTGTGTTTTCTAGCACCATGTCCAAGATCAGTTGACCAACAGATATGGGTTCATTTCAGGGCTCTCTACTCTGTTCCATTGGTTTCTGTGTCTGTTTTTATCCTGGTACCATGTTGTTTTGATGACTGTAGGTTTGTCATGTATTTTGAAATCAGGAAGTGTGATGCCACCTGTTGGGAAAAGTATAAACGGCAGCCATACCCCAGAGAAAAAACCCCAACATGGCGCCTAAGCACCTTTTCTTCCTACCTTCTTCTTTTCTGCAGTGGCGCGAAAAGTTCCCGCCCGTGTGAACTCTCCCGCCGGCGCCAATTTCAAACCTCGCTGGCGGGGAACCTTAGCCCCAATGAGAACTAATTCCTGGGCTCCGGAGCTGATATCTGAAAGAACTTGCCAATAAACGGGTTGCCTGCCATTTATCTAAACCCTACCATCTCCCCCTTAGTTCTATATAAGCACACTGCTTTTTGCAATAAAATTGGAATTCTCCCGGAGAAGTGTCTTTGCGTGGGGAATTCTTTCATTCTGGTGCCGTGACTCGGATACGGGTGAGCTCTTTCCAACAAGAGCCCCGTCCCCGCTCCACCGAGACACTCCGCCCTGGTCCGCTCTTTTCAGACTCCGGCTGCCTGCACTCAACATACTGATCTGGCGTGGTAAGGATCCCCTGACCCCGGCT
>NW_026000048.1:10820465-10850660 GCF_001458135.2 Marmota marmota marmota | reverse complement strand
GGAAGTAGCTGTCTATAGCCACTGGGTTTTATTTCTGGCTGCCATGATATCCCCAGACCTGCCCCCCGAGCATTCCTCCACTTCCCTTTCTAGGCCCCAGAGCGCCCCCACACAGCAGGAAGCAGCCGGATGTGACCAACGACGTCCCACTTCCTAAGAAAACAAAAAGGGAGGAATGTTGGGAAAAGTATAAACGGCAGCCATACCCCAGAGAAAAAACCCCAACATGGCGCCTAAGCACCTTTTCTTCCTACCTTCTTCTTTTCTGCAGTGGCGCGAAAAGTTCCCGCCCGTGTGAACTCTCCCGCCGGCGCCAATTTCAAACCTCGCTGGCGGGGAACCTTAGCCCCAATGAGAACTAATTCCTGGGCTCCGGAGCTGATATCTGAAAGAACTTGCCAATAAACGGGTTGCCTGCCATTTATCTAAGCCCTACCATCTCCCCCTTAGTTCTATATAAGCACACTGCTTTTTGCAATAAAATTGGAATTCTCCCGGCGAAGTGTCTTTGCGTGGGGAATTCTTTCACCACCATCTTCATTCTTCTTTCAAGATTGCTTTGGCTATTCTGGGTCATTTTGGGGCTTCATATGAATTTTATGATTTTTTTTCCTGTTTCTCTAAAAAGTGCCATTGGGGTTTTTATGGGGATTGCATTGCATCTGTAGATTGCTTTCAGTGTTGTGGACATTTTAGTGATATTAAGTCTTACACATTTTATTCTTTTTGATGCTATTATGAATGGTTTTTTCATAATTAGACAGTTTTTTTTCCTTTTTGGACAGTTTATTATTAGTTTATAGATACATAAACTTTTGTATGTTGATCTTATATTCTGAAAATTAACTGACTTTTAAAAATCCATTCTAGCAGAGTTTTGGTGCAGTTTTTATGTTTTTTTAAAATTAATTGTATCTGCAAACAAATACAATTCTAATACTGAAGGGAAAGTGAGGAATGAAGGACAGAGACCAGGCAGAGATACACGTGAGAATTTATTTGTCAGAGCTGACAAATAAAGGCCATCTATAGTAGAGAAAGGGGCAAAACAGGCTTGGGTTCCTGGACTTTTATAGGGCAGGCTCAGGAATCAGAGCTGGGTGGGTCTTAATTGGGTGGTAGGGGTTAGGTTGGCATGAGGGAATTGTGAGCCTTTCTCAGAAAGGCCCTTGGGCAGGAGAGTGAAACTTTCTCCTTAAAAAGGCAGCTGTCCCTTAAGATGGCTGTCCAGATGCTAAGCAAGGGCCTTATAAATACTTTCATTATAATTTGGATGACTTGATTCCTTTTTCTTTACCAATGTCTCTGCTTAGGATTTCCAATACTATGTTTGAATGTGAGATATATTTTTTATACACACTTTAACAAGTGTGGGTGAGGACGTGGATAAATTGGAAACCTGTACACTCTCAGTGGAATTGTGAAATGGTGCAGCCCCTGTGGAAAACAGTTTGGAGGTTACTGAAAAAATTAAAAATAAAACTGCCATATGATCCAGCAATTCCACTCCTGGGTATATATATCCAAAGAAAATAAAATCACTATCTTGAAAGATATGTCTGCAACATGGGTTGAACATAGGTTCATTGCAGCATTATTTATAATAACCAAAATACAGAATCAACCCCAAATGTGCATCAAAAGATGAAAGGATAAAGAAAATGCATATTTACATACAATGGAATATTATCTTAAAAAGGAAGGCAATCCAACTATTTTTGATGACTTGGATGAACCTAAAGGACATTTTGCTAGGTGAAATCAGCTAGTCAAGGACAAATACTGTATTATTCCGCTTATGTGAAGTATCTAAATAAATGCATAGAAGCAGAAAATAGAATGGTGATTGCTAGGGGCTGAGAGGAGGGAGAAAATGGGTGATTGCTTAATTGGCATAAAGTTTCAGTTATGCAGAAGAAAAATTTTCTAGAATCTGCTATGCAATATGTGCAAATGGTTGGCGATATGGTAGTAATGTGTAGTAAAAGTTTTGTTCTGGGAGCAGATCTCACATTAAGTGTTCTTTTGACAAAAAAATAAAATAAAAGCAAATTTTTAAAAATGAACCCATACAGGGGCAAAAGGAAACATTGGAGAAGATGGATTCATCTGCCACCTTAATTGTGACGTCACACCTAGTTGATGATGTCACAGGAGTATGTGTATATCCAAACTCATCAGATTCTGCCCATCAAACACAAGCATGGGTTAAAAATCAATTATACTTCCACAAAGCTGTTTTTAAAAAAGAAGTTAGTTTAATGGTTTAAACAAATCTTCATTATCTATTAGGTGAGAAAAACAATTTACAAAAGGAATCAGTACAGTATAATCCTCGTTTTATAAAAAGAACAAAAGCAGGTTTGGGAGGCTGAGGCAGGAGGATGGTTGAGTTCATAAGCCAGCCTTACCAAAAGTGAGGTGCTAAGAAACTCTGTGAAACCCTGTCTCTAAGTAAAACAAAATAGGGCTGGGCATATGGCTTGGTAGCAGAGTTGAGTTCAACAGTTCAATCCCTGGTACTCCTCCTCCTACAACAACAACAACAAAAGAACAAAGTCTTATATTAAAAAAAAAAAAAAAAAAAAGCCCTTTCCCACTGCCTGTCACTGCCCCTTTCTCATTTCTTCCCTTATCGGGTGACAGTGAGACACTTTCCCTTTCCTTCTTGCTCTCAAAGTTCCCCTAGTGACATTGGATTGGCTTCTCTTCAGGCCTGGGAAAACTGGAAAGAGCCCTATGCTGGTGTAAGGGGGTGGCGAGAACCGTGATTCCCTGAACACTGGGATCAGCACCCATTCGTGTTGGTGTGAAGAGACACAGTCCCTGGTCACTGATGCCGGGTAGACACTCTTCACTGTCCCTTGCTGCTGGACTTGCACTGTGCACCCATATACGGTCTGCAGCATCTCCCTGTTTTTAACTGAACTTTGTTTTGTAGATCATAGTTTAGAAAATGCTGGTAAAAATATGAGAATTGCCTAAAAAATAAACATTCAAACACTTTAAAATATTAAAATGCCCATGACCTCTTAGCATCTTTTCTTTTGCTGGTGATTGGCTTCTGATAGAAACCAAAGTATTTTCTCATACAAACATCACTGCATACATGTATGTGTACATACACGTATTTGTACGCGCATGCCTGTGTGCTGACAAAGATTGGAGGATTCCCCCCCCATAAGGCCAGCAGCTGTCAGGGATGAAATTGTAAATTATTTATTTCACCTTTGTGATTTGCTCTAATCTCCAAAATTTCTGTGATTGTTTCTTTTTGAATTAAGACAAAATTAAGACAAAGAACTGTGAATTGCCTTTTATTATTAGCATTTAATTGCTTAAAACCATCTGCCAGACACCACTCTGCAGGAGGGCTGGGCATATCACCCCCTTCCATCAAGGTGACTGCAGAGGGGGTGTCACCACCAGATTTCTTGATGAGGTAGCAACAACGCAAATGCGTGCCGAGGAAGGTTCCCTGACCCACTAATGGGCAGGACCTATTTCCTCTGAAGGGGCGTGCTGTGTTTCCTCAGAGGGTGAAGCCCCGACCCTCTTCTGACAATTATTACTTGGTGTCAAAAGGCTGCTGTGCTGAGTTGTGCCAATCTGACAGCAGAAAATAGAACAGTCCCCATCAAAACAGCCACAAAGCTCCAGCGGAGGGTGAAAGGTTCCAGAGTTTTCCATGAAAAAAACCCCACCTCCTTCCCATGCACTCCTGTGGCTGACGTTCTAGACAGGCTCTCCCTGGCCTGCAGGGCTTCTCAGTGAGTGCTGGACTGAGGCTTTCCAGTGTCAGTGCCATCTAGGGGCCTGGCTCTGTGCCAAGAATATGACAAGAAAGAAATGTAGGACACAGACTCTTAATCTGGGGCTTAATCTTACTTACTCTTAATCTTAATCAGAGAGGAATTAGAAGTGGCTTCTTGCTCCTTGTAGTGACCAATGACTCATTTAACCTTCAGACTTTCTGCAGGTGTAGGAAGAGTGACATGGGGTCACTGCTGTGTGTCCACCCTTCCTCTTACTGTTGCTTATGATGCACTGACACTGCACTGTATGCCGTGCTTAGCCTTTTGGAAGGGAACTGACCTCTGAAGAAAGCAGGGGTCCCCAAGTAGACTAAGGGTGAGGGAGGACCTCTTCCACAGCAGGTCTCCAGAAAGCCACCAGGATGAGAGGCCCTTCCCAGCTCCAGGAAGCAGCTCCTCAGGCAGAAGCTAGCAGGGCTTCCAGGTATCAGCTCAAAAGCACCAGAATTCTGACTGGTGGTCTCTGTCCAGCTGTGTGTGCACATGGGGTGCCCATGAGGAAATGCGCCCACTTCCTGCCAATACTAGGACTTGCTGTCTGTGTGAGAATCACGTCATTGTGGATGAGCTAAGAATGAGGACAGCTGCTGTGCTTCCTATGTTTCTGAAAGTAGCACTTCGGATGGATAATTTTATTGAAATAATTCTTACAGCATGTGCTTGAACGCCTCCTGGGTGCCCACCCGGTCCCAGGTGCTGTGATACAGCAGTGGGCAAAAGAGACAAAGTCCTGTGGATCAACATGGCAGGCTATTATTCGGTCTTAAAAAGGAAGGAAATTTCAAAGCTTGCTATAATATGAAGGGGAGCTTGAGGATATTAGGATCAGTAAAACAAACAAGTCACAAAAATGCAAATATCACATGAGACTACTTATAGGAGGTCCCTAGAGTAGTCAGATCCATAGAGTGGCGGCAGCCAGGGGCTGGAGAAAGAGGACATAGGGGAGTCATTGTTTAATGGAGACAGAATTTTAGTTTTACAAGATGAAAAGAATTCTGGAGGGGCTGGGGTTGTGGCTCAGTGGTAGAGCACTTGCCTAGCATGTGTGAGGCACTGGGTTCAATCCCCAGCACCACATAAAAATAAGTAAAATAAAAGTATTGTGTCCATCTACAATTAAAAAAAAATTTTAAAAAGGGATGGAGATGGTGATGGTTGTATGGTGGTGTGAATGTCCTTAATGGGCCTGAACTACTTACTTAGAAATGGCCAAGATGGCGTACTTTATGTTTTAGATACTTCAGCATAATTTAGAAAGAGAGAGACAACACCCTTGCTCTCAAGGGGATTATGTTCTGGTGGGGACATTTATATTCCAGTAGGTTATATTTACTTTAGAATTAAGAATAATCATTTAATGCTCAGGGTAATCCCAGGGGTGGTCAAGGATCCTGGCTCAGAGAGGTGAAATGTGCCCAAGATCACCCCGAGTGCATTTTTGAACCAGGCCTCCTCCTAGCTCCTCCTGGCACAAACTGAGACCCTACTGTTGGCTCCCACGTGGGTTGTAATGGTGTACATTGCCTGCAGTCATCTCTTCTTGTCCATCTGGCCCTGAATGCTTCCCCATGCCAGCCTGCCGGGTCTTCCTGTCAGAGTCAGAGCCTCCATCTCCTCTGGGGCCCTTCCCCAGAAGCCAGAACCTGGATCCCTGGAAGTTCCCACCTGATGGAGGTGGCTCAGCCAGCCTGGCAGGTAGGACCTGAAGCCCCTGTTGGCCAAGAGCCTTGTGTGGGTGGAACCCCAGGGTCCCTATCCTCTCACACTTTCCAGTGTCCCCACCCCTGTTCTCTCACAAGGCCTTTAGTCCTCTTGGATGCAGCCCTTCCTGTTGCCTCTGTGTCCTGTGTCACACTGTCACTTGCAGAGCACTGCCTACAGATGCCACATCCTCCATTCCCACAGTCAGAAGTTGGAACAGAAACACAGAAAAACATGTCCCTTTGAAGCTTGCCTGTTTTTAAGTTGTCCAAGGATATTTATGTCATAATCACTAGCTCTCCCTCTTGTCCCCTCCCACTACTCGGCCATCTTCAACCTTCAGCAGCCCCAGAGGCAGGCCTACCAGAAACTCCAAGAAAGAGGGTTGCTGTGGAGAGCCCTAGAGACAGAGGCCCCAGGCTCAGGCCTTGCCAGGGATTGACCATGGCTTTCTGCACACAGACCTTAGGATCACTGAAGGCTTTAAAAGTACTGGTACACAGGGGCTGGGGTTGTGGCTCAGCGGTAGAGCACTCGCCTAGCATGTGTGAGGTGCTGGGTTCGATCCTCAGCACCACATAAAAATAAAATAAAGATGTTGTGTCCACTGAAAAAATAAAAAATAAAGATTAAAAAATTCTCTCTCTTAAAAAAATAAATTAATTAAATAAAGGTTTTGTGTCCAACTACAACTAATATATATATATATANTGTGTCCAACTACAACTAATATATAGATATATATATATATATATATATATATATATTAAAAATATTGATACATAGCTCCCTTCTCAAGCCTTTTAAATTTATTTATTTTTATTATTTCCTGAATGTAATCCTTTTAAATACAGCACAGAACTACATGTGGAATTCTACTGGTATTGATATTCTTCTGGATTCTACAGACATTTTATCCCCAAGTCTTTTTTTAGAAAGCTCCTTGGGTAATTCCATTGGACCCCTGGGAGTGAGAACCATGGATCCTCGACCTTGACCACACATTTGGATCACCTTGGCAGCTTTAAAAAATTACTGATATCTGTGTCCTGTCCCCTGAGGTTCTCTGTCAATGTTTGAGTGACACTTGGGCAACGGAGTTTCTGAAAGCTCCCAAGGATGCTCTCATGAGATCATGACATCAACTCTAAGCCAGACTGTCAGCTCGCTGAGGCCAGCAACTGTCTGCCAGGGCTGAGTAGCCAAAAGGCACAAAGCCATAATATTTGGAGGGACTCCTGGTAACGTTTTCATATTCATTTCTTTTAAGATCAGAAGGGAAAATACTCCAACTTTTAGATGGAAGAAAATGTTGTCAGAGATAACATATTCATCTTTTTTACCAATACATAAAATATGATTTCAAATATCATTGGAGGAGGAAGCGCCCACCAGGGTCATCTGGTGACTGCTGTCTGCTTTGCTGCAGAAAAACTACCTGAGTCTAATAGGAAGGACATCTAGTAGGGCCTGTGAGTCTCTGTGTCTCTGTTCTCAGTCTGTCCCTGTTCTCAACAAGACCTATGGGTTTTATTTGATTTGATGCAGAAGAATATAGCTTGGCTGTTTAGGGAAACTAAAACCAACAGATTATCCAACATAAGGAAAGATTCTTTCCAATCGGGTTGGGTTGGGGTGAACCAGGTGCTGGGTGCCCCTCAAATCTGCTCCTGTGATACCTTGAGGGTCTGACCCTAAAATTTCTCTGCCCTGTTTCCACAAGTCAGTGTGGCCTGCCCTGGTCAGGGGATGTTTGAGATGGCAGGTAACTGTCTTCCTGAGATTCTCCCAGCCTGCCTTGTGTGGACACAGGGAATAAATGTGATAACAGGGTGAATCCATTGCTGTGGACAAGGGCAGCCTTCCTGAGAAAGTAGGATAGGAACCTGGCCTTTGGCTCATTTTAAATCATTGAAATAAAAAAGCCAACAAAAGTTTCCCGGGAACCCAGAGAATGTGACCTCAACCAACCATGCTGAGCTTGGATGTCCACGGCTCTCAACAGGGAGAAGAGCTCTAAAAATTCTGTGGTCAGAGCCTCCCAGGAGGCCTGGCTCAGGTGACATCTGCCTCTTTTCTGTGGCCTGGTTGAGAAGCCTGTGCAGGGCCAGCCATGGGAGGAGAGCTGCCTGGTATCACTTGCTCCACCAGGAGGTACAAAAACTTGGTCCTTTTGATGTTGGGGCTGAAGAATGGCTCACACGTTTTTTTTCCAGGCATGTGCAGCAGCACCCACCATAGTCAGTCCTGCTCCAGGGACAGCCCCGTGAGGAGGTGAGGACAGCTCTCCCTAGCACCACAGGACAACAGAGCCTCAGGACCACTCTGGGAACAGAATCTTTGCAAGCTGCAGTGTTGGCAGCAGCCAGGCTGGTGCTTTGACACTCTCCGTGGCTTTGTTACTGTAACAAGCTTGCGGAGGAGGCAGGGGCTGGTGATTTGGAGCCAGAATGTGAATGTGACCTGGGGCTTTGTGCTCTGTTATTAGACATTATTAGGAGAAGGCACGTGGTGCAGCCGTTGCTAGGAGCTTCCACCCTCTCTCAGCTCCCAGGATACCCTGGAAGTGGTTGACCCAATATTTAAGATCAGCCTGGGCACACATGAGAGGCTTCCACTCGACCCCAGTGGCCACTTCCTTTAATCAGTGAACACCTGCAAGGCAATTGTCTCTCCTGGATGTCCCCAAGTGCTCCACTCATTTGGGGGGAAGGGTGACACCATTCCATTACCAACCTCTAAAGCCACCTGAGACCTTATTTGCTCTCCACTGTAGAAAAAGCACACAGTCTCCACTTATTCCAAGAGTCATTCTCCCCTAGAATCCTTGGGGTCTTCTCAGTTGGGGCACGCTGTGCAGCCTGCTTTTCAGATGCTTCCTGGGGCAGGGATGCCCTTTGTCCTCCAGCCTCAGTTCCTGAGCAGCCAAAAGCTCTGGGTAGTGGCCCACTTCCTCCATCTCCTGAAGTGCCTCCATCAGCCCAGGACCTCTTCCTGATGGCTTGGGACAGTAGAGAATGGGCAACAATTTAAAATGTAGCCATCCCTGTCCTAAGGAGCCCCTGCTAACCTCTCTGCCCCTAGGAACTCCTCACTCGCCTTCTTGTAGGGCTGTTGTTCCAGGCTCCACCCAATCCCTTCAGTCCTAGAGGGGAAATGTCTAGGTTTTTGTTTATTTGTTTAACTTGCCATTTATTTATTTATTTATACATACCAGGGATTGAACCCAGGGATGCTTAACCACTAAGGCACATCCACAGCCCTTTTTGTTTTTTATTTGGAAACTGGGTCTTCCTAAGTTGTTTAGGGCCTCACTAAATTGCTGAGGCTGGCTTTGACCTTGCAACCCTCCTGCCTCAGCTGCCCAAGCCACTGGGATTACAGGCATGTACCACTGCACTGGGCAATTGCTTTCTTTATTACCCTGAGCATTCAACTCTATTTCATATAAACTCCTATTAACTGGGTAATACCTTTTTTTTGTGTGTGTGAGAGGCTGCATGCCTTTTAAACCCAAAGACCCAGGAAAACCCAGCAAGGGTTGGCATTATCATTATCATTATTAATTTATTTATTTTTCAAAATAAAGGATCATCTAGCCTGAAGCTCAATTTTGTCACTCACCAAGAAGGCAGAAGAGGCGGCGGTGTGCTTTGATGGAAACAGCAGCCTTTCCTTCTGCACAGTAATCTTTGATACCTGCCTATAAACTTGACCCTGAGAGACAGAACCTAGGTACCCAGGGAGAGTGGTGGGCAGACAACATGGTCATGGTGGCCTCTGTGGGTACTGCAGCTCCTCAGGAAAGGTGACCCAGTTGCTGAGCAGGATTGTTCTGCCTACTGAGTGTCCTTACTCTTTGCTGCTCTGTGGAAAGCTGCTTTCATGGGACAGTTCTGTGTCGAGTCCATCTTTGTCTTCCGATCTGGTTGCCATATCAGGACTGGAAGTTTTATTTGTGACTCTTCTCTTTGTTCCAGAGGGGGGTCACATCTGGTTTAGAAAACTGAAACTCCCAAGGAGACCATCGCTGAATCTCTATAAAGATCAGAATCCAGCTATCCTCCCACATCTTGGCTGAGGTCTCAGGGAAAGCAGGGCTGCAGTGATTGTGGCTGAGTCAGAGAGTGCAGTCCAGGAGACTAGCATCCAGAAGGATGCTGGTCACATGGGCACACCTGCACACACACATATGCACACTAGACTTACTTATATGCACGCACACCCACATGTTCACATATGCATGCACACCTATCATGTGTTTACACACAAACATGCACACCTGCCTGTGGGTACACATGCATGTACACATTCAGAAAACCCATAAGCACACACACAAAAGCATACACACAATTACATGCACACAGGCACCTATATGCACACGTATGTGTGTGCATGCACATGAACGTACACATAGAGAGACATATGTTCATGCATGCATACACCCATATGCATACATGAATGTAGCCTGAAGCTGGCTTTGCCAAGTCACTGTCACACATAGATGGGTGCCCTGAAATCTGGGAGGACCAGTGCAGCTACAGAAAGAACAATTCCTGAGTATTTTTCTGCCCAGGTTAGTAGGTTGGTGAAAATGACTTTGATAGAAGTGGTTGCCCCAGGCAGGCTTTTATGGGATAAGAAGAAAATAAGTGGATTTGAACTAGGTCTTTACAGATAGGTGGGATGGACATAGTAAATAGAAGAAATGGGGAACATTTTAAAGAGGGAATGACTGAAGTTGTAGCTCAGTTATAGCAGTGGTACATGCCTGTAATCCCAGTGGCTTGGGCAGCTGAGGCAGGAGGGTTGCAAGGTCAAAGCCAGCCTCAGCAATTTAGTGAGGCCCTAAACACTAACGTGGTTAGTGTGCATGAAGCCTTGGCATTAAGTCCAGCACCAAAAATAAATAAGTAAATACAGGGAGCACTGTAGCTAAAGGTTGGTGAGGGAGTTAGCAACTCTTGTGAGAGCAAGCTGGCTGGATGAAGGTGGTAGGTACACAGGAGAACAGACTAAAAATGAGATTAGGTAGATTGAGTGCGGCCAGCTCAAGGAGGCCTGAAAGTTTGGACAATGGAATGGATGTTAGGGGACACAGATATTTCTCAGGAGGAGCAAGAAGAAAAGGAGTGTGTTCTGATACTCTCTTACTATTCGCAAAATTCTAAGCTAGGCGTTTCACATTTATTTCATCAATTCTGTGAGGCAAAATAGTGTTCTTCCTATTTTCACAAACGAGGTAACTGAGTTTCAGAGAAGTGACATGACCAGTGTATGGCTTCACAGCTTGTAACTAATCAGCATCTTCAAACAGCTCTCCCAGTTCTGAAGATCGTACCTGTTACCCTGACTCACACTGCGTCCTGAGAAGAGAAACAGAGCTCAAATTAATTGAAAGAGAGATTAATCTAGCTACACTGAAGACAAAGACATATTGGAGACTGGGGTCAAGGGACTTGCTATTGAAATAAACAAGAGAAAGACGAATGGACGAGAGGAGCAGGCAACATCTCATCACACCAGAAAGCAAGGAAACCATCAAAATGGACATGGGAGCCAGAAAAATGGACATAGTTCCTACTGGCCCAGGACAAGGCAGTTCAAACATGATTTAGGGCCTGATGGCATGTTCTTGTATCCCAATGACACAGCAGGCTGAGGCAGGAGGATTGCAAGTTCTAGGCCAGCTCCAGCAATTTAGCAAGACCCTGTCTTAAAAAATTAAAAGGGTGGCGGATGTAGCTGAGTGGTAAAGTGCCCTTGAGTTCAATTTCTATTACCAAAGCAAATCAGCATCAATTAGCATAGTTTTAACTGCCAGAGACTAAGATGCAGTGGATATGGTAAAATCCAAGCCTTGAAAACAATGCTAAAAATAATACCCACATTAGCCAATTTTGGAAAGCATTAAGGAAACAATGCATGCTTTGGGAAATCAGTACACGAAAAGAAAAAAAAAAAATGAGTGTTCATTCTGCTTTTCTCATTTTGGAAGCATTCCAGGTAACAACTGAGGAAAGAATAACTGGGTAAGGTCATCACCATTTGGCCACCTCTAAAGAACAAATGGGGATCTGAGCAAGGATCGTGGATATCTGCTGGCATCACACAAAGAGCCGACAAGATACAATGCAACTCTGGTCGAGGGAATGTTGCCATCTTTGAAGTTTCCTGCCCCAAATATCCATACCTGAATCAGATTAATCGAATTCTGCATATCAACTGACAGGAAGTTTAAGGGACAGACAGGGGAACATATTAAATGGCATCTCGTGGGTGCAATCATCAAATCCACCTGCAGGAGCACTGACTGGAGAGTTGATAATATTCAGAGACTGAGATCATCTTTAAAAGAAATGATAACAGTACCATGGATAAGTGTTAAGAAAGCACTGGTCTTTTGGAGATATATTTGGAAACATTTCATGGGTGAAAGGATAGGATATTTAGGAAAGGGGTCAGCAAAATGGGAAGAGTGTATGGATGAAGCAAGACTGACTAGGAGTGAAAACTAGTGAAATTTAGGTGGTAGAGGTCCGTTAAATCATTTTCCCTACTTTTGTCTATATTTAAAAATGTGCACTGAGTGGAGGGCTCTTGTTGCTGCAGGGAAGATGGAAACTGGCGATGAAGGAGACATTTGTAGACAGAAATGATGAATGAATCAGAGCTGGATCCCGGGCACAGAGTTGAGGGAGGAGCACAGCTGAGCCTGAGCCCTGAAATCCTCTCCATCAGTGAGCTGCCAGGATGTGGCCTGGCATGACCCGGGTTCCCGCAGAGCCAGGCCCTGACTGCAGAGAGCTCCTCTGCCCTAAGGGAGCTGAAGAATGTTCTCAGCCCAGCTGGGAAAGTTGTCTGCCAATTCTTAATGATCTGTTCACTACTTGCAGCTCCAATGTCACCTATTCTGTGAATCCTCCCAGATCCCCCCCAGGCAGAAGCCGTCACTCCCTCCTCTGGGCTCCCCAGGCACCTGACAGACTTCCTTCCTGATGGCAGTCTGACGTGCATTTCGGCAGTTGTGTTCAGTCATTCTCCACTGTCATGTGCCCCTGGGATAGGCCCCTCGCTGGAGCCTGAGTCCCCCACATGGAGGAGGCCTGTGGATTATGAAACTTGCCCTAGCAGGTGAGCCCAGTCAGGCCCCGGCTGTAAATTGAAACAGAGAGTGGAGGGATGGGTGTGTGATTTTGGGGTCTATGCTTGTGTTCTTCACCCATGGCCAGGAAGGCTCAGTCAGAATGGAGACACTAAACTGTTGCCATAGTTCCCCGAACTGCTGGAGTCAAGTTCATGGAGGATCTAGGACAAAAATGATCCTGAAAGTCCTTCCCATCAGGGTATTTTCTGGGCCTCTTGCACCCTGCTCTGGGGCTTCAGAAGGTGAGCATCTATCTCTGTGCTGGGCCCTGGTTGGACCCAGGTTCTGCTGTGGACGGATGGCGGAGGCTTCCTTATGAGGTGCCATGGGGAAGACACTGCAAGTAAACCCAGTGTACTTGGAGGGAGCAGAAGGTAGGAGAGCCCAGATGTCAGATCCACAATCACTGGTCACTTTTTAAACCCCTCCATGGGGGAAGCTGGGCTGCCTTTACACCACTGTGCTGCTGCTACTGAGACCAAGTGGACTCCCTGGGAGCGCCAGTGTCTTGGCCACATTCCAACCTGTGTAATTACATTCAGCCTGTTAAACTCCCTCGCAGTCTCACTTGGATACTGTTTTCATTGAATTTGCTTTTTCAAATCAGCTTTCAGAGTGACATCTGCAGACAGTACGGTCCTTGAAGCTGCCTCATAAGGAGACACAGAGCAGAGCTCAAGACTTGCCAACACAGGCTTCGGGAGCTTCTGGCCACTCTCCTCACCCTGCTGCAGAGGCCAGGACTCCTTGGGGACTGCTGCTGGTGGATGGGGCAAGGAGATGGTAGAGGCCTCCCTTTGTCCTTCAGTTCAGGGAAGGGTGGCTCATGAAGGTGTCTGAGCAAGTGAGCTGCAGTTCTGAGCCACAGACTCATGGTATGAGCCCTCCTGGCTGTGTGACTCGGGGCAGCGTATGCCATCTGAATCGGATGCTGCTGAAGTCACTTCTAATTTTAGCATGATGGTTTTGGGATGCTTGGAATTGTCTCAGTACTATGAAATCAAATGTCTACCTTCAGCCAACAAGTAGGAGGTGGCCAGCAGAGGCTCCCTGGCTCTGTGGCAGTCAAGTGGGGACAGGATGAGCATAGCTGGGGCCTCCTGTTGGCAGAACACCTCCTAGCCAGAAGGATCCAGACAGCATCCCGTCCAATAATGGTCCAAACTTTCAGAGATGCAGACTCTTCTTGGAACTCCATATTAACAGAGAGAAAAGTGGAGCTGCTTGGTGGCATCTGCCTCCTTCCTCTGTTCCTTCTGCTATTCTCATGGGCATTGAATCACAAGCCTCTGGCAGTGTTGTCTGTGGTCACGGTCCCTGTGGGTTCTGGGCGTAGGTGAAACCAGGATAACTGCACCACACCCAGACACATGGGCCTGTCATGGAATCCTTGAGCACAGTTTGAACCCACAGATTCAGTGTAATCCCCCTCACTCTGCAAATGGAAAACAGGCTCAAGGTCAAACAGCTTATCAGGAGGCAGCCCAGGACCAGAACTCAGCTTCTAGTGCCATATCCCAAGTTTACTCACAGCACGCCCACCTTCTGTTGCTTCTAGTGATTCTGGACTGCAAGTACAAGGTTAGGGAGAATTCTTATCATCTTCAATGCCTATAGTCCCAGGTGCCCATGCAGATTTGCTGCATGCAATAGAACCAGGAGGCTATGAAATCATGGACCTGTGAGAGAGTCACCCGAGGCCCTAGAGACCAAGAGTGCCTATTTTCCATGTCTGGTGGTGTGCCCACCTTGTTTATACGCAGGTACACTGGTAAAATAAACTGAGCAGTCTGGCTTAGCCAAGAGTTCTGAATGTCCCCAGATACCTGCAAGCAGCTGGAATGGCATCTGACACACAGGACGGCTGGTTCCTGTTGGCCTAGGTGAGGAATGGACCTATCTATTTTCTACGAGGCAACCTAAAAATTCTCCCCCTGTGTAATGTTCTGTGCAGCAAAGACTAGGTAACTCCTTGCCAAAATGGTAAGAATAACTATTTCGTAGGGCCTGGGGGGGGGTAATTACTTGGTGATTTGAGTGGGTTCCCATATGTGCCTTTTTGAAGTTGTCCTGTGCCAAATCATCTTGAGTGATTACGGTTTGAAGTTAAGCATTGCCCACTTAAGTATTTACATTTTTCTCTCCAGTAATCCTGGGGGTTGCAATGAAGACAAAGAAGGCCAGATGGCCTGGGTTTAATGCCTAGGTCTGACCCACACCATCATCTTGGGCAAGCAGTTAACCTCTCTGAACCTCAGTGTCCTCATCTGTGAAGTGGTAATCATAGCAGTGCTGAATTCACAGGGCTTTCCTGAGCATGGGATGAAGTCACCTGTGTAGGATAACTAGTTTTGTTGTATTGTCTTAAATGTGATTTATTGACCATGAATTTTCCTCTAAGATGACTGGTAGAACCCCAACATTTTTAGTGCTCAGGAGAGGAGGACAGGGGGAGAATAAGAGAGATGGGGCACAGAAAGTGGGAAATGCGTGGCTGATAGGGACCCAGAGGAAGGAGAGCATTATGGAGTCTCCTTAGTCACCACCTGATCCTTTTTCCTACCTGGTTGGTTTTGGGGCACTATAGGAAAGGTTTCTGAGTCACAAGGGCCTCCTGAACCTTAGTTGTGCTTCGTTTGATTGCCTTGGTGATGGCTTCCTCCTGGTCCCCCATCATGTGATATAACTAGGCCAGTTAAAGTTGTGAAAGTTTTCTGACCCACTTGCATCCCATCCCTTTTTGGGCCACTCAAATGGCAGGCTTTCTGGATGCTTGTTGAACTCTTTGCAGGATTTGTGGTGGGTGGGCAGCTAGAAAAGAGGGCACTTTGATGAGTCACTGCATTGTTCCCAGTCCTCAGCTGGCCCCACCACCTGAGAATGTGAGGTGCTCCCACCTGAGAATGATAACAGCAACAACAAACTCCAGTTGGGGACTGGAACAAGGTTGGGCTGAGCAGTCCCAGATTGCTCTACCTTATATCACTTGCCTGCAAGGGAAATGAGCTACAGCAAGTAAGTTAGGAGGTCCCGGGTCTGAGTCCCTTCCTATTTCCATGCAATTTAGCATGAGTGATCTTAACAGGACCAGTTAGAAACCATTCTCCTTCTGTGTGCAAGTACCTTGACAATCCTAATATGTGGCAGGAACCATTCTGCTCTTGTCCTTTAAGAAAAGACTTGCCAGTCTCTACAATACAGTTAGGGCTGCTCTTAGCTTTCTGCTTGTTTCTAGAACTCCCAGATCTAATTCCTCTTCTTTATTAGATCTTGCTTTCTTAAAGTGATCTAATTTCTAAGCAACTAAACAAGATTGGAATAGGACAGGTGGGCCATAAGGGGCACTCCCTTTCCTCTGTGGCTCCTGGCGTGGCCCCTGGGGGAAGCACCAACAGTTTGAACTTAGAAACTGCTTTGAGCTCAGAACTTTCTCGTTTTATAGCAGCTGCAGACATGTGGGGGCCAGGCACAGCGCCCAGAGCCGAATGCCAGCAGTATCTTGTAAACTGCTTATTTCCAGTTGTCAAGGTTCTTCACACCCCTGGAGGGGGGAACCTGGCTCAGAACCTGTGGTCCATGTGGTCGGAGTCAACACAAACCAGGCTGCGGCAGCAGACTTCGCTTTTCCTGGCAAGCAGCCCCCACAGCTTCCACAAGCTTCTTCTGGGCCCAAAGATCTCACATGCTCTTGCCTTTGGATGAGACTAGCAATGGAACCTTCTGGGATGATAAATTCCAGAACTCTGGATGTCCTACGCTGGGATGAATGCCTATTCTGCTTGCAAGTACATCCGGTGAATCTATTCTTCATGCTCCAGATCTCCCACAGTTTGGAGAAAGTTCTTCCAAAAACACTAAAAACTTTGGGGCTTTCTTCAGTGACCTTTTCCTCCCAGTTTCTCTGTAGTGAAGTAGTAGAGGGGCCACTTTCCCTCCTTCACTTGCTCATGGTCCATTAGTGGGAAGAGCTGTTCCATTATCTGAGCCCTAATGAACCCACTAACTGGAATGAGAAGGGCTTGTGGGGGCGATTTAATTTGAAATTCAATGGCCCAGTTATTCTAGTGGGCTTTAATCTGGACCCCAGAGCCCACAGAGACACGTGTACCATGGCAGTCAGAGAGGTGTGCTGCTGTTGGGGAGGACCAGGGGCAGGGAGGAGGAGGCGAGCAGAGAAAGGAGGTAGGCCAGAGGAGCCCAGCTCCCAGTCAGTACTGCCCATTGTTCTGTTCGTAGTTATACTCCTTCAAATGACCCAGGCCCAGACTACAGTTCTGCATGCTCTGTGGTTAGCAGCTTCAGGGGCCTTAATCACACTCCTCCAGCTTTTAGACTTAATTCAAAATGTTCTAGAGAAAAACTTTGGCTTGCCTGTGGGTAGCTCGATGGCCTACTTCCATGTGGTAATAGGTGGTTCAGGCTGCTACTCCAGATACCTCATAGCCAAGGGGCACAGTATGGTCATCTTGGGACAAATCTTATATAAAAAAAATAACAGGTCTAAGTTGAATGCCTATTGCTGAGCGTGTTGGGTATTTATTCATTGGTATATTCCTTTATTAATTCATCCAGCCAGCCTACATTCAGAATCAGGAGCTTCCCATATTCCCTCTACACAAACCCCTTAATTGGGGGTCCCATTGCTTCAATTACAGGCTCTGATTGCGCTTGTTGAAGTGGAGTTGTTTCTTCTCTTTCCTGAGGCCAGAGTTCCCTCTTGTCTCCTCAGCGACTATGGCTCTCTCTACTGGCTCTCTCTCAGCATCTCTGGGTTCAAGTCTTTTCAGTGGTAAACATTCCTTTGGAATCCCTAACCTCTCCAGCTTCAACGTCCCCTCTCCTCCTGTTCCCAGCCAAATATGCAGACACCCGCTCCTTCCAGCCAAATCTGGCTCCCAGCCCTACACACCTGAGACTGCTTTCACACAGGTCAACAGCGTGAGTCTATCCAGCATGCTCTCCGTCCTTACCCGAGTGGCCACGGTGCCCATCGACCTCTCCTTTCTGGGATCACCTGGTCTATAGATGTCACTTTCTCTTCATTGATTCTTGCCTTTCTGGTGGCTCCTCACTGACTTCTCTACTTAGTCCTTAAATGTGCCTCCCGGGGCTCTGTTCCTCTCTCCCTCTCCCCACGCCCGTGGTTTTAGTTTACCTTCCTATCCCAACAACTTGCTACACCATATCCTCCACCCAGGACTCTGTCTTCTCTGCAGCTGTCTGTTTTGATATTTCCATTTGGACAGCCCAAAGGCATGTCAAATTTTACATTTCTGTTGCCATCTCCAAAAATCAGAGTCTCCCACATTCTTTCCTGTCTTACTTCCCTAATTGCTCCCAAGCTTCTCTCCCCACACTCCTCACATCCACCCAGAGTGGAAGATTCTAGAGTTGTAAGCATCTCTCCATGACCCCCAACACCCAGAGTTGGAGTCCAAGTCACCTTTGTCTGTCTCCTGGACTTCCAGGCATCATTGGCCTCCCCACATCCACTCTTGTTCCCTCCAATTCATTTCCCACAGTGTAACCTGAATGATCTTTCTAGAATGCAGGGATGGTCATGTCTTCTGCTTAAAGCCTCCCAACCATCTTAGGGTTACCTTTAAAATGAAGTGTAAAATATTTAATCTGACTGTTGAGACCCTTCACAACCACACTCTGTTCTTCTCTAGCTACTTTTTTTTTCTTTCTAGAACATTCTTTCCAAGATTGATCTCTTGGCAAGCCTATGGTAGGCTTTTATAGACTTAATTGTGTCCCTCTCCCCTTAATTCACATGCTGAAATTCCTAATCCTTAGTACTCAGAGGCGAGTGCCTTGGGAGATAGGGCCTTCAAAGATGTACGTTAGAATGAAGTCATTAAAGTGGCTTTGATCCAATCTGACTGGTGTCCTTATAAGAAGAGGAGATGAAAACATAGATACACAGAAAGGGAAGATCATGACACTAGAAGAAGACAATCATGGGCTAGCCAAGGAGAGATTCTCAGAAGAAATGAACTGCTCTAACACCTTGCCAGCCCCTGCCCCAGGCTTCTAGGCTCCAGAATTATGAGGAAATATCTTTTTATTGTTTGAACTACCAGTCCCTCTTTGTTGTAGCAGCTCTAGCAAACTCATACATAGGCTTTGAAGGCTGTTTAAATTTCATCTAGTCAAGGAAGACTTTTTTTACTAACCCTCATAAAGTCTTTCCAGGCCCTAGACTTCCCTTTTATAACTCTTCTCACACGTGGCAGGATTTTTTCAGCAGCTCTGTTCCTTGCCAGTCTTTGAGGTTCTATGAGAGTGGAAACTTGTATTTGTCCTGTTTATGACTCTATTGCTAGTGCCTAGCACATTGCCTGATATCTGGAAGACATTCTAGTAAGTATATGTCCATGATCAGCTGAATAAACAAGTGAACCAACCTGAACATATTAATAGGGGAATCCTCTGAGCCGGAGACTGCTGCTTCATGCAAACTGCCTCAACCACAGAATTGGACCACAACTGCTGGGTGTGAGAAAGACAATGGGAGCCCGGATGATCAATCTAGTCTATACCCTTAGTAGTAATTATTGATCAGGAGTCAATTGAAATGAGATCAAAATTTCAAAATACTATTAAAGGGAATGGTAGTGTGTATTCCATAATCAGGTTCTATTGGACCTCTTTATCAGACCTCTGTAGTGAAGTGCCTACCTGGTAAAGGTCAGATAAGAAGCTGCATTAATGGAGGGGGAGTTCTGGGGAGAGACAGTCAGAAGGAAGGTTGTGGCAAGTGGAACTGTCTTTACCCAAGGCTGATTTTTCCACAGGATCTCCCTGGAATCAGAAGAGCCCAACAGGCTGCTCCTGTCTCACAGCTACCAAAGATGGAAGGGGAGATTCCAGAGGGTTCCTCATGTACCTCAGTGCATGTCTCTTTGGACCAGATTTCTCTCTGAAGTTTGACCTTTCAAACTGAGATACCAAGCTTCTTCAGAAAAGGAAGGTAAATAGGTACCTGGGGTCTTCCTTTGTCCCTTTTCACATTTTCCCATTTTACTCCTTTCCCAAACGCTCCCTTACTTCAACTTTTCCATTTTCTCTCCAGCCTCAGAGTCTGAAGGACACTGGCCCAGGCTCACAAAATGTGACCCCCTCCCGCCAGCATAGGGCTGAGGTAGGCATGTGGGCCCACCAAATTCACTCTTGGGGAGTTGGACTTGGGCTCAGCAATGGCCAGTTGGCTTCTGCAGACAGCAGGAGCGAGGGATAGACATACGCAGCCGTAAGAACCTGGGGTTTTCGTGTGTAGTCACCTGTGCCTAGAAGTGGAGAATGCTGGGCTGTGGAGAAGGAAAGAGAGCAGAGATAAGGGGTGGGCAGGGAGGAGTGGGGGTGGGCCAGCAGGAAGAGAATGGCCTGGCTTCCCAAGATTTCTAGTTCTGTTCCAGAATGTTCATGAGGCCCATCCGCAGGGATTTCTGTGGATCTCCCAGCCCCTCTCTTGACCATGGCTGCCACTATTTTCTTTAAGCTGTTTTGAGTTGGTTTCCACTTTTCTTTCTTCCGTTTCCCTTTCTTTCTCTCCCTCTCTCTCCCTGGGCCCTCCCTCCCTTTGCTCTCTAATCCTCTTCTCCCCTCCTTTTCTCTTCCATTCCTTTCTAGTGACTGCACCTGAAGTGATCAGGGCTGGTAATAAAGAGCCCAGGCTGCAGACACCAGCTGTCCTGCCATGGGTTTCTTCCCAAGCTTGGGATTCCATCCTTTCACGTTCAGCCATGTGGCGAGAGGCCTCCTCCTCGGGCTTGGCCAAGGCAGTCTGGTTTTCTTCTCTGGTTTCCCCTAAGTTGTGTTCCCAAATCTAGCTCTGCTTCCTTGAGCTAATCAGCGTGTTTTTCTTGTGTTTCCAAGTTCAAAACCACCACCCTGGCAATGGAAACAAGTGCTTGCTTATTTTTATTATTAAATATGGGGCCGTCATCAGACACATTTTGTATGTGTGGCTTTCCCCCGACTGATCCTAAAAGAGAGACTGAATCCTACAGAGGGTCCTATTGTCCTCACTGGGTAGAGGTAACACAGCATGCATATGTGTATCTACATTACATATAGAATTGAATCACAGTCGTGCAATTTTAATCAAAGAGGGAGAGAATAAAACCCTTTAAGATACTTTGCTTGATCAAAATTTCTAGGCCCTATACTTCACATTTGTTAATCCTTCTGGAAGAAAAGTGCTACGGAAATGACTAAAGCGTGCTGGGTTTAGCCTATCGTTATTGAAAATGTTGTGGGTTTTTTTTTTTTTTTTTAGTTTAATTTGAACAGCAGCGTCAGCCAGGCTCACTTTAATTACAGTCTTCCGTTTCTATTGCTAGTTGCATCAAGCTCGGGAGAGTCGTAGGGTGAAGCAGGGGCTGGGTACAGGCAGGGGAAGCCTTCTTTCTGGGAGGATTTCAATTGCTTTTATATATAGTTTTTTTAGTGAGCCTATGCTTCACATACAGGGTGAACAGTTGGATTTCCAGCACAGGGCTTAGTGTGAAAGCCCTATCATTATTTATTTCTTCCCAAGGATAAACTTGCTCTGAGTTTTTGTTGTGGGGGTCCCCCACCCTCTCTGTGCCCCTGCTGGCCCTCTGAGTTATGTGAATCAAAGCTTCTCAAACAAATAGAGAAAACAAGGATGTAAGCAGGTGCTGGCTTCGGTTGGTCCCAGAGCAGCATGCTGTTGGATTCTACTGACTGTCCCTGGGACACTGATGTCCTATTGGTCACCCTGCTTCTCCCTCCAGTCCTGTTTGTATGGCCCTTCAGGCCCCTGTTCAGCCTCCACTGCTTCTGGACATCCACTGGTGCTGGACATCAACCGTCCCATGTCCTCTGGCCTCAGCACTGTGGGAACATCCTCTGTTTCTATCCTGGACCAACTCAGGAGCAAAACTCAAAAAATTCCCTCCCACAATAACACTAGTGAGAAGAGAGTTCATAGGTCAACTGAAGGAGACAGACATAAGGGATCTCACCCCAGCAAACGACTTAGAGGTTTCACTTGAGATGTTTTGTTTCTCTACCATCTTTCCTAGGAGTATCTTTCTATCTCCCTGTCCCCAGGAAGTGCCCAATGCAGGTAGCTGTCCTCTCCTGTTCATGCACAGCAAAATGCAGAGTCTATTACCAAAATCTCACAAAACCCCTACAGACCCCAGCGAAACCAAATGGTTATTGAGTTGACTAGACCCATTTTTTCAAAAAAGCCAATTTTATGATCATCTTTCATATATAGTCATGTCATTTGTCATAAGTGATGTAGCAAAATAAATCTTTCAGAGAGGTTTTTCTGCCTACAAGGGCAATAATTCCTTCTTCATGGTTGAATTTTTAATTGGGGGTTGTAAATATCATGTTGTTTTTAACATCCATTTGAACATCCCCTCCCTTTGGGTTCCCATATTGTTCCGTCCATTGGTTCCTTCCGGAAATTATTTCTTCTCCCCTCTCAGTGCCAGACGCTACTCTGGAAGCCTGGCTGGGAGCAGAGTGGAAGGGAGGCCACTGGGAGGCAGAGGTGCTGCCAGGGCTCCACCCCACCTGTCTCCTTCCTGGCCTCAAAGTCTTCCCACTGCAGGAAAAGTCCACAGCCCTTAGCCTCGTGGTGTGTAGGGCCCTCCACAGTCTGGCATCACCTGGATTTTCCAATGTCACCTCCTACCATTTCTCTGCCCTTTCCTCCCACCAAGGATCCCCATCTAATGCCATTAGTAGAGTGTTCTTTAATATGGTTCCTAAATTGTTGGCTTCTGGAGTGCTCCAGGGTCTTCCCCTCCTCACAGCCCACATCTCCTCCGTAGAAGGGCTGCATCGGCCATGAGCTTCTTGCTGGCAGAGTGCTGAGGCAGCTGTCCATGGTGAGAGATGGAGGGTCAGTGTGCATGTGGGCGAGGTCTCTTTCCTTCTTATAAAGCCATCGGTATCCAGTCTTGGGGCTCTTGACTTTTTCTGGTCAAAGAATATTTCATAGGATGCATGCAGCACAGTTTTGATACCATCCTGTCCATATTGTAGTAATTAAAAATGGGAAGCTAGAGTAGTGAGTTGGGCCCAGGACTCCATGTCCCAGGAAGAGGGGTTTGAAGCTCTCCCATCCCATCCTGTTTGGGGCAGGTGCTAACCTCTCTCTCTTTGGGACCCCTTCCCTTTGTGTCTCTAAGACCTAAGTTTGAAACAGCTTTCTCTTTCTTGAAAATTTGTATAGCTTCTACTTTTTCCGCTTCTACCCAAACTAATCATGAAGATTACGGAAGGCCCTCTGGCGCTTCATGGAGCCTGAGGTTATTTGTTAACAGTGTCAGTTTTTCTAGCAAACTCTTGGCTAAGTCATGCCAAGACTCAGGACAAGCCCTCCACAAATTTTTCCAGTCTCATCTCCCACTTATGGGTCTTTTCACCCCCTTTCTGCCAGCGGGTAAGAAATTTTACTTGCATTTTCCCCAGAAATCTTGAACAATTCTTTTTTCTAAAAGCCATCTGACCTGGGTAGAGTTTGTATCTCTCCTGCCTAATTCATGTGTTGAAGCCTTAACCCCTGATGTGATGATATTTCGAGATGGGATCTTGGGAAGGTGAGTGGGTCATGATGGAATTAGTGCCCTTATATGCAAGAGAAATTATCTCACTCTCTACCACATGAGGATATAGCAAGAAGGTGGTATCTGAAAACCAGAAATAAGCTCTGACCAGGAATTGAATCAGCCAGCACCTTGACCATAAACTTCCCAGGTTCCAGAAACATGAAATACAAATGTTGGTTAAGCCCCCTGGTTTATGGAATTCTATGCTAGCAGAACTCAGTGGCCGAAAACATCTCTGCTTGAAAATATCATGTCAGAAGAGGAGTAGAGTTCAGAACCAAGATCCGAACTGCCCACACCAGGTCTCTTTGGCTCCGAGAGGCTAATCTGATCTCTGTGACCATGTCCTAGACATCAGAATGGCTCTGCAGAGTGCTCTTCTTCTTTCTCTGTGGGCCCCTAGATGTGATTCAGACATGCTCCCTTTTTTATATAACCCTGAAACAGGACTGTTATCTTTTCACCCCGGAGTGTGAAGCTAAGACTAGGAAGAGAGAGCCCAAAGGACTCTACCTAATTATTTTTGGACTCATCACCTGCACTAAAGATGATTCTCATGTCTGGGGTGACTGGCGCTGGGGGTTGGACTTTATTCTACACCTGCAACCGCCAACCAACCTCCACTGTCCCCCAAAGTGAACAAAGCCATGCGTGCAGGAGAGACCATAGGTGCTCAGGACATCTTAAGGCCTTGGAGGTGGGGATAGAAGAAAACGCAGACGTTTAGATACTCACCCACACCCAGTCCCAGTTTAGCAACCTGTGTTCTGTCACCACTCAAGAGTATGGCCCTCTTGGCTCAGTCCTTTGGGATGGCCTGGAAGCACATCCCCTAGACCAGCATGAGGGGCCCTCTCCGATCTTCTAGCTATTTCTTTCCTTCCCACCCAATTATTTTTCTGCCCTTTTAACTCTTTCCTTGTCTTAGTCTGTTTTGTGTTTCTATAATAGGACTCCTGAGACGGAGTAATCTATAAAGAATAGAGATTTATGTTTTGCAATTCAGGAGGCTGGGAAGTCCAAGGTCCAGGGATGGCATTTGACAAGGGCCTTCTTGCTTTGTCACTCCATGCAGGAATACAGAAGGGCAAGAGAGCACATGAAGGGGTGTGAAAGGGGGCTGCGGGCATCTCTTTATCCAGAACTCCATCCCATGATAACTAACCTGCTTCCTCTATAACAGCATCAATGCACTGAGGAAGACAGAGCCCTCAAGACTGGATTGCCGCTTCAAGGCCCCACTTCCAAATGCCCTTGCAGTGGGGATCATGCTGCCAACACAGGAACCCTGGGGAACCTGTTCAAATCCTCGCTTTGCTCTTTCTCCAAGATTCCTTTCCTCCTGCTCTTCCTCTTCCTCAGACTCCACTAGAATTTGAGGAGTTTAAAGTTTTCTTCTGCTCTCTTGTGAGCTTTAACCACTTTGGGTCCAGACTGGGGCCAGGCATGCCGTCCGTTCTTGCACCTGGTGAAGGACACTTGTGGTGGTGACGATTCTCTGCTCTTATTTGCAATTGTCCTTGCCTCTTAAATACTTTAAGTTCCTAAAATCAACTGGATAGGTCACAAATGGCAAGGGTTTATTTCTGCCAAAAATCCTTGTCAGTTTTACATTTGAGACTCAGAGCCTCCTTGCTAGCATAACCTTGACCCTAAATTTTGAAAGGGCAAGGGTTGGAGCTAGGTCATACTGCCGCACTTCAGATACATGACAACTGAGAGATGGTCTTCCCTGAGATGTGTCGTTTTTTATTTTATTTATTTACTTATTTATTGGTACTGGGGATTGAATCCAGGAGCGCCTAATAACTGAACCACATTCCCCACATTATTTTGAGACACAGTTTCACTAAGTTGCTTAGAGTCTTGCAAAATTGCTGAGGCTGGCTTTGAGCTTTTGATCCTCCTGCCTCAGCCTCCTGAGCCACTGGGATGACAGGGGTGGGCCACAGCACCCCGTGAGAACTGTCATTTTAAAGATGAGAAGGCTGAGTCTTACAACCTCCCGCCCCCCTCACCATGGACACCTGGTGTCCCCTCCAGGACCTCCAATGGGGAAGAAGCTCTCCTTAGAGGCAGCTGGCTCACTGTGTGGAGCATTTCTTTCCCTTATTGAAGGAAAACGTGTCTCCTCTTGTTCCTGCCCAGAGGTTCAGCCTTGCCTCCTGGATTCAGCACCTCTTCTACTGCTATTAGTTCTCACGGGAAATTGCTGGCCTCCTTCTTCCTTCCTCCAGGTAAGACTACCCTATTTCCTTCCATGGCGAGGAGCTCTGTCACCTCTGGGAATCTGCTTTAGGACTGGTTGCCTTTCCAAACAAGTAAACATGCACCCAACACTCCTGACACAGCTGCGTGGGGATTTTTTCCCACATGGATCATTTCTCAACCCTCTGGACACTGGTGTGAGCTCTACATTCAGTTATGACTCTAAGTTCCTGGAGTTAGTGCTGACCCTGCGGGGTAAGGGCTCAGTCCCACAAGACCAACCCCATCTCAGAAGCTAATCGCAAGTAGTGGGTCCCCAGGTTACCTATGATTCTGTCTGATTGGCTACAAATCAGGGGTCCCCCTGAGGTTTCTCTCAGGTTCCATAACTGGCTACGCTAGCTCACGGCACTGAGAGGAAACACCGTGGTTTACTGGTTGGTTATAAAGGATGTGATAAAGGATACAGATGGAGAGCAAGATGAAGAAGTGCATAGGGCAGGGTCTAGAAGGGCCCTGAGCACAGAAGCTTCCAGTCCCTGTGGAGCTGGGGTGGGTCATCCCCAGCAGGTGGATGTGTTCACCCACCCAAAGCCCCCATCCTCGTCTTTCAGAGATTTCTGTGGAGACTTCATCACATTGGCACAATTTTGGCTACCAGCTCCACCTCCAGTCCTTCTCCCTCCCTGGAAGATGGGGAGATGGGACGTTCCAACTTGTAATCTCAGCCTGGCCATTTTGGTCACCAGTCCCCACCCAGGAACCCACAGGAGTCACTTTATCAGAAAAAAAAAAAATGATGCTCTTGCCACACAGGAAATTCCAGGGATTTAGGAGCTCTGTTAGCACCTGGGGTCAAAGACCAAGTGGTAGGGTGAAGGATGCAACTGTGGCCACCCTGTCCCTCAGTATGTCACAAGGGGGTTTTAGGAGTTCTGAGCCAAGAACTGGGGCAGAGGCCAATTCTACACGTGTGAGTGTCCTGTGTGTTTATTATGCCACACCTTCCTTCTCCCTTCATGGGCCCTGAGTACACGGGATCACAAGTGTCCTTGGGGGCCACCCTGCACTGCCTTCCACTTCCAGACCACCCAAGGGTAGCTAAGCAGGAAAAGAGGCCACCGTGCTTGGGAGTCCAGCACCGGAGATGTCACTGCCTGCCACCACTGCTCCCCAAGCTGTTCCTCTGCTCTGTGGCCAGGAGCACAGCCAGCCAGGAGCGTCGTGGGAGCCAGACAAAGACACAGATGCGGCTGCTGGAAGCTGGAAGGAGGCTCGGCCAGCCGGGCTGGGGGATGGCTCCTGGAGCACGCAGATAAAGATGTCGCCGGGAGTGGGAGCCTCTCCACCGGCCATTACCAGGCAGCGATGGCGCTGAGTGGCTATTCCCTGGTGTGGCCGGGGCGCTGTGCCATCGGGGCCTGGGCTCCAGCGGTGGCCGGCAGCATGGGTCTCACAAAAGGCTGAGCAGTTGGCATTTCCAGTTGAAAGGCAGTTTTTGGAGGGTGATTTCTTGGCTCCTCTAATTAACGAGAAGCAGAGGTTCCAGCTTGGCAGACAGAGCTGCCTCTGGCCTCGGGCACAGCTCTACGCTCCATCCTGCCTTCAAGTCTCAAAAAAAAAAAAAAAAAATCTTGGAATCAAAAGAGTCTTTAGGTAGCTCCAGTTTTCAAATTTAATAGGGACTCACAGGGCAGAATGGAGGGGCTCTGTGAGGCCCACAGCCCCCCACCCTTGCCTTTGGGAAGCACTGAGTCCCGAGCCCTTTCCCTGGTTTCCCTGCCTACCCCAAAGGGTGGATTATTTCTCTGCTTTAGAGACCCCCAATCCCAGAGGAGTAAAATCTAAATGGCCCCCACACTGGCACCCAGAGTTTTCAGTGGTTTCCCGCTCAGCTGGATCAAAATAATTCCAGTCTCTGAAGGAACACTTCACTTCCCATGGAGACCTGGTCTTCTTGTCCTTAAATGCTATGGGGGCTGAGTGGAGGCCATCTCCCAGGCTGTCATTGCATTGAAGTCCAGGGCCCCAAACCCAGGCAGCCTCCAGTCCTACCATGAGCTGCTCCCACCCCCACTGCTCTTTGTCCCCAGAGTCATGGAATATCTCTGATGACTATATAAAGGAGGTCGCTGGGGCCCAGAGAGGGCAAGAGGTGTGGTCCAGGTTACACAGCAACTCCTGTTGAGCCAGGACTTCATGCATTAGAGGAGTAGAGGTTATGTAATGCCAGATTCGTGGGACCCCAGTAGACCTCCAGGAGCTGAATCCGATGCAATCACACAAGAGCTCCAGCCTGGACTCACAACTGTTTCCGACGCAGCGGTCCCAGGGACTGAGTCCTGGTCCTTTGTTCAGGGAGATTTTATAGGTTTTGGGGGGATACTCTATGCGTCACAATATCACACAGCAAATCATTCCATACCGCGGGAAAATCAAACAACAACTCTTAACATTGATTAGCACATTCATTGGCGGGAACAAGTTGGGTAGGGGTGATTGGTTAGTACAAGAGGGGGGTTCGTTTGAACTGATTGGTTTAGGCCACGAGGAGTGTACGTGCTAAACTACATGGTTTCCCAAATTATTATCAACCACCATAAACTACTGGGGGGTCATCTGGCATTCCAGGTATTTTCCCTGTCTCATGCTGATTGGAGGTTGCTAGGGGTTGCTATGGATCCTCTCCTGGCCTGACTGAGTCATGGACACCTGGCGCTGCAGATCTCTCCAGTTATTTGCAGACAAACAACACAGCAGGGTGGATATGTGCTTAGGAGTGCTCTGTGGGTTTTTCCAAGGACAAGGGTCATGCCCCCTCCCTCTGGACAGGCCTTGAGGTAGAAGCTGCTGCTGTAATTTATTTATTTTTTTAAAAAATGGAGTCACATCGTTTTCTCAGTTACGCCTCTCCTCTGTGCCCCTGAAAGTCCTTTCTGTGCTGGGCACACTGTGGCTACCCTTGAGTGCTGCTGCCTTGATCGATTTCCTCCCATCTCCTTTCGGTGGTTTCTTGTTGGAAGAAATGACTCTGGCATGAGCAGATCTTGTCAGAAGGAGGACCCATGGGGAGTGTGAGAGCTCTTCTGCATCCGCCCAGAGGCCTCTGCTCTGTTTCTGGCTGATCTGGAGGACCGGTGTGTTGGGGGGGGGGGGCTGTCCCAAGGCCTTGGGTGGGGATACTTCCTGCTGTGCCTCTGGCTGCTGCTCCTGGTGATCATAAGTGATTATCTCCCCCATAAACGTGATAGATGGCCTCTCATCAGACAGAATATCCGCAGCTAAGCATATCGTGCTCATCTGCAAATCAGTTATTCTGTGTCCTGTGGCCCTGTGGAGAGGGCCCACAGGGCCAAGCCACAGTGAATGCAGGTTGCATCGCAGGATTCATGACCCGAATTACTTTTCTTCCAGAGGCTGAGCTGGTGGTGGAGGCTGCAGGGAGAGTGGGTTCCTTATTCCCTCTCATGCGTCCACCCGTAGGAATTCTAACAAGAAGTTGATTGTCCAGTCTCATAAAAAGCAACACATTAGAGCCAACAAGACCTGGGGGTAAGGTGGGGGAATCCGAAGATCTGGGGCCCCAGGGAAATAGCATCCGTGGAAAGCCCACGGGCTGAGTGAGAGTCTCAGGTCTGTGTTCTAGTCCCAGACCCACTTCTAAAGTGCTATGTGATGTTGGATAAGTGGTTTGGCTTCTCTGAGTCACTACTTTCTCATCTGTAAATAATGTGTGGTTCTTCATGGCTATAAAGGAAGTGACAAAGTGATTCAGGTGCCTATGATCATAATAGGTTTTATTTACTGAATATGCGTAAGGGCAATGCTCACAGCAGTGTAAGGAATCAGTACTTTTATCATTTCCACTTAAAAAGCAAGGAGCACAAAGCTCAGAGAGGTTCAGTAATTTGTCTTGCCGCAGTCCGGGTGCAGCAAAATAATCCGGAGGTGACGAGCAACTTATGTAGATTGATACAGCAGGAGTGGGAGTCATTTATTGTAGGACAGGAGGGGTATATATACATTCCACACAGCTTATCTTAATTAACATAAACTAGATACAGCAGTCAACCAGTAAGGAATCTCCACACTTAATGGCTCGCTGGCGTTACTTCACAAACCACTCCCTCTGGCAAAATGCCAGGCGCCATCTTGACTTGTTTACAGACCCTAACATTTCCCCCTTTTGTTTAATTTAAATAACGACCATAGTGGTTTTTACATAAACACCATAAATAATCTGCTACAAGCAGAAGGGGAGGATACAAAATGAATTCAAATATGAGTAGATCAACTCAAATCACTTAACGACTTTCAAAAGTTATTGGGAGACATAAATTGGATAAGGCCTTATCTAGGCATACCAACAGGAGAGTTGGGACCTTTATTTGATATCCTAAAAGGTCCATCAGATCCAAATTCACCCGCATGTTAACGTCTGAAGCAAGAAAAGCATTAAAAATTATTGAAACATATATGGAAAATATGCATTTGGATAGAATTGATATAAGTTTGCCTTTATTATTTATTGTACTACCAACAAAAAATATTCCTATAGGAGTATTTTGGCAAGAAGGTCCATTATTGTGGATATATTTATCTTATTCTCCTAACACTATTCTTACTAGGTATCCTGAGGCTGTAGGACAATTAATACTCAAAGGAATAAAAGCAGCAAAGGGAGTGTTTGGAATTTCTCCCAATAAAATTATTACTCCAT
>NW_026000048.1:10780951-10820350 GCF_001458135.2 Marmota marmota marmota | reverse complement strand
ATTTGTGTGCACACTTGTGTTTTGTGTTGTATGTCTGTGTGTGCGTATGTCCATATATCATATATGAGGAGCGCTCATGAAAAAATGGATCTGAATTTTTTTTTATTCATGTGATTTTAATGGTTTAATTTAAATTGGGTAAACAGCTGTTGAGGATTGTTTTAATATGTGTACAAATAAGGAGGTTAACAGATCTGTTTGTTTACTTTAACCTTTCCTTTTCATTATATTTAATAATTCTGTTCAGGATAATGTAAATTGTTCAGAAAATTGTTTTCTTAGTACCAGTTGGAATGTTACATATTTTTTTTTTTAGCCGTCATTGCCAGAATTCCTATCTTCATCCCAGTGCCGGTGAAGACAAAGATAAAACCAAACTACAGCTTCTTCAATAGCTATCACAGTAAACTGTATAAACTGATGCATCAATGAATAATAACTCAACAAGTAATGCTCAGTCAAGGAGTCAATTTACTTTGGGAGGAAATGGACATATTGATGGATTCCTCTGCTTTGAACTGCTTGCAGAACTTGCCTGGACTACGTATCACTTGTATGCATTGTGAACTACCTGTTGGTGCAGCGAATTGTGGTAGTGCTGGTGTATCTTTGCTGATGGTGGCACCAGTGATACAATTTTTCCAAAGGAGCCATCAATTGGCTTGGTGTCGTGACATTTCTGTATCCTCCTCCCTTCTACTAGTGATGGTCTAAAATTTGGGGGCCAACAGAGGTGAGGCAAAGAACCTCACCCCCCCCACACACTGGTGCAAAGGCCTATCCACAAGTATGGCTGTATGCTGGACCGGTAGTCAGTGATGGGTAAGATCCAATTGCAGTGGTACCAACCTAAGACAGGAGGCTGACACCTAGAGGTCAGCTCATCCAATGACGGGTAAGAACCATATGTTGTATTGGACAGCCTAACAGGCACGGTCCCTAAGCCACATTCCTTGTTGTTCAATTAAACAGAAGGGGGGAGATGCTGAGAGCCATAGCAAAGTAGGAATGATGCATGGCATTTTTGGTTGAAAGGTGATGCCACTGGTTGAAAGGTGATACAAGCCATTGAGATGATAATGATTATGTTAAGATGTGCATTCAATTGGAGATTAGACCCTTGCTGTCCCCCTCGGCCTGCTACTTTGGGGCTCTTTCGGGACTCCCAGAGAGTTCCCATTGGTTGGGGAAGTGCGGTAGGAGGGAATTCCGGAGGAGGGATTTCCTGTTGGTGTAGTGTGTCCCGGGAGAAGGCCGCATGCGTGGCATTCGCGGGAGTTTTGGAAATAAAGTTTGTTCCTGCTTGAGTGGCTCATGATTTTGTGCCCAGCCAGACTGCAGCATGTCTGAGAACACACAGCTAGTGAGTACAGAGCCGGCATGGAAACCCAAGCCTGTCTAGTCTATAGCCAGAGTTATTCACACGGGACTAACCTGCTTCCTAGCACTTGAACTTGCAGGTTTTTAGTTTTCCAGATCAGAAAAAATAGAGCCATAATTGGCTCCATGCTCCCTCCCTCAGATGCTCTCAGGTCTCGGGGACTTTAAAGCTCTTTGGAGGAAAATTCCAGATTTCACCCTATCTTCTTGATAGTTGTTTTTCTACCTGCTGCTGGCCTGCAGGGTGGAGGTGGCATAGCAAGGGACAGTGGCCAGGGAGACCTGCTTGGTCTCTGGATCTGTCCCTGCCCAGCTCTATGTTAATGGAGGAAATTCCTTTTAAATCCCCAGGATTGCATTCCTCATCTCTAAAAAATGAGGAGGTTGGATCCGAAACGTGGTCACACCTCACAAATACTCAGGGAGGTTTTAAAAAAAATCCAATGCTGAGCCCGGTATGGTGGCACATGCTGTAATCCCAGCTACTTGGGAGACTGAGGCCAGTGGATCACAAGTTCAAGGCCAGTTGGGGCCACTTAGCAAAACCCTGTCTCTAAACAAAACATTAAAGAAAAGGGCTGGGGGTGTAGCTTAGTGGTGGGGCAGTCCTGGGCTCAATCCCCAGTGCTATGAAAAAGAAAGATCAAAGAAAGAGAGAAAAGGAAGGAAGGAAAGAAGAAAGAAAAACAGAAAGCAAGCAAGCAATCAGCTCCGCCAGGGGTTGGGCACTGGCCTGTCCCCAGCTCCTTAGGTGATTTTAATTGCACATGGCTGAGAACCACTGGCTCAGGGGACTTCCAGGGTCCCCTACCACTTTTAAATCTATGTTGTTAAAATTCATTGAGTATCAGTCATAAAAAAGAATGAAATTATGGCATTTGCTGGTAAATGGGTGGAACTGGAGAATATCGTGCTAAGTGAAATAAGCCAGTCCCCCAAAACCACAGGCAGAAGGTTCCCTGTGATATGAAGATCACACAACAAAGGGCAGGGGGGGGCAGGAAGGGGAAGAATAGAAGTTCATTGGATTAGACCAAGGGGAATAAAGGGAAGGGAGGGGAATGGGAATAGGAAAGACAGTAGAATGAACCGGACGTAACTTTCCTATGTTCATATATGAATACACGGCCCGTGTAACTCCACGATATGTATAACCACAAGAATGGGATCCTAACTAGAATAAGTCCCACTTCACGTATGTATAACATATCAAAATACCCTCTAATGTCATGCATATCTAAGAAAGAACAAATAAAAAATTGATTAAAAAATTTATTTGAGTGTCGACTATCGTTCCAGACTCAAATTAATTTGACCTATGATCTAACCTTAAGTTGAATTCACACCAACGTCGAGGGGAACAACAGGGTGGAGAGATGTGGCACCAAGGCTGGGGTTTGTTTCAATCCTGGTCCCTGCCAGCTTGCTCCCCTTGTAGACAGACACCCGTTTCCCTCTCCCACTCCATTTCCTTATCTGTCAACTCACCTGTGTCACCTCCTCTGCAGAGATTTGCAGACCTAAGACCTGGGTGCAGTGGTGAGCGTGCGGCAGGCTCTGATTTATTGGGCCAGGATGCGTGGTGACATCGCCCTTCACAGATCCTCTTCTTTCTGTCTCCTTAGCACGTCACAGCACCGTTATGTGGGTTGAAATGAATGAAAATTCCGAATGATATTTTTCAAAAATGTAATTTGTGACAACGATGAAGAAATCAGTCTCCCTGGGATAGGCAATCTCTTCCAAACCAGGAAGGCGTGCCCTTGGGCACATGTCGCCTTCTGGAGTCCAGTATTTCACAAGTTGGCAGAAATGACACAGAGGAGGGTGTCAGAGTCCAACAGATGTTGGCCCAGGTCCCACACCTGCCTCGGGACAGCCGTGTGACTAGGGGAATGACCCTTACACTCCTGCCAACCTCCATATGCTCTCTATAAAATGGAGAGAAAACTAACTTGCCAGAGCTTTGTGAGGAGACACGGTGACACGCTGCACGTCGGGTCTCACTTTGTCACATTTAGTGGAAGGAAGAGGCAGCCCGGGCTCCAGCCAACCCTGGGGACACGGCAGCTTCACATCTGACCTTCTTCTCAAAGGTCCTGGAGAAGGTCCCAGCTCTGTCTCCGTTGAACCCAGAGCATCCTCAGGAGAAGAAAGCCAGTGTCATGGCTCGGGCTCACCTTCCCATCAGACATGCTGATCAGTCCTGTTCTTTAATCAGAAAAGGTAGGATATTGGCTACAGCATTGCTATAGATGGGACTCTGCTGTCCCCCAACCTATATGCTAATATCTTAACTCCAAGGGGATGATATCAGGAGGGAAGACCTTTAGGGGGCGATTATGTCATGAGGGTGGGGTCCTCGGGATGGGATTAGTGCCTTGATGGAAAAGGCCCCAGAGCTCCCTGGGCGGGAAGGGGGGTTGGGGAAGGGGGAGGAATGTCCATTTGTGAGCTGGGAAGGGTCCTCATCGGACACCATATTGATCAGCGTGTTGGTCTTGGATTTCCCAGCTTCTGGAACTAGAAGAAATAAATTTCTGCTTTTGTAAGTCACCCAATTTATTGTATTTTTGTTATAATAACCTGAACGGACCAAGAAAAAGCACAGTTCAAGGAAACAATCTCCACGTTGATTTTTTTTCCTGTGTGATTTTCACTCCTTCGCTCTTCATTTCCTTCTGAACCAGGAACTCCTCTCACTTTTTCTATGGAGGGCCAGATAGTCAATGAGGCTGCGGACTCACTAGCGTATAGCTGGCCACATGGGCTCTGTCACAGTTACCTGACTCTGCCGTTGTGATGCAAAGCCGCCATGACAGTAAGTGAACCAGTCAGTTGGCTTCACTCAACCAAACCTTGATAGTAAGAAACAGGCCACAGGCCAGATCTGACCCTCTGCCCTGGTTTGCTTGGGACATACCAGGGACCGAAAGACTAAACAATCAGAGCCAGGGTCCATGAAATTTAAATTCTAATGGGGGAAGTCAGACAATAAACAGTGAATGCAATACCTAGGTACAATAGTGAGGCTGTCAGAAGGTGAAGTTGTGTTCCAGGGAAGCAGAGGGGTCTGGTGGTGTGGGCTGGCACCCAGGGCACCATCTCTTCTAACTCTGCATCCAGTGAGCTCACCTTGATGGCTGGCCAGGGGCCAGTTGGGGATGTCTACACCATGGAAGTCAGCAGTGGCCATTACTCAGGGAACCGGGTGTTGGACCAGCATACCACTGGTGCAAGGGGATGGAGGGAGAATGCTGGATTTTCATTTTAAAAAGAATAATCATGGTAGGCTTCATGGAGGAAGTAACCTCTGAGCCAAGGCACAAGGGGTGAGTCCTGTGGTACCAGGGGAAAGAGTCCTGAGGAAGGAGCAGAGGTGGTAGGAGGTGCGTGGCATGCTGGAGACCAGCAAGGGCATCAGTGCAGCTGGGAGAGAATCCGTGAGAGGGAAGACAGCAGGAGCCCAGGGCCCTCAGGAGTGGGAAGATGGGCCATTGCCAGGAGTGGGGGTGGGGCTGCTCCTCACAGGCTTCAACGGAAATCCAGGTGCAAGTTGGGGACAGCTCTGTTGCCGGTGATCACAGTGGAAGTGTTAGGAGAGGTGGCACCCACACGTCACACTGACGAATCAGATGTCAAATGTGAGAAAAACGGAGTCGAGTACTTAGGTACCAGGGCTGAATAGCTGGAAGGATAAGAGAGCAGATCAGACCTGTTCTGACAGAAGTTGAAAGGTAGAGTTCAAGTCCTAGTGAAGATGTGGACCAGGGAGTTGGACAGAGGATCTTGGGGTTCAGAGGGGTGATACAGGCTGAGGACGCAGAGTTGGGGGTGTCCACAGTGGGTGGTGTTTATCAGAGATCATCAGAAAGAAGAGTACCAATGGAGCAGAGGGGCGTCCGGGGTCAGCCTGGGCCCACCCATGTCTGGAAGTTGAGATGTGACCGAGTCAAAAAGAGGTCAGAGTACAGAGAAACTACTTTCTTTTTCAAATGAAACCATTAGAACTCACAATGCAAAGGCCAGCTCACATTCTCCCCACAGGGCCCCTCTGCAACCACGCCAGCTCAATGTTCTCTTTCTCTCCCTGGGAGCATGCCCAGTAGTTCCTATACGGGTCATTCATTTGGCACTCTGCTGTCTTGGGCCAAGGATGTGTCCCAAGGGAAAGTCTCATGATGGACACGTCCTAAGCCCACTGTGTTCTCACATGGAACACAGAACTCCTGACAGGTGGCTTGAGGTTGGAGAGAAGGACTGGTGGGGCCTGTCTATTCTCTGAGCACCATTTACCGAGCAGCTAACATATGCAAGAAAGAGGGAACAAGCATTTCAACGTGGAGAGAGGAGAAGCAATTTTGACAAATCTATCAGACTCTCAGATCACAGAAGGGGAAAAAATCAACTGGAAAGAGAATGCCCACTTCCTGAGGGAGAATGACTGTCCCCAACCTCACCCAGGACCCGAGTTCCCTTGCAGGCAAGGTCCATGGCACCCTGGAGGCTGTGGACTCACTAGGCCAACCCTCTCTGTCCCTTGGCCTCCCTTTGTTCTTTGGTCAATGTAGGAGAAGGCGTCTGGCTTCCTCAATAGAATGTGGGAACTCTAGAACTGGAACCGGAGAGGAGTCACTTGGTGGCCCAGTAGAAATTTCACGATGCTCCAGTGACCCTACACTATCACCGGAATTCACAGAGCTCCTGACCGCACCACTCCTCCTGGAAGTCAGCCATCCACAGAAGCATTGCTCAGGCTGTAGTCACCAGGAGCCACTTCTGAGCCTCATGGTGATCTCCAGGAACACAGATGAAGAGCAGAGATGCCTCACTGCCAACCTGACATCTAAGGCCAGACTTTCTCTGGGTCAACTATGCTGTTCACTTTTGTCCTTGAGCGTTCATTCACATGGAGATTTCTGGATCACTTTCATTTTTCTTCTGTGCGGTCACTGTGGCCAGGAGGCTCCCCCTGAATTGCTGTTGCTCCTTTTCCCCTGGGAGCTCTCTCTCCATTGGGTACTGTTCTTGCAGCATTTCCTCGTCAGTGTCTCTGCCTCCCTGTCGGTCTATCTGCGCTGAGCCTTAGAAAGCAGAACCCATGTCCTCTGCTTCTCTGTAAATCTGAGCTCTCTGCATTGCAGACAGATGACTGACCTCTCTTGAAAGTTCAAAGTGCCATGTGATTTTTCTGAAAACCAGGACTCAAAACAGTGCCCTGCATGTGGTTGAGCTCAATGCTTGTTTGAATAAAGGGAGCCCTTTGAAAATGCCCTCTCCTGGCTTCTTGCCTCTACAGAGACATGGACCTTTCTGACCACAGCTTTCCCATAGATTTTATCCTCCACAGCCAGCAAGAGGAGGTCTGAGTCTTTCAGCCCACCTCCTATAGTTTCAGTCTCCCCCTGGTCCAGGTTTATGTGATACTCAGTCATTCTAGCTGTTACCTACCCCTTGCCCACCCAATCGCAGATCTGGGCCAAGGCTTGGGGGAATTGGTCTGGGCCTGGATTTCTGTCCTCCAGAACTGTGAGAGATAAATTCTGATTATTTGAAACTCTCAGGTTTGTGGGGGTTGTCATGGTAACACTGGGAATTGAGTACAATTACTGTTGTAGTGTTACGGAGGTGTGTTCAACACCTCCTTCTTTCCCTTTATAGACCAAGCTCACTGAACTTGGAAGCTGGAAGGTGACTGGATGGAGGACCCATTTGGAGACAGAGAGGGCATACAGTGGACAAGCTGAGCAGAGCCAGGTGAGGGGATGTGGGGTAGGGGTGCTGGGAGGCAATCCTGTTGAAGAGTTAATGAGCCTCTTTCTATCTTTCCTGATCTTGCCAATGAGACATGCTCCCTGTGGATGGAGGACACAGAGTGGATTCCATAGACTCAAAAAACCAGTGGACTTCCCCGAGTCCCCACGCCCTCCTAAGCCTGGACCTGCTGCCTCCCTGCAGGAGGGGTGAGCGGGTGGGGCCAGCCCATCTTGCTGGGACAAGAGGTTGAAATGTGCACATCTATCCAGCAGGTACATGGCTAACTCATCACCTTGGTCTATGTGATGATCCCCCAGCTCAGGACCAGGGAAAAGCCTCCCCCCACCCCACCACAAGAGAATACCTGGGAGGAGGCCAAGATGGTTGGACAACCATCCCTCCTCCTAGCCCTCAGCACACCCTTCACATCACCCAGGCTGCCTCCCACTCCCAATTCCTGGCTCTACTGGCAGCTCCTGGCCTTCCCCATCTCAGCCAATGATAGCTTTACTTCCTCTCTTTCCCTCACCTTCTCCATGCAATCCACCAGGAAACTCAACCAGCTCTGTCCCCAAAGGACACCAGGAATCTGCCCAGTTCTCACCATGCCATGCTTTCTCCTGCATCCAGTCCACATTTGTCTCCTGCCTGCATGGTGACTGTTCCCTCCTGACCTCCCTGCCCAGCCCCTGGCCCTGACAGTCTGTTCTCAACATGGCAGTCGCATGATCATACCACCTCGGTGCCCATGTCACCTGATAGGGGCCAGCACATATACTTCTGGGGACAAACTCAAACCATATCCAAACAATAGCATAAACCCAGGAAGAACATCAGGCAGGAAATAATATTATTGGATTTGCCTTTTTAAAAAAAACCCATCCAAGGCTTGTGTGGAGAACAGTTGACCGTAATGGCACAGGGGAGGGCTGAGGCAGGAGCCTAGGTGAGGACTGAGGAGATGGGGCTCAGGCGAGAAGAAGAGAAGCAGGAGAGACTCAGGGGACATTTTCAGGAGTAAACCCAGGAAGGAGCCAGTGGTGGAGCTGAGAGGTGGGTCGGGGGTGAGGTTTCACACACAGATTCCCCCCACCTCACGCTTGGGTGAATGGGGCCTAGCACAGGCAGCATGGGATACATACTCATTCCCAGTCCTTGTGCCAGCCCCTCTTCTCCACTTCTGGGGACAACCCAGTAGTGGCATCCTAGGTTTCTCAGTCCCCGCCCTTCATGCCTAGGGCCAGGAGAAGCCACAATAATAAAGCAAGAAGGCTTTCCAGCACCCAGGCCCTCTCTCTTGATTTTTCTTTTTCCAGTTGAAAATCCTGCAGATGTCACTGATTGGCCACGCAAGAGCTGTGACTCTCTAACTCCACGTAATGTGTAATTATAGCAACACAAGCATAAAATTACCAAGGACGAGGAGCGGCAAAGTAATTATATGATTCTTTGTTACTTGGAGGGTCTTTTTTTTTTTTTTTTTCTTTTTAAGTTGATTCCATTAAAAGCACCAGTTTGGTGGTGTTGGGGTGGAGGGGGCGAGGAGAACAGGTGGCAGATGGGCAAGAGGACGAGTGACACTGACGGGGAAGTTCAGCATCACCAGGGCTCTGAGTCAGGGGAAGTAGCCTGGGTGGGGTGAGGGAGATGGGTGTGTCTGCCTTCAGTCCAATGCTCCTGTGTCCCTCAACCCTCCTTAGCAAATAGTACCACTCTAGGACTCCAGAGTCCTTTCAGAAGGAAAGGGGTCTTCTCCAGGGTGGGGTAGGGGCAGGAAGATGGAACAGGAGGAAGAGGCTGGGAATGGACATTTCTGGGCAGTTCTGGCCTCTCCATGAAGGGGTGCAATGCACTGTGACCCTGTACCACGCACGGCACTACATACCACCACCACTGAACTCCTGCCCTATCCTCAACACGAGCCCCCAGTCCTCTGCCACACATGCTTCCCACAGACCCCTCAGCAGCTGGTCTTGCAAAGATCCCAAAAGCTGACATCAGAAGGGAAACTTGGCCTTGCCACCCACCATCAGGACCAGATTAGGAGGATGTGGGTCCACGCTCTGACCACTGTCCCCAGGAGTATCTGTGACCTGTGGCAGTGACAATGGAAAGGAACTGTTCTGCCTGCAGCCTTCCCTACCCCTCTGCTGCCCACCCCCACCCAAATGCTCACTTATTGTTTGTGGTATTGTCCTCCTACCCTCATAGCTCTCTGGTCCTTGCAGCTGCTCTGCTGGTGACAGTCCCACCATGGCCCCTGCTGGGCACTGTGGTTTTCCTTCCTACGTGTGCATAGGCACCAGGCTGCCTGAGTATGTCCCCAGCTTGGTGACATAAACACAGCCCCTGGTTTGTGAAGGTTTTCTGGCTGGTGTGTTGCATTGAAGAGGAACTGGGCTCCAAGGGACAGGAAATCCAGTGAGAGGGGGCAATGGAGTCACCTGCATTCTCAGTGCTGGGTTGAGAGTGTCAACTGGAAGCCAGCCTGTGCCTCCAAAGTTGCCCTGGAGGGGCTAGTTCAGGGGGTCCCGTCCACCCTCGGGTCCTTGCACCACACACTGCTCATCCACTTGTTTGCACCGTTAATTTGTGCTCAATTAACTTGCGGGTCAGCTTGCAGCATGAGTGTCCCTGTGGGTCCTTGCTTCTCAATGGGACCCCGTAGGGGACTCACTGCCATGGAGCTTCTCTGTGACCAGCCAGCACTCTGTTCTCAGGGAACCGTGTCCCATAAATGTTCTCAGACATTCATGCATTGCAACCACTTTCAAGGGCTCTCTCCCTCGTGCCCATTGTGGTTTAGATTACAGCAATTATCCTCTGAGCAGCTGTGTAATTCATAGGTCGCATCCATTCTGCCCGCTAATGGCGTGACACAGACCCACACTTAGTGGAGCCCAGGAAGCCGGAAGCAGGCGGACCCCTCCACCCCATCTGGGTGCTGCTACAGAAGGATGAGGACCCTCTTGTTTCAGACTTCTGGGTCAACAGAGGTTTCTTTGACTCCCTGGTCACACGCTGCTTATGGCAGGTTTGCTGGGGCTGATGGATAAATTACCCTCTCTGCCCTTCAGTTTTCTCAGCTAATAAATGAGGATTTGGGCAGGATTAAAGGGTCTAATACAGGTAACAGAATAGAAGCGTGGTACAGAGTGTACAGAAAACCACCACAACATTGGCTGCTGTTATTTAGAGTGCAGGTGGGGTGCTCAGAGCTCAGTGGTGATGGATCCCTGCCTTCCCAGAGCTCCCAGGCAGGGCACCTTAATGTCTCCAGGTATACCCAATGGCTGAATCCTGGGAACATGCTGGGGAACCTGATTGCAAACTGTAGTCAAGAGGGAAAACTAAATTTCAAAATTAAGGTTTACTTTATCGAAGTAAAGCATGCATACAGTCCAACAAGTTAAAAGATGCTAAAAAAGCAGAAGGAAAGGGGTCTCCTTGGCATCTATTTCCTCCTTAAAGGATACTTTGTGTTTTTTCCCACGATTAAATGCCACATGCCTACATAAGTGGTCTATATCTTATGTGTCAATTTTGCAGAAGATGAGGATGTTCGTCTCTCCCTGCCTTCCCCTCCCCTATCCTCCTACTATGGTTAAATTATTACAAATGTTCCATTGTGATTGCAAATCTTTTTCATGTCTGAGCCAAATTATCCATTATGACAATATTTTATTTCTTGTTCAACTTTTATTTTCTTGGAGTTAATAACTACATTACTTTGTCATCTGTTTAGATTTGTCCTTATCTTGCTGAGGATATTATAGGAAGTTTCCCCCCCAGCTTGGGGGAACTTGTTTAGAAATTTCTGTATTCTCCAAGTTTTATTTTTTTCTTTGTTTTGGTCGATGCCATTACTCAAATGCCTGGTGATTCAGTTAATTCATAGCTACAAGAGGTTGATTAGGCCTCTGTGTGTCCATCAGTTGAACTTTCTGGGGCTAATTGTCTTGGACCTTTGTGGAGAAGGGATGGTTGATCAGCAGAGTTTTTCCTTGGGGACCCCCTAGGCCATACTATGGGTCTTTTCTCTGCAGGAGGACCCTCTAGTCCCCTCACTGGGAGTGTAGCCTTGTTTGTGTTCCCTGGAGACCTGGAGCCAGGCAGGAACAGGGAGCCGATTGTCCTGTTCTTCCCTATGCAAGACTGGATTTCATTCCCTGTGTGCGGTCCCATCTTCTTCATTCCTGGTGACTGTAGGTGCTCCCTTTGGTTCAGTGTCTTAGTATTCCTGGGAGGTAGTAGAAGATTGGTTACTGACTGGAGGGGTTAGGACCTGGGAGTCTATGTTCTCCTCCTAAGGACATCCAAACAATTTCTTCCTTTCACATCTTCACTTATCTCTGTTGCTGTGTTCTGAATGTTTGTGTCTCCTGCCCAAATTCATTTGCTGAAACCTAATCCCAGTGCTCTAGTATTATGAGGTGTGGGACTTTTAGGAGGTAAAAAGGTCATGAGGGTGGGATACTCATGAATGGGATTAGTGTCCTTGTAGAAGAAGCTGAAGGAGAGCTTACCCCTTCCACTGTGTGAGGACACAGCTAGAAGGCACCACCTAGGAGGAAAAGCACCCTCTTCAGACTGTGAATCTCTTGTCACCTTGATCTTAGTTTTCCCAGCTTCCATTAGGTTTCTGTTGCAAGCTATTTTGTGAAAACAGCCCGGAGTCCACTTATCTTCTATTGTACTTGTGCTTCTGGCCCCTGAGGCTTTCTGGACTTCCTCAGGTAAATCTGCTTTCTTAGCCCCACCCCTCCCTGTACACTTTTAGGTTTGACCTCCTAGTTTGGTCATTTCCAGCCACTTTATGCTTTCATTGACTTTTTTAAAAAGTTAACACCATCACTAATCATTAGGGAAATACAAATCAAAACCACTGAGATATCACCTCACACCTGTCAGAATGGCTAGTATCAAAAAGACAAAAGATAACAGGAGGAGGTCAAGGATATGGAAGAAGGGGAACCCTTGAACACAGTTGGTGGGAATGCAAATTACTACAATGGTTAGGGAAAATAGCATGGAGTTCCTCTAATTTTTAATTTTTATTAGTTCTTTTTAGTTATACGTAATATTAGGCTTCATTTTGACATAATTATAAAAGCATGAAACATAATTTGCTCGAATTCAGTCTCCAGTGCTTCCCTCGTGCTCTCTGTTACTTTCCCTCTACTATAGTGATCTTTCTTAAAATAAAACTATGTTATTGGGGCTGGTGGTATAGCTCAATGGCAGAGTGCTTGCCTTGCATGCACAAGGTCCTGGGTTCTATTCCCAGCACCAAAAACCCAAACAACAATAAAAGGGACTACCATATGATCCAGCAATTCCACTCTATTCTTGTCCAAAGGAATTAAAACCATTGTCTTCAGGTATCTTCAAGAGATATCTGTACTCTCATGTTCATTGTAGCATTGTTCGCATTAGTGAAGGTATGGAATCTACCTAACCCTTCATTAACAGATGAATGATAAAGAAAATGTGATATGAACATACATGCACTGATTCAGCCATAAAAAAGGAGAAACTGGGGATGTAGCTTGTGATAGCCCTTGCCTAAAATGCATGAGGCCCTGGGTTTGATTCTCAACACTGGGAAAAAAGAAAACTTGTCATTTGAAGCAACATGGATGAACCTGGAGAGCATTTTGCTAAACAAAATAAGCCAGAGAAAGACAAATAATGTCTGGTCTTGCCAATCTATAGAATCTTCCACAAAACAAAGTCAAACTCGCAGAAATAGAGATTGGAAAGATGGTTTCCGGGAACTTAGGGTGGGGGAAATGGGAAGATGTTGGTTAAAGGGTTCAAGCATTCAGTTATAAGATGAAAAAGTTCTGAAAATCTAATGTTAATGTATTGTATATGGGGTACTCGAAATTTGCTGAGGGTAGAGCTTGTGTTCTCTCAAAAGAAAAAAGGTAATTATGTGAGGTGAGGAAGGAGTTATTTAGTTTGATTGTGGCAATCATTTCACATGTATATGTGTTTCCAATCATCGTGTTATACACTTTAAATCTATATGATTTTATTTGTCCGTTATACCTCAATAAAGCTGAAAAAAAGAACAGTTGACAGAAATTTCTTTTTCTGTCTTTCTGAAACTAGTTGTAAATAATATCAAGGTGGCGATTGCTGAAAGATATATAGTCTTTTCATAAAATCTAAATCTAAAATATCTTCTTGAATTAATCCTGAGCCTCAGAGAATCACCAATTGCATTAGAGTTCTGAGTTGCTAACTTCCTTGTGAAGCCACCTGTCTACATTCAGTCTGCATGAACTCACTGTTGCATGTCTTGTGAAGAAGCTTTGGAGGACATTGGTCATTACATTCAATATTGTCACCTTGAAATGATCTACTGAAGAATTTTTTGGTCTATCTTTGTTATACAGTCCAGTTGTTTCTTTGGGGAATAGTTGGTTGCTTTTATTTTATGATCTGGGTAGGTTTCCCTTTTAACATTGGCTTCTAGGTAGCTCAGAGTGCAAACTTTTTTGCTTTTGTGCCAGGCTAATTTTTGTTAACCTTTTAGTTCCTACCTCTGTCTGTCTTTTCTGTTTTCTTCTTTCTTAACCACTCCTGATTCTTTTTATATTACTTTGCATGTTGGTGGTCAATAGCTTTAAATCATTTCTGTATCAAGTAATTATTGAAATAAGGAAACAGAATTTAAATAGGGATTATTGAATGCATAATTATTACCATTTACCATTGGTATTGTTTGGTATGTGCCTACTTTAATCACAGGTTGGGTAGTTTCTTACCTTTGTTGTTTCTTAACCTTTTCCTTTTACAGATGAGGAAAATGAGGTCTAGATAAATCAAGTGATTTACTCAATATCACATAGGAAAGAAGTGGCAGAACAAGGCCTTGCACCCAGGGCTCCTTCCATGACTCTTTTGCTGGCTCCCCAAGGAAGAGATGGTTTAGCCCAAAGTGCCCCTCAAAAGTTCATGTGTGAGACAAATGCAAGAATTTTCAGAGGTAGACTGATTAGATTATGAGAGTTGAAACCTAATCACCACTTCCTCAGCTGCTTTCCTCCTCTGTGCCCTTCTGCAATGATATTTTATGTCACCTGTATCCTAGAATATGGAGTTGGCCAACCATGGACTGAACTGAAACTGAGAGCCATAGTAAACTTTCTTTCCTTAAGTTTTTCTTGTTAGGTCTTTTGGTCACAGTGATGCAAAGCTTACTAATACAGGCATCCAAGCATCCTGGACCCAAACCAGGAGCCCTGATGTCTGTTCTCCCAGTCTTGGAGTCCACCCACTTTGAGACAAAAAGCCCAGCATCTTCAAAGTTTTGTAGTCTATGGGTTTTACCATATCATAAGTGTTGGTTTTCCATTTCCGTTCCCCTTCCCTGGTTATCAACTCTCTGCCTTAGAAATAGTATGGGTATATCTATGAGATCAATGCCATGGTGGGTCCTACAGAAAAGTGGAGACCCAGGAAGACATGAATCTCCCCTCCCTCTGTAAAACAAACATTCTTAGATCCTCCAGCCAATAGGCATTCTCTGAGACCCACCTGTGTGTACAACCCTAACACATGTGGCAATACAAAATATCATTTTTGTTATTAAAAGAAATAACTTGAAACCCCATTGAGGCAGTCAGATCCCTTTTTCCTAAACAGGCTCTTCTCAGGCAGCCCAGGGAGAGAAAGGGCCTCAGGTTCAACATGACCAGCTCTGATGGAGGGACTGCTTCTGTGAGGCCGGAGAAATAGGTGTTTACTCAATAATGGTTCAGCCATTATTTGTTTCCTCTAAGGCATGTTTCTACTGAGGATTTACTCTCCTAACAGAGAAATGAACTGCTCTCATGCTGTCAGATGTTGACAGAGGTCTGGTGTCAAAAGGGAGACTGTTGACAGTCTCCGTTTTGTTATTCAATTATGATTTTTGAGTTATCCTCCATTCTCTTCTCATCTGCCTGGTTCTGTCTTCCTCACTAAGGGATTTGGAACGACCAGCACTATACAGTTGCTGACCTGTGTTGCTAGCCCATGATGTTTGGTATGTTAGAGGTATGACATGCATTTTTGGACTTAGGATATTTTCAGTGTATCCTGGGTTTACTGGGGGATGTTACCCCGTCACAAGTGTCTGTTATGAAAAGATCATTCGTGTTATGAAAAGATCATTCTGGTTGCTAAGTAAAAAGTGATTTGCAAGAAGGCACAGGGAGGGTTGAGAGCCCAGCCAGGTGTTTACTCAGCTCAAATCTTGCAGTAGAGAACTTTCCCACAATGCTCTGCTGCCTTATGTGGCCTCCCCTGTAACATCATCGGACTTCCAAAGATGGAATTATCTGCCTCTCAAGTCTCGTCAATCCTACAGCAAACTGTGTGGGAAACCGAACTGACATTCTTTGTAGAAAATTATTATTTGTTTTTTATTTCACAAAGCTCCAGGCCGAGAGGGTGCTGCGTGGTGTCCTTTGGTGGTGTGAGTGTATTCTTGGCTTTGGCTTGGCCCTGGCTGTTTATTATGCATGCGTTGTATTGCAAATGTGGAACAAATGAAGCTGAGATATCAAATTAATACTGTGATCTGTTTTTCTGTTTTGTTGCCATAACAATCTGTGGCTCTTGAAGCAGAGAGAAAATTAGAATTGTATTAAAGGTGTTTACACCGTGTACACTCCATCCTGCATTATTATTTATTGCTATAATAGGTGTATTTAACATTTGCTTAAGGAGGGTTAGCTGCTCCTGCTTATTGCCTCACAGTTGGGGTTTTCTGCTTATTCTCCTACCCTGGATTTGCTTCTTTTTTTTTTTTTGTGGTACCAGGGATTGAACCTAGAGGTGCTTAGCCACATCCCCAGCCATATATATACAGAGTGACAGGGTCTTGCTAACTTGTTTAGGGCCTTGCTAAGTTGCTGAGGCTGGCTTTGAACTTGTGCTCCTCCTGCTTCAGCCTCCCCAGTGGCTGGGATTACAGGCATGCGCCACCGTGCCCAGCCTGGCTTTGCTTTTGAGCTTGACTCTTCCTGTGGTTCTGAGCAGGGAGGAAGAAGGTTTATTCAGATGCTTTATGACTTCATGACTCCTCCTATGTTTCCCTTCCCTTCCCCTCAACTCAGGAGCTCTTCAAAGCCAAGAGTCTCGGTTAGAAACAGAACAGGACCTGAAGTAAGCTTTCCTCCTTTCTTTGTGCCATTCCTGACCTGTAAACCCAACAAGGAGGCCTAATATACTTTGGGAGGGATGAGGAGAAGCTGAGGGGTGGTAGGAAGGAGAATCAGAGGAAGGGGAGTGGAAGCCAATATGGTCAAAAGAGAAACCGGGTAATAGTCCCCTAATGTCTCCCTCAGTTTACTCCATTCTCAGTGTCAAGTGCCTGGCCACTGAGAGCCTTCCTTGCGGACTTTCTGCCCTGACTATCCCATGAAGCTCCACTCCTAGGTAGACATATTTCCTAATGTGGCTGGCTGTGTGAGTCTGGTGATGAAAGGTCTTTGGAGGTAGGGGAGATTTGTGCTGTTTGTCATCTTCCAATGATGGAATGATGCTGGGTACATATGGGAAAATCAAGAAGTACTTCCCTCACTTTTTTTTTTTTTGGAGGGGGCAGGGCATTGTGACTATTATTGAAAAGCTCCCTTGAAGTGAGGGACAGTAAGTTAAGAATGATTACCTCTTCTCTCAGTGAGTATGCCAATTTTTGAGTGTCTGTGGCTACACACACACACACACACACACACACACAGAATAAAAAGGAGTGTCTTTGACCTTTCTCACAAGAATCTGCAGGGGATCTGTGCCACTTTTATTCTTCATCAGGGAAGAACATGGGCAGACTGGTGACACGAGGGCCTTCCACACCAGTGAATCTCTTCAAGATCACCAGAGTCATAGCGGCCCTAGGTGAGAAGAGAACCAACAATGTCCTGCTGTTGTCCTTTATTGCCCAGGTGATCTTGAGTCAAATCTAAAGTCCAGAGATGGATGAAGACCTTTTTGTGCTAGTCTCTTTTTGAGCATTATAGACCCTAACCTCGGATAGCCTCCCTGGTCATTCTAATGGTACAATCAAAAACCAAACCAAACCAAACCCCAAACCTGACAAAACCCCATTAGAACCAAGAAGAAGATCAACTTTTTTCTCAAGGCCAAAGGTACTTTCTCAAATTCTCACACATGATTTCTGTGTCTCTTAAAAAGAAAGGATAAAGAGTACAAAAATGGGTTTGGAGGTTAAGGATAGGGTGTGTGTGGTCACAGTGTTATCAAAGACAGCTGCTTGTGACTATGGCAACTCCATTCCCAAGGACAGACACAGAAGGAATGTTAATCAGATTGGTGGAGAGAAAGATGCTGGGAAGAGGCTAAGAGTGGCAGGAGATATAAGATGGGGGGGGGTAAGGTTGGATCTGGGCATGTTTTTGGAAAAAGTAGATCATGTCTTTCAGCTTCTGCATCTTGGATCTCACTGCAGAGTCCCTCCACAGAGTTCTAAGGCAGAAGAGCCTCCAGAACTGGAGATGTGGGAGGCCAAGGACATGATGCAAGGTGCTGCCTTTGCCGACACAGACTTTTTGCTCTGGTGACTAGCTTGATTTGCAACATTCCATCTTGGTCACATTCTCTCTCACTTGTAGACATTTCTGAGAGGGGTAATGATTGTTAATTCCTTTTTCTTGATGGATCTAAATTGCTTATAAGGTGTCCTACCTACTACTTCAGTTCAATTGCCAATTCTGACCATACAGTTTACATTGTAGTATGTTTATTTTTGTGTCAGGCCCTTTCCTCAGGTGTGGAGAGGTGAAGTAACTTGTTAGGTTCACACCAAGATCAAGTGCTCAACTACAGAGCACTTCACAATTCTGCTAGCTTAAGCATCGGTACCTGTGTGTGTGTGAGGTGATGGTGCTTTGCAAACTTCTCTTTGGTTGAATTCCCTTGTGTCCACAGGGCCTGAATGTCTGTGACTGAAATATAGACCTGAGAGCAGATTGTAGTAACTATTCCTGAAGAAATATATGCTTTCTACCTTACAAAATTCATGGCAGTTTTGTTCCAAACAAAGAAACCGCAAGAACATTGAACACTATGGATTCAGTAGATGAAGTGTTCCTATCATGCTTCCTTTAAAAAAGTTCATGAAAAGTGCACATTTTTATTGTGTGGGAAAATGATACTGTGAAATATTCATGTCATCTCCCACGTTGCAGGGACAAGAGCTCACCTTTTATTGCACAATATCACCCTGATTGAGGCCTCTGTTTTCCCAAAGTTGACTTGTCAGATTTAGCAAACAAAAACACAGGATGCCAAGTTTAATTGGAATCATAAATAAACACCAGATAATTTTTAGTACAAGTATATTCCATGTGATATTCGAGACGCATTGATACCATAAAAATTACTCGGTGTTTTCTGGAATTCAAATGTCCTGGGTGTCCTGTATTTGGGGGGCACCCTCTACCTCAAACCAAAAAACAAAGTACCAAATGTCTTTAAGTGTAATAATTGTAATAATTGAGGAGCAGTGTAAGATAGAAATACTGAAAAGTATTTCTACTGGGTATTTTGCTGGGTCTGGTTTAATTTTGTGCTGAGATTGGGAAAAACTTTGGAGTGGAGAAGAGGCACAGCGCTGGAAGCAGGGGGAAAGGCAGGCAGCCATAGTGCGAGGACACCCGAAGGTCAGGGAGCCAGCCTTGGCATGGGATGTAGGCGTGATCTGTGGAGGCCCCACCCACCCGCTGTGCACCAGTAACTGGCCACTGGGAGTTCCTCGAGGCCTCACACGAGAACTTGCCCGAGGCGGGTATGCGCTATTCTCCATGGACCACTCCAGGCGCCTTGGGCCTAAGCCACCAGGGCTGAGCTCCAGGGTGGGAAACAGCTCCAGGACACTGCAGAGAAGGGGAAGAAGGCGACTGTCGTGAGGGAGGGACACTTCCAGCAGAATGCCAGGTAAGCCCATCCGAGTGCCTGGGATGGTGGAAGCAGGACAACCTCGTGTCCGAACACCTGAAACTGACTAGATGCGGGGTGAAAGGAGAGCTCCTAGGAGAGCTTTTCGGCTCTTGCACACTTGATGGGAGATGTTAGTACCAACCTCATTTGGACTTGCTAATGTGGGAAGGCCGGAATGTGCGCATGCGTTCCAGGGCTTCACTGCCTCAAGGGTGTTAAAGCTGGGGCTGGAGTGGCAGAGGCCCCTCATACTGAGATGTGTCTGGAGCCCCCTTTCCCTGTTCCATGCGGAGCCCCCATGCATCAGAGCGCACTTTCCCATTGTGCCTGACAATGGGCTGTGCCCTCCAGTTGCCACCAGGGCTCAACAGTGAGCTCTTGGGAAGATGGGTACTTGTTCTCCTGAGCCAGGTGCTTACCACCTGTGTACCAAGGTGGCCGTCAGGCCACACCACTTACTGCCTGTTTAACGTCAGGCAGTCACATCACCAATGAAGCCCAGTTTGCTCGAATAACAAAATGGAAAACAATGTAGAGCCCAGAGAGCACAGTGCTTGGCACATAGCAGAGATGCCATATGGCAGTTTAACTGGGTAGAAACAATTTGTTTTCCGGCAGCCCATGACCATTTCCTCCCACGTGCTTCTTTCAGGCTCTTTGTACCATTTCTTCTGATCGATTGAAATCACCTTTCAAAGAAGGGCATTTGAATCTCCAGGTGGAACTGTTATTGTTTAACTTTTCCCAGGATCATTGCATTTTATTTAGCATTTTATCTAATTGTGTATTGTAAGCCTTCGGTTTGTAAATGGAGTTTGTTGAAATGAATTTTTTTTTTTTTTGAGCAGAGAATGATAGCAGATGGAAGGTTCGGCCTGAGAGGAGTGAGGTGGCACAAAACTAGGCACTGTCTGAGCCCCACTGTGACACGAGGTAATGTTCTAGTGTCTCTAACAGTTGGCCAGGAGATGCCTGGATCTGGGAGCTGGCAGGTTAAACCCCAGTCAGCACTGTATTTCAGGGTCACAATGCAGCAGATGTCTATTCTTGGCTGGGGCAATTAGCCTCAAAGTGGAAAGTCAGCAGGAAGAGAACAGGGCCTTTACACAGGAAGGGACATGACTGATGTGCACTTGGTGGAGTTTTCAGATGCAAGAGAGGAAAGGCAGCTAATTAGATGAGCTAATACTCACTGGAGATTTCGGCTGATCCAAGTGGGGAGAGAGAATTTTAGCTCGAGGTAGAAAGTTGTATTGTACTTTTGATGCAGCTACTTTGACACAGGTGTAACCAAAGGAAGAAAAAAAATTTTATCACCAAGTAATGTGTACAACAGGCATTGCTGACCCTTAACCCATTCTGATCTTCATCCTTTCCCCTAGGAAGCTCATGGATGCAGCTGGGCTAAGGGGGGATAAGAGGATGAAGGGCATCAAGGATAGAGCAAGGGTACTTAATTACCAAAAATAAAGCAAATGTTGGAAGCACATTGGTTTATAAATTTAGCTATGTCAGTATATTCCTGTGTTTAGAAGCCGTGTTATATGGCTTAACTTGACATGACTGTGGCAATCTGAGTCATAACTGCCACAATTTCCCTGAGTAACCCTGGCTGGTTTGTTCCATGTAGTTTCCCAGTATATTATAAATAGACAAAGCCGTTAGAGTGGCATGTGGAATGTTGCCACCAGGAATGTACCTGGCTCTGGCATTAGCTTGAGATATACCCGGTACATTCTGGCTTGAATGAAGTCACTTTTGTCCAGACCACTTTTGTCCAGGCCCCATCTTCTGACCCAGCTTGTGGGACTCTGCCTGGTTTTGCTGCCTGCCCAGAACCATCTATCAGTGAGTCCCCAGGAAGTTGCACCCTGCAATTCTGGGTCTATCTGCTTCTTTTCTTAAGTCTCATGGCACTTTGGTGCCAGTTCTCATACTCTGGGATGTTGTTCTGGAACACACACCAAATATCGAGGTGCATGAAATTTGTCAATAAACCAAGCCTGTTTCCACAGGATAGAAACCTCAGGCTTCTGTCTCCAATTGGGGAAAAGAAGGAAAGGCTTCCAGGGTAAAATGGGCTTCTCACAATGTACAACCCCAGCTTGTCTAGAGTACCCAGAATGAGTCCCTAAACACCATCCTTCTGCACATTAGTGTCATTGTGGCTCATAATCGGGGATAGGCCCTCTTTTCTTGCCACACTTGCAAGGTAAGTCCAGCCATTCCTATGACTCTACTTAGCACCTGTGACTCATGTCTCCTGGCTCCCACCTTTTAAAAAAAAATATTTGGGACAGTTTTTCTAAGTTGCTCTGGGCCTTGCTAAGTTGCTGAGACTGGCTTTGAACTTCTGCCTCAGCCTCTCTAGTTGCTGGGATTATAAGCATGCACCACCACACCTGGCCTGGCCCCCCACCTTCTGAGATCAAGATCAGGATAGATTTGAATCTGACACAAGCCTGTACCCACCCCTTCCCAGGACATGCTCCTCATCCTGTTTCCATTGCCAGGACATTTGCTACTGTCTTGGCCTTCCCCTCATCCCCGCACCTGTTTGTCCCTTTCCTCTTTTTCCTGCCTTTGCTGCTGTCAGGACACTTTTCTGCTTGGTGAAATCCTGATTGCATTTTGGGATTTCTGTCAGTTTAGCTGTAGAATCCTTCACCATTAGAAATATTATTCCTTCCCTCTCTGGGCTCTAAAGTCCTCACTTACTCCTTATAAATGACGTAACCTGTTATGTCACAAGTACATACCTAGCTCTCCAACTAGTCTGTAATCTTAGGGAGAGATAGGATTCCCATAACTCCAAAGGGATTTAAATTTTCTTAGAACATTGGCTTTGCTGAATGTTAATGGATACTTATCTGGTGCTTATTGTGTTACATATATTGTTATGAATATCTTGTATATAGACAAGTATCACTATTATATCCATTGAGTTGGGCATGGTGGTGTACACCTGTAATCCCAATGGCTTGGAAGGCTGAGGCAGGAGGAAGCAAGTTCAAAGCCAGCCTCAGCAAAAGTGAGGCTCTAAGCAACTCAGTGAGACCCTGACTCTAAATAAAATACAAAAAATAGGGCTGTGGGTGTGGCTCAGTGGTTGAGTGACCCTGAGTTCAGTCCCTGGAACCCCTCCAACCCCCCAAAAAGAAATCCAGTAACTTGCTCAGGATCATAGCTAATAAGTGGCAGAGCCATAATGCAAACTCCAGTTGTTCCAAAGTCCAAGTTCTTCACCACCACACTGTAACAGCCCTCTCATTGGCAGGTATTATGGTAAAAAGTTTCAAGAACAAATGCACAATTTAAACACTGCTTTAAGCAGAATTACATAGGTGGATCTTGGCAGGAATGCGAAGACTTTTCCTAGCTTTTCATGTTAACTGCACATTGTGATTTTCTGAGAGAAAGTACTCTTATCAGGATTTCTCACATTTCTTGGCTACGGAACTTATTTTTCCCGGAGATCATGTGGCAGTTAATGTTTGTGTAATATGATCTGGAAAACATTACTTTAGATCAGTTTCCAAATTCATGATGTAGGTGGATAATATATTTGTCACATTCTTTAAGGATAGGATCACCAGTATTTCCTTTTTGATCACCAGTATTTCCTGGGGATCACCTGCCTTTCTTGCTTTTCCATGACGGGGTCAGGCAGTTGGGAATCTCTACTTCTCTGACTGCTGCTCTGCAGAGGATTCCATGTAAGGGAAAGCAGGGAGGAGAGCCCTGGTGTTCCATAGCTGCTGGTATAAGTTGATACTAGGAACAGGTGTATATCTAGCTTGGAGGAGAAACTGAATGGGCCACTTCAGGGGTGGACACAGTTACAGTGGAATGAGAAGGTGGACAGAGCTGGGAACTAGATGGAGAACAAGCTTGTAGGCTTGGGGCCTTGGGCTAGTGACTGCAGTGTCCACTCAGTGGACATTATTCTCATGTCCTAGCTCCTATCCTTTGTTCCTACCCAGGGCCTGTCACTCCATAAAATCCCCTCCCTCCCTTCATAAGGCTCCTGGCATTTGTTTTGGTTCATAGTTTTTAAAGAGGTGAAGTTATTGGGTGGGTCTCATTTTGTAAACTGGTGAGAATGTGCTGTGGTTGGCCAGTTGGGAAGCATGACTCGAGCACACAGGACCACTTTGATCAGCTCTGCCTTTGATAGAGATATTGGTGTGTAGAAGACTTCAGGGATAGCTCCTCTGCCCCATCACCCATGGTATTTGATCCTCCAGACAGAGTTCTGAGCTCTAGCATGGAGACATTATGTCTGAGCAGTAATGAGTCCAGCCAGGGGCTAGAATCTGAGAAGTGTTGTTCTTCACAGGTCTTTAACACATAGCCCCACTTGGCATCATGGTGTTACGGAGTTTTGCTCGGATCACCCATCAGGCACTGTGTGAGACACAGTCACTTCCCTGAAGAACACATGGTCTCTTGGGAGATGGACATAAACAACATGTAAATAGCATACAGCAAAGAGCGAATGCTATGTCGCATCACAAGGAACTGTGAGATGAGAGTAGAGATGAGGAAGGAAGGGGGACAGGAGAATGACTCCAGAGAGAGTTAGAGCTTGTCACAGGCTTGGGTAATGGTGAGCCCCTCTCAGAACCACACTTTGCTAAAGCAGTGGCTTTAATGTATGTATTCTGGGTACCAACATTGTTTTCCTAAACAAGCTGTGACACAGACCACTACTAAGAAAAACACACCAAGGCAGACTGTTTTGGTGAAACTGGGAGTATGATGAGGGTGGGTCTGCAGGGCTCTCTGCTGGGCTTCTGAGCTCCACCTCTGCTGTTCTCAAGGTAGTCACAGACTAATTATGGTTGTTGCCGAGGACATCACTTTACCCTGGAAGGGCCCAGAACCTGCAGGCTTGTCATAGGCAAGTCTATAGGAGATTGATCTCTTTCCTGCATTGGGAACAAACTAGACAGCTAGGTCTTCCTTTTGTGAAAGATATGAGTAAATATAATACTTAGAGGCAGGAAGGGGTGGCCTCAGCATGAGGAGTGGCTTCCCTGTCTGAGAATGGAGTCCGCTGTTCTGGCAGACTCAGGGCGGAACGGTGTGGTATGCTAACCCAGTAGGTGGGGTGCCATTCATGGATAACTGCTCACCAGGGGAAACATCTGTTCTTGAGAGTGCTGACATCTCTGCTGGAAGAACTGGGGGTTGTGGTCAATTCTTGTCTGTAGTTACCCAGGGAGAGTGGAGGGGCTCTAGAGATGGCTGGGAGGATGCCAGCTAGAAGGTACAGACCAGGCCATAGCGGGCGTTCAGCTAACCATGTCCATGCTAACTGACTGATGTTTATGAGTGCTTATTATATGATGAGATCATTTTTATATGTTGGCGTAATTGTCATAACAACCCCATGCATTAGGTATTATATTTTACCCTCATTTTACTAATGAGGAAATTAAGGCACAAAGAGATTACACAGATATTTAGAGGGAGAGCTGGCATTCAAACGTAGGCAGTCTGGCTCCCCAGAGAATGCTCCTGGCACCCACTTTCTGTACCTCTCACACCAGCTTCATGAAAAAGGATCATTGTGTCCCGAAGTTGGGAATTCTTTTGTGCAGCTTTAATTGACCAGTTGCTGAACACTGTATACACCTGTGTGTTTACATATGCTGTGTGTATATATGTATATAATTTTTTTCTTCTTGAAAATATTCTCCTGAGGTAGGCAAGTAGAAGTTGGTGCCAGACTGCTTTGCTGACCAACAGAGAAAGGTCAAAAGTAGTGCAGCTTCTCTCATAAAGCAGCTCCTGTCCTATGAACCTGCCTCAGGCACTCCATGCAGGGTTTCCGGCAGCTGCCCCAGTTGGAGAGCATGGGGTACTCTTGGTTCAGGGCTGCCGGCCAAGAAGGGAGTATGCTAGTTTTCATTCTTCTTCCCTGTGTGGGGCTCAGAGCCTTCCTGCCCATGATGGCTTGGATGTGCCCTCTTGAAAAAGGGGATGCTTTCTAGTAGTGCCACTGGCTGGCAAGGGAAGGCTGTGACGATGTTCCAAGGTGCCTCCCCGGTGCAGCCAATAGTAACCCCTGAGGCCAGTTCATACAGACCAGTGGTTCTCATAGTGTCGGCTCTCCCCACCTTGGCCCCTTGATTTGGCAGCTTTTTCCTGTCCCATGGCTATTTCTCTGGTCCCTCACCTTCACTAGAGGTTTTCGGGTATGTGACAAATGTGTCTTGGAGGTTTGGGGTGGAAGAAAGTAGAGAAGGGAAGAGGAATTTTGTATTGTCAGTGCGTTTTCATTGACCATGCTCTTTCTGTCCCTCATTACCAGGGATGGATATGTTTTGGATTAGGATTTCTGTGCCATTTTGCAAATAGAAGTTTAGGAATTTTTCTTAGAATCAAACATTAAGCAAGAAAAACAAATCCAACAAAAAAACCCAGAGCAAAAAAAAATCCAACAGAAAATGCTGTTCTGTTCAAACTTATGGCCTGTAGGAAAAATTTCAAACATATTCTTTCAAAGGGCCCAGCAGCAGGCCTCCCATTTAGGCTGTGCAGCTGTTTCCGGATGCCTCTCGCGCATTGCACTTTGAAATCTTACCCTTCTCATCTGGAATGATCAAATACGTTCTCTTGCTGTCTCTCATTTTGTGGTCCTGAATAGGACTTCCATTGTTCTCCAGCAGGGTATAGTTTTAGTGTCACATCATTCTGGCAAAGCATCGACACAGACCAGCGTTACTCTTGAATCTGCCTTTCTCCTTTGTCCCCTTTCTTCTGAGTCTAAAGGATCACATTCAGCAATAAGTTGGGTTTTCTGGGTTAGGGTGGACTTTGGACGCTTTCTGGTGGTCTGTTAGAGGTGAAGGGCTTGCTCTGTTTGGCCACCCCTATAGTGCCTCACTAGAGATTTGCTGTAGTCACCAGGAAGGGGACTGTTTTCCAGATCACTTGCTAAAATGAATTCAGAAGAACTTCCCCCCACTCCATTTTGTTTCCAAAGTCAATTTATTGAATATTAAGTCATAAAGCCAGTGATATAATTTTAATGAAAAATATCCTGTATCACTCAAGACTTAAAAGAACAAAAATACGCCTTAGAAACACTGCTTTGAAAAATAATCACATTAACTTTACACACAACAGAGTCCTTTCTTAAGCTTTATTTAAGAAATCGAGTACTATATAGTTCAATATATATAAGACACATCCAGTATTGTGTTCCTGATAGCAAGTGCATAGATTTTGTTAAGATATCATTTCCACTCCATATAAACGTTTCATGGTCACATGAAGATAATATTCCCAGTGATTTTGCCCAAGCATGAGAGGAGAAAACAGAACACAGCAAAAATAGTGAACTACAACAGAAATGAAAAACAAAAACAGTGAATTAGCAGAACAGTCGATTCCTGATAAGTGAATAAGCTGATTGTTTGGTCACAATGTTTTATTCACTTATCAGGAACGATTCACAGTACATTTATGTTCACTGTGTTTCCTAGCCTGCTAGCCAAGAGGCTGAGCCCATGGACGGCCTGCAACTGCTGTGGGCCGGGCAGGCATGTGGCTTCCCGTCAGCCAGGAAGCGTTGGCAGTCCTTGATTTTCAAGGTGGTCCGTGCATGGCAGGCAGGTACACCTTGCTCACGCTGCAGTGGTGTTTTAGAAATCAAAATAAGTATGAATTTAAGCAGGGACCACTTTACTGTCATCCGTGCTTAAGGAACTAGCCTTTTGCATCCTCTTCTTTGGAGAATTATTGTTTTTGTTGTTTTCAGAAAACAGCAAAAACTGGCTTTGTCTTCCCTTCCTTCACTTAGCATGAGTATTTTGTCTTGTGCCAAATGGTGGTTATATTATTTTAAAAGTAAACACTTGCATCTTGTAAGGAATTTAATCACACTCTTTCCCCAGTCTCCCCTCCCTTGTGCCCCCCGCCCCCCAACCCCCTCAGAAAAGAAAGAAAAAGAAATCACACCCTTAGCCGTCTTTCCCCACTAGTGAGCAGTGGGTTTTCAGAGGCAGCTGATGGAAGGCTGTGATGAGGCTTAAAGCGGAAGTGTTGGCAGGAAGTCAGCTCCCCTCTGTGCAGGTCTGGAGCTGGTGGCAGTCACTACCACTGAGGTGTCTGGCCTATGGGAGAAAGAGCCGCCTTTCCTCCACCTCACTAGGCCCCTCTTGTTGACCCTACTTAAAAATACAATCTTGGGGCCAGAGGGGCAGCTGAAACCAGAGGGCGGAGAGCCCGAGCACCTGTGGGGAGAAATCTCATTGGCACCAGGTGCTGGGGGCCTGAGGCAGACAGAGCTTGTGCGTCTGAAAGGTTGGGAGGAGAGAAGACAGGGAGCAGACATCGTGGAATCTTTTAAGAGCACTTTAAGAGCAGTCAGATTCCTGAGCATAGGAGCTGGGCAGAAAAGGGAGGAGGGCCTCTGGCCTAAGATGTGGAGGGCACGTGAGGAGTAGTTCTTCTCTTTGTGATGACTGGGGTTGGGTGACAGGAACACAGCCTACTCCTAGCTGTGCGTGCATTCAGAAGGGGTGTGGGGTTCATGGGGCATTACGAGCTTTCCTGTGGACTTGGACAGCATGCCATTGAGGACTTGAGCATGAGAAGCTTCACCTCCCCCTTTAGACTGAGTAGAGCTTCCATTTGAGCACTTGGAAATATTTCTTTTCTCTTCCATTAGTTTTAATAATTAAAGCTGCTCCTGGATTCAATTAGCTCGTAGGAATAAATAATTTAAATTACTTTTCTATACATATCTATTGATTGATGGCAACACAGAACTGAGTTTAACCCTTTTCACATCTTCTGTTCACCAGCTATGTTTATTTTTTCCTCCCTTGAGACCTCACTTCATTTGAAAAAGTGATCAGTTTCTGAGAAGAGCTTGACCGTAATGATATGCTTTTATGCTTTTGGACTTGGGGGTAGACAGAAGAACCCCAAGTCTGCTGCTTTTCTTCTTAAGATAATGCAGCAAATTTTAGTGAACATTAGGAAATGCATATTATATATATGTACACATGAGTGTGCATATATATCCATGTTTATGTAAATATATACACTCATGAGGGAGGGAGAAGGGGAAGGAGGTCAGAAGAGGTGGTGAAATGAACCTGTATGGTCAAAAGACCATAAAATGTCTTGGCGAATCCAGCTTGGTAGGGCAGTTATTTAGGTGAACCACAGAAAAAAGTATCAGTCTTGGAAGCAGTGGTCAGAGTGGACCCTTGTACATAAATGAAGGTGGCTGGTGTGCAGTTTCCCCAAATCAGATATTCACTTAGGTGGAATCGACTGTATCTTTTACACAACATATAGAAAAAAAACAGGTGAAACAGTGAGGTGTGTAGATGCATCACCAACATACAATGACCACCAACAATACAACACGCAGAGAGAGAAACAAGTATTAGGAAAATGGTTTAATATTGGAGACAGAAGCCAAAAACCGCATCACACAGTAACATACATTACAAAAATAAGTTTGACTGTTTCAACTACACGGTTATGTTCACAATGAGGACAGAAGAATCAGAAAAAACTTTGATCTAAACAGCAAAAAAGCAAACCCCTAAAGTTTAACTAATACATTTATCCACTTAAGGTGACTGAGTACTTCTAAATCTAATTACCTTATTGTGTAACTGCACAATACAGAATAAAAAGTGAAACTTACCGCTGTATTTTAAGACAAAATTCTAATGCTAGATATAAGCAAAGGGAAAAAAGAAATCAAGCCAAAGTTTTTAATTCTCAAAAGAAAAGCAACTTTCTTTCTATCAACCAGAAATCAAACTTGAAATCAGTCATTGTCAGGGGGCCCACGAGAGTAAGCCACAAAAATTTCCATTTTTTTTTAATCTCCAGTATAAAAAGTTCCACTGGTACAAAATGCATAAGTACAATCAGTTGTAGAAATAGGAAAGCCTGTGTATTTTTTTTTTTTTGGCTCAAATTCCATCAAACAACAAAATCCAAATGCATCAATAAAACAGAAACAATACTCAAATGGTCTTACAGTTTCCACTAGGTTGCATTAACTTTGGCTTTTCTCAGACAATATTTAAAAACTATTTTGTAATTCTAAACAAAATGATATTATTAATCTACAAACAACAATTCTCACAGCACAAAAAAACACAAATACATTTTTTGTATGACATTATTCAAAAAGGTAATGAAACTACAGGTTTTTTTAAAATTTTATTTCTTCTTTTTAATTAGCACTTAATAAAAACAGAAACAGTAAAATGATTCCAGAGTAGCACAAGCCAAAGAACTATAACCCCTATGGTGAAAGAAAGATGAACTCGTTACGCCTTTGAGGACTGCCATTTTGTCACAATTCTCTAATTTAGTTTAAAAATGACTATTCTCTACACTTGATTTAAAAAAAGTCACTTCCCTGCGTGTTTTGTCTCCTGGCACAGGCCCTTTGCACCCTCGCAGCTGTTTTCCTTTTGATATTAAAAGATAAAAAGGACAGTTTGTCTCTGAGGAGGGTTACTATTATTTTTTTTAACAATGAAACATGCAAAACCAACCCCCCCCCCCCGAAAAAAAGGACTTTCACTCTAGATATACTGTCTTGATTGCCTGCAAAATCAGAAACGCTCAAAGTGCCCACCCTGAGCCTCCTGTCAACTGCTCTCAGTTTTTCTGTGGGGGAGATGCAGGTGGGATAAGAGGAAAGGAGGGCAGTTGCTTCGATAAAAAAAATTAAAAGAAATAAAAAATAAAAAACAATAAACAAAACCCAAAAAACCAAAAATCCAAAAAACCAAACTTTGAGATTAATGTAATTGATAAAGGAATAGATTTGGAATGAAATGTCTAAGAAATTCCAATGGTGTTGTCTTGCGTTTCTACGTATCTCCACACCACCATGACACATGAGAGACGTGTGCAATAACCTGTTACTAAGCTGAGTGCTGCAGGAAGTACAAAATAGCCCTCAGAGGCTGCAGGAAGGCCCCGGCAGTAGTAAACACGTGTGAGGATAATACAAATCATTTCGTTAGAAGTGCATGTGCTGTAAGAAGGAAACTTCTGTTTTTATTTTTTTGCATCATTAGAGGCTAGTCCTTTCCATCCCAGGGCTATCACGTCCACACGCACATTAAACCAAACAGGGCGGGTAGGAAAAGGGAGCTGAGACCCAGAAGCTTCCAGGGCTGGCTTTCAGGAAGGCTGGGCTTTGTGTTGGGGCTGTAGGTATGACATTCAGGTTTGTCAAGACAGCAAGGTATCTGTTCACAGAAAGTCCAAGTGAAAGTAATATGGCACTTTAAAAAGTGGCAGCAGGAAGGTATTTGGTCAAGAACCCAGCTCTACTTATGTGGCCAGTCCCCTTTGTGTTCAATCAGTGTGTTCAATTGAAGAACCAGAAAGCAAAAAGTGCAGTTGAGGGGGCTCTGGGCTTCTCCCTTGAGACACCTTGCTCTTTCAGAGGCGTCCACTGGAGTCAGAGAATTCCCAGCACAGTAGCTGACTGAAGGTTATTTAGGAGCATTTAAAACAAAAGTAAAATTCCTCAAAAGACAGTCCTACCACAAAAGTTGACTGACTGTAAGTATATGAAAATATTCTAGACTAGAACATACCACTAAATCTGTTCTCAAAAAGCATACGGCATTTTTAAGGTTTATTTAGGAACTGAATCTACCTACTTCCCCCCATTTTTCATTTAAACTAAAGAAGGAGCACAGGACATTAGGAATTCTAATTCCAGCAGCACATTAGGAATTAAAGGAAAAAAAGACCAGAAATAATCAAAAGTAAAAATGTCATAGGACAAAATTTGGAGAGTGTTCGAGTATTTTTCCCCCTTCAAATTTGCCTTGTGGAATTTTGTTTCTTTTGGCTCTCAAAGGAAAAGAAAGTAGTAAAAATTTACCACTCAGCGGATATATGTGGGTGGGAAAAAGGAACACCCCAAAACAAACTCAAGTGATGACAGCTTTATAAAAAGTTACCAACATTCCAGATAGCTCTGGGTAGAAAGGGTTAAAAGTTCAAAACTTTCTCACCTTAGAGGTTTCCATATAGTATGAAGAAAATACATTGTGAGGGTGCCTTCACAGCCTTGATGTGCAGAGGGGTTAAAAAAGTGAGACATGGGCACTTATACAATGTCTTACAAAAAACATCATAGAGAAATAACAAACAATAACAATTTCAGGCAACAAGACCACAGAATAGCAAGTTAACAAACTTTTTAACCTTTTTTTTTTAAATATTAGGGATTTATACAAAACACATAATAAAATACCCATGTTATCAAATTACTTCTCACAAGAAACACACTGAAGCTCTAGGAAGGAAGTACCTTTGGAATTTGGCACTATATATTTTCACTTTTTTTCTTTAAAAGAAAAAAAAAAAAACAGATCACATTTTGCTGAACACAAACACATCTAAATAGTCCACAATAAAAAAAAAAAAATGACATCAATGCTTCACAAGCCAACACAGAACTTATTCTGGAATAGTTTTTTTTTTTTTTCCTCACATGAAAAAAAATTTTTTTAAGCAAACAACTTTTTTTTTTGAAATTTTTTTTTTTGTTTTTTTTTTGTTTTTTGTTTTAAGTAAACCAATTCTAAACTTGTCTTATCAACAGAGAACATTAAGACCGTAAGACTCATGATGAAACCACAACTTAATTCACGGAAGCACCAACATAACACAGTTTACAGTAACCTTTCTCCTGTACATTGAAACAGTATAAAATATAGGTAATTTCATGTGCATTAAACCATGGATTGTCTAACTGTGAGTCAGTTCAGCAAAAGGTGACACAAATAGGTAGCATTTGCCCCAAAACAGGGTAAATATTTTTCTTATACTAATCTACAAAAAGTGGTTCTATATATATATCTTAATGAGAAAGTGAGCCACCTAAAATGGCCTTATCAAAAAACTTTACACTGCCTGAAAAATGTAAAAACTATTACAGACCTCTAGAGACTTAAAATCAGACAGTTTTTTTTCTCAAACTGTTTTTGGAAGTAGTCTGTTAGAAACCAACATTCTGTGTCCCTGGACACATATTGCTATTGTTACCAGTGACCGGGAAGAATGCCAATCCCTGTATAATACTTTCAAGTCTGTTTTATGAAAAGAAAGAAAAAAAAATAAGAAAGAAACATTTTTGCCACAGGTTTTTTTTTTCTATAATTAATTTGTCTAATAATTTCAGTCTTGCATGAATGCAGCAATGTTTTTCACATTGACTTCCCAGAATTCATAGCTAGATGAGGTCACATGCAAATTTCAAAGGTCAAACTAGATCAAAGGTCAGTAGGAGAACCAAATATGATGTGAGGTCAGAAAGACATCAGAAACAATGACGGGACGATGAAACTTTTTTTTTGAGACGCCACAGGGACATGCTAGGCAAACGATGAACTAACGGGCATGAAGATGTCTAGGGAAAAAACAAGGAAGAGTAAAAAGTTACACAGAATCTAGGCAGCAGCAACAAAATCACTTTTAAGGGTGCAGGAGAAAAACTAATGCAAATCTTAGGTCTTCGGGGAGTCTACGAGCCATTCACATAATTTGCATTTCTTACACTCTTTTTCCACAGCACAATGAAACCCCAAGAGAATCCATCTGGAGAGTGAGAGGGGATGGATTCTGGGTGTTTTGGGGTGAGACTGGAAAGGGAAGAGGGTCCAGTTTCAACAAAGGTAACATATGGGGAAGTCAGACAACTGAACTGTAAACTAGATAATGGAAATTACGAACAAAATAATCAGACAGATACAAACAACGAGAGGATAAAGCATGAACTTTAGGTCTAGGGTTCAACGGTGAAAAAGCCCATTCCTAGAACAATTCCTCTAGAGACTACTTCAGAAGGTTCTAGCTAGACAGAGAACTGCTCTTTAGGTACCCAATAAGTTAACAATAGGCAATAAATAACTTCCATTATTTCTGAGGCAGTAAAAATTTTGTATAAAAATAGAAATGCTTTTTTTACAAATAAAATTTACAGGCCTGTGGCTTTCTTTTTATTTATGTATTATTTATGTATTTATTTATTATTATTAAATTTATCTTTCAAGAAACATCAAGTATTTTCACTCATTTTTATTTTATTTTTAAACCCTGTAGCTTTAAGAAACAGATCTCTAAATCTTTTTTTACATTAATCCTTTCTAAAAACAAAAATAAAACAATAACAAAATAGACAACCAGTGTAATAATCTGACCGATAAATGTCATGTTTCTTTGAACCCTAAAATAAAATCCTACTTATTAAAACAAACCGATGTAGTGGAAAGACGTTTGTGTTGTTTTAAGTGCTTCTCCTGCTTCTCCCTCTGCTAGGCCACCTCGCTAAACGCAGGGGGCCCTCCGCAGGGGTGGGCGCGGACAAGGAGGGGTGAATGCTCCAGGCAGTGCTCTCGGGGCACCAGTGGTTTCAGAGTTAGAATTGCACATCAGCATTTGTTTGCCTTTTAAATTCTCAAGATGTCATTTATTTTGTATATATGTTTTTCTTTAAAAAAGCAAAAATGAAAACAAAAAAATTTAAAAAAAAGGTAAAAGGAGATTCAAATTGCAAAACAAAGGAGAATACAGTGGCACAACTGGAGGAGGAATTGACTCAATATAAACAAGGTAGCCCAAGTTTTAATTATGGCAGACTGGGTCGGGGGCTGGGCGGGGGAAATGGAGGCCTTATTGTAAAAATAACCGTCTCTCTTGGTAAAAGTTGGCAATGTGGTCCTCCTCTGCCTTCCCTGTTGAGAACAGGCTGGCTTGTGGGACTTACCCTAAGAAAGCTAAAATAAGAGCAGGGAGCCTCTGGGGTTGGGATCAGTAAGGTTTGCTGTCGTTTTTGGAGCGCTTCAGCTGCACCTTCAAGCGTTTCATGCCGATCTGAAAGCCATTCATCGCCTGGATCGCAGCTTGTGCAGAGACTGGATTGTCATAGCTAACAAAACCTGGAAAACACAAAGGAGAAGGAAGGTGGGTCAAGGTGGAGTGGGAGAGAGCAGAAGGGGGGCCAGGGCTATGGGGATGGCTGGCACAGTGTAACTGCAAATGCTCATAGGTGCCGGCCTTGAGCTCAGTGCTCAGTTTATTGTGTGCCATGAGTGTCCAGGGCATGTCTGAGGGTCGGACGATGCTGGAAATGTCCACTGAGAAGTAGTAAAAAAAGGTAGCTGGACTTGTAATTAGGTACACAAGGCAAAACCCTGCCTTAGAAAACTAAAATGCAACTGTTGTTTAAGTGAATTTAGTCTCCTTATTTACTGCCTTCAAGTCAAATCTGTTTCGAATCTTTTAGAATCCCTCTGAAAGACCTGCAGGTGGATAAGCCTCACTCGTGTAAGCAGTGGTACAAATATTCCAGGGCTTCAAGGGCCCCAGTAGCTTACCTGTCCTGACTGGTGAGGCTGAAAGGCAGGGTAGAGGGAGGGGTCACCAACTCCCTGCAGTGCAGCACATAGAGACTAGGCCCTAGAGTTGTGGTCAGCGCCCACACCTGTTTAGCTAGAGGATGAGTCAACTACAGAATTAGATAATTTATACTTAATTTTTAATGTTTTGGAGTAATTTCTGAGAAGAACCCAAGGAAATGCTGGGCCTTTCCCCTCAGCTCGGTTTCCATTTGCAGAACTTCAGAAAAAATTCAACTAGAAGGAAATTGCTCCCTTGCATCTCTCAAAGTCTTGAGGAATAAATGGTCTAAAGAGCTTAGGACAACCTTCTCAACAGAATTCCCAGTATGTTTGTTTATAGCAACATCCTCTGTTTTTGAAAAAGGACCCATGATGCTCTGCAGAGGCCCTGAAACAGAATTCTGATCCTACTTTATTCTAACACTGCGGGGTGAGGCCAAGGTAGGGGTACAGGCAAAGCATTAGTTAAGCTGAGGCAAGTAGTAAGCTCTTATAGTTCCTACTGGCTTTAGAGTTGAAAGGAAGCTGTTGTATAGATTTAATTTCAGTTCTGAACATCAGCTGTTCAGAAGGTTCTATACTAAGAGCCACCATCTATTTACTGTGAAAGTTTAAGGCTAAAGAGAAAATTCCTTTATAAACCAGAAGAGGAAGCAAAGGACATAAATACTCGTTGAGCAACGTTCTCTCCTCACTTAATAAAAATGGTCATACAGCAGAAAAGCTTTTCGCAGGCAGGCTGCCTTGCAAAAATGGCTGCTTACATTAGTATTACATCTAATTCCCAATAAATGTGATCTCAAATCTAAGATTTTTGCTCTGACTTTACCCTCTCCTCTCTCTCAGGGTCTTTATCCTGAACTAGCAAGATGCTTAAAGAATGGAAATGGGTCAAGATATGGATACCAAAACCCAGCCAAGAGGTACGAACAAAAGAATGGGCTATCTTATGACTCAGAATTTAGCCAATTGGGTCCCCAAGAACTTAGGCTGGCTGCCAGGAGGCCTGGGATGCTATGGCTTTTAGTTCACAGGAATACAGTTACGGCTGTAACTTGTACCATTATGAACACACTGGTTAAGTAGTTTGTGGACTGATATCTTTTCAAGGTAGTACATATTTTCTCAAATTGATAATGCATAGTCCCTTTCTAGTCTCCATATGAGCCTAGAACATTGCTCACCTGTGAAAAATGTAAACATTGGCTTCAAAACCTTGTGTGGGGAAGCCTCCCACAGGTAAACTCTGGCCCCCAAAGCCCCCCAAGAAACAGCTCAACTTCCATTTCCCTCTCATGAACCACTATGAAGGGGTTCATATAGTTAGCACAGCAGCAGCCTTTCCACTGCGGTAAAGACAGTGGCTTGAAATGGTTGACGTGCTAATTCCCCGGCAGCAGAGGCTGACCTTCCTGGGTGATGCCAGAAATTAGGCATTATGATAATGTAGTTTTAGGATCCATGATGTTCTCCTTGGCCTGGTTACCCACTACCAGTCAACCAAACTGGTGTGAACTTGAAGGTATTTGAGAACCACCCTCCCTCTTTGCCGACAGACACCCAGTTCTGTTTCTTCTGGCTCATATCTATCCGATCTTGTTTTATGCTACTGTTATTGCCTGTGACCAACATAAATTATTTAGTTGCAGGCATGAGTAAAGCAAATGCTCTAATCTCAAACTGGGGTCAGAGCCTGCCAGATGAGCAATAGATGCTGTGAACACCTGGCCTCTAAACTACTTTGGGGGCCAGCAAGATTTGAGAAATAAAACAATGAATGGATTAAACAAATACTGTCCTCCTTGTAAACACAAGTGCACATTGTGAGTTTTCCTCACACTCCTAGGGAGCCAAAAATGCCACAGGACGCAGAGGCCATGCTGCTTGAGGAGAGATGATGTGAAAACTAGGTGTGCTAAGAAGCCGGGTTTCCAGTGTCTGGATAACACATGCACCCTCTCTGGCTCCATACCCACCCACTTAGCTCCTGCCAGTCTTATAATCCCAAATTCTGGCCCTCCAATGCCTCATAACACAGTGTTCTGTGTAAGCATGAGATACATCAATTGCTCATCCTGTGCATGTGGAGCTGCAGTGTGGCGGCAGCCTGGCATCCCTGCTTGTGAATGTGTGTGTATTTCTGGCTGTTTGTGTGTGTACTTAACAGTGTGACCCATGCCTCGGTGTCTGAGTCATTAAACCTGAAGGTGTAAGGAGCCACTGGCAGTGTCTGCAGTTCTACTGTACACCAGTAGAGACTAAACTGCAATCTCTGTTTCCATCTGATGAAAGTTCATGCTTCCATCTGAAGGGCCTGAAGAAATGGGTATTGCTCTACAACAAAAGATTAGGGATGTATAGTAATACACTATGGCATATGGTGTTACCAATATAAGGAAATTTCCTAGATCCTTTTTATATAGCCCCTTCCCCTTTGTTTTTACTAAAGAACTTTGCCCAAATCTGCTTACATGCATCCAGAAAAATCAGGAAATACCACCATACACGAAGGCCCTATCCTGACTCCAAAAATAGCTGTCTTTCACATTTTCCTTCCCATGACTCCTCACTTGGGGGAGTCTACTATAATAGTCTAGCTTGGTTTCTTTTGCATACCAAAGCACTTGCTCAGATTGGTCTGTTTGTCAATGAAGACTTTAGCAGAGATAACATTTCCAAAAGGCATGAACATCTGCAGAATGTCCTGGTCTCCAAACTCCTGTGGAAGGTGGTAAATAAAGAGGTTTGCCCCCTCTGGACCTAAAGAAGAAGAAAAAATCAGAGTAAGGTATCCTTTGAGTCTTAGTTCCCAAAGTCTCTTCTTAGGAATCCTTTAACAACAGGAAGGCTAAGTCATTTGGCTTTTTCTTATAAAAGAATAAACAGATGGATAAATGTCAAGCACTGACATGTCTTTCAGGAAAACACTCACCCTTCACATTTTTCTAATTTCCAAGTAGACACTGGCTGTTAAGTAGCTTCCTCATCAGATGGTTTTCTGGGGTCACGTGTACACACATCAGCACACATTTGCTTTTCCTTTTCATGGAGTGAAGGTGGTGTGGGCAGGACAGGGCAGAGAATCTAGGCATGGGTTTTTCTGGGGGCTGAGTTTCCTATCGGGTGTGGTCGACTGTCTCACAGGGAAGGGGAGTGTGTGCTGGGTAGCCAATGCCAAGTGCAGTGATTTAGAATCATCAATATAGCAGTAACACTGCCTGGATTTATCAGTAGTTTACCTGGTTACCCAGCCAGTCTTGATTTGCCAAATATCTTAACACAGAGTATAATAACCATCTTTATTAGAAATGACTGGCAATGAGTCAACAGGACGGGGGGGAAATGGTAGCTAGAGTCTCACAACTTTGATAGGAATTTGATAGGAATTACAACCCCAGGTAAGCCCTGGAAATGGATGTAGAAGCTTCTCAAACCTGAGCTAAGTCAAGCTCTTCCCTTGTACTCATCCTTTTCCAGCTAATACCAGAAACAAGGGTGGAACAGGGAAGACCTTCTCAGCTCTGCAGGTTGGAGGGGAGAGCTATTATGTTCCTGTCCATTTCCCTCTCTGAACCTTCTACCCACCTGTAGGAGAGCTGTCCAAAAATTAAAAGAGGAAAAAGAAGGAAACCCAATGAGCTGCAAGGAGAATAAGGACTGGGTGGCTCTTGGACATCCAGGCAGGGTGTCTGGGATAGGAGGGAGCTCACAGAATCAGTTGAGTAACTTCTGCAGCTGGTTCATGGCTGCAGCTGGCTTTCACAGGAGAGGAGCCAGGCCTGCCTGCCCTCTTTGTGAAGCTGCAGGGAACAGACTGCAGTGGTTCCCTAGGTAGAGGGGAAGGGTATTTGTGTGTTTGGGCTGAAAAAAAATTGGGATAAAAAGAACTTTGAAAAAATAAATGGATAAACATCATTGCAAAGAGACATCCAACAAGTTTCTTCTCCTGCCCCCACAAAATAAATCATAAAAGAAAAAAAGCATCCCAATGAATGGGACTTTTCACAAGGAAGACTTCTTGAGGCCAATTCCTGAAGCCCCAGATGAGGCATTTCTTCTTATTTAGAAATGTATCTCTGTGGCCACTTTAACTTTCTGCACTGCTCACAAATTCTATGGATATATTAATATTACAGAGCAAGGGAGACAGCCTGTACTTTGAAGGGACACAACTGTAGACCCTCAAATGTTTTCTGAATAGGTGCAAAACCCAGAACTCTGGAGAGTGGGTGTTCTGAGTGCTGCTGTGCCATGCACATCCTTTGCAATGGGCACAGATCTGATACCACATTTAATGTTCCTTCCAATAAAAGATCCAAATGCACAAATGAAGATTAATGGGATCTGATTTGACCTGTAAGGTGCATGGCCTCCGGAAACCTGGGGAGGAAATGCAACTTGAACGCCCAAGATAGGTTCCTAGGTATGTCTCAGCAATGCTGGCATTCGAGAATGTGTGCACTCAGAATGTATCCATGCCAGAGATGGAGGCCATGGAAGTACTGAGACGGCTGGGTCTTGTTCTTCTTGTAGTGCCGAGGACTGAGCCCAGGACTTGTGCAGGCTAGGCAAGTGCTGTTCTGCTGAGCTCCACCCTTGGCTCTCAGGGACAGCTGGACAAACAAAAGGAGGCTCTGATCTTTGCTTATTTTCTCAAGAAAAAAGTGTTAACATATTCTGATTTGTCTCCCTTTCAGTGCTATTTCTTTTTGTTTGTTTTTTAATCACCAAGAAAAAGTTTGGTTTCTCCCCCCCCCCCAAATTTTTATCATAAAAATGAGCAAAAAGTATTATTATTATTTTTTTGGTGCTGGGGATTGAACTCATAGCCTTGTGCATGCAAGGCAAGCACTCTACCAACTGAGCTATATCCCCAGCCCCC
>NW_026000048.1:10735229-10780927 GCF_001458135.2 Marmota marmota marmota | reverse complement strand
AATTTCATATGAAAACCACCCTTGTTTGCAACTGAGGCAGGCATCTGGTACCAAAATAACTAAATATATATTTTTTTAAGGATTTCACTTGAAACTCATCATCTTCTTTGCCCCTAGAAGTAATAAAAACCTGTCTACCATCTGCAAATCTCTGTTTTGTCCCATTTCTCTCTTCCATGGCATTTTAACATGGGAGAGTTATCTATGTTATATTCACTGGCTCCAGCTGGTTGAGATGTTTGTAGTCCTTATTTCTCACAGGGCACCTGACAAGCACAGACCACCAGTACTTGCTGGGGTACTTAAAGGCTGTAGGCTGTAACTACTCGTGTGTGTATGACTTGCTGCCTACAAGGACAGAATATGGAAAGGTGTGAGAGTGGTCAGAGGATGTTTAGGAATGGCAAGAAAGGTGATGAGCTTTTCTGCACTTACATCCATAGGGACCCCATAATCCCTCAGAAGATTTAACTGGGGCAAAGATTATTTAAAATTATTTTACCATGGGAAAAATATATTAGGGTTCAGGACTAAATACATCAAGTTGCCTCTCATTTCTTTTGACTGAAGGACAGAACTATGGAGTAGGAAATCTAAAAATCTATTTAGTATTGGAATTATGTAGTAGGATTGTGTTTTTTTCCTCATCCTGTATAATCCCCTCTCCCTTTTTCTGTGGTACTGGGGATTGAACCCAGATCTGACTCTACCACTGAGTCAGATCTCCAGCCCTTTTATTTTTTTGTTTTGAGACAGGGTCTTACTAATTGCCCAGGTATGATAAAGTGTGGGGTGATGGAAAAACAAAACAAAAAACTGGACAAATGGAAACCTACCACCACTACCACCACAGATAAGAACTCTCAACCATGCCGAGAGCCCATGTACCTAAAGTTAGCAAAGTTATTTTGATTTGTTTTACAAATCCCTAAAACTTAAGGCAAACCAACTTAGGGCAGTGGGCTAGGGTGAGATAGTTCAGAAAAACTTTACTTCAGGGTCCAGGCTTTATCCTTAAACCACTGAATTTTGAGTCTTGATGAGGACATTTTTCTCAGTGACACAAGCTATGTGGTTTGTTCTAAGGCCTGTTAGATAATGGAGAGGTGACCAGGATTCTCTAAAGCCACGTGGGGGAAACTAGTTTTATGTTCTTTGTCTGAGGATAACATTATCTTACAGGATCCCTCCTGCTGTCCACATCTGTCACCGTGATAGACCCCAAAGGGACCAAGTAAACAGCTTTTCTTGGGGGAGACCTCTGGTGCTCATGACAAGAGTCCCTTTCACATCCAGCAGTGTGTATGTTAAAAAAGCTGTAATCACAGATACAGCGAGAGCAGAGAGAAAGCTGAAGTGATGAACTTAGACTATCGTATCTTTCATATTTAATGATCTCTATGGTTATTTATCAAAGGGGAAAACCTTATTCTTTTTTTTTTTTAAACACATGGGTATCTTTTAAGCTGTGTCCTCTTAAAAATCACAAATTTACTAAGTAAAACTTTTCTAATTCTTATAGAACACCATGCTTAAAGTCAGAGTATTCAGACAAAAGCCTTTTGGAACAATAGAGTAAGGGAAAGGGAGAAAGGAATTTTTAAAAATCTTCTTTATTATTTCCCTATTCTAGCTTCTTTTCTCACATTCTAAATAAGGAAGAAAGAAGATAAATAGCATGTTGATGATTCTGCTTTATATCAACTTCAATTAAGGAAGAAGAAATCAAAAGGAAGAATGACAAACTATCCTTATTTGGACTAGGTCATTAGCCATCTTATAATTAGCTTTAATTTATTCTTAGCATTAACTTCTTGAAGTTTATTTTGCCTCAGAAGCAAGGCAATCAGTCACTTACTTGCTTTCCCCAAAGACCCCCAATTAAACAAAGACCAAGTCGATCCTAATCGTGGATTTTATCATTAGCCTGAGAATTGTTGCCTACTGAGAGGCAGCCACACAATTACAGAGTGAGTGGACGCTGCAAACCTGGGGCTCTGGCACAAACCTGTGTCCATTCATCCCCTTCTGCTAATGAGCAGCTTCTCCTAAAGGGAGAAACTCATGGTCTGTACTGATCTGGGAATTATTTTATGGCAGCAATGAATAAGTACATTTAAATGCCCAATGGGTAGAAGTTCATCTTAAGAGATGGATGAAAAACTGAAAGATAAATATAAGATGAACAGAAGAGAAGACTGATAGAAAGTCTTAGGCTGGCTTTTTTTTTTTTTTTTTTTGTGGTTCTGGTGATTGAACCCAGGGCCTTGTGCATTCGAGGGAAGCACCAACTAAGCTATATCCCCAGCCCAGGGCCATTTTTTAAAAATGTAAATATTAGCAAAAAGCAAGTGCTTTCTTTACGACACCTGTTCCATTCCACATCTTCTAAGCCGTGCTCTAAAGGCAAGTGTGGGTAGGGCTGGGCCCGCCAGGCCCGCCCAGGGCAGGCACCTACCTTCCTTCTGGCTGCCTGCAGCGCTCTGCTGTTGCAGCAAGCTCTGGCTGTACAGCGTGGGCAGCGCGGCTGCCGCATACTGCTGGATTCCTGAGTAGGCCTGGGTGAGGGCGTCCATGGTGCCAGCCGTGCCATTCGTCAAGCCTGTGGCGCCAAGTCCTCCATTCAGAGCCGCCATACCTGAGAGCATTTGAGCAACTTTACAAAAAACCCAACAATAGAGAAGAGAAATAGCACTTATTCATTAGTGCTTTCCAAAGGAAGTTCGAGAATCATTTGACACAAGTACAACAGCAAGTGCATGCAGCCAGCACACCAATTAAACCAACAAAATCAGAAACGAAACTATGAAGAAATAAATCACAATAATGGTGGGGGAACACCTAAGCAATGATAGCCCTGTCTCCCTAGGCCAGTGATCAAAGTTCATCGAGGCACTACAGTTAGACAATACATCTTAATTCCATGCAGTGTGCTACTGGCAAGTACCATTGTTATCTTTCTGAAATAAAAGCCCTTCTGCTTCTTAGAGCTTAGAAGCATGTAAAAACACATTAGTGGCAGAGGCCTGTAACATCTGTACACTTAAATCTATTTACTGGGCTCTTTGAGGAGCCAGGGGATGGCTCAAGGGGTTGAGGGGGCAAAAATAAAATAAAACTTTTTCCCTTTAAGCTGTCTGATGAGATGGCAGAGCAGACAAATTTTGTGCTCTGTAAACCAGTGAGTCAGCAGTTCCATTAACTGGCTTTCCTAAACGATTGAAGGACGTGGTCAGGGCCTAGGGTCTTAGGAATAAGGTAAACAGCCTAGCTAATTTATAATCAAAGAACAAAAGGATGGGTTCTTTCCATATTGCAGAGAACTCAGGCAACTTATTCAATTAACCAAGACTCTTGGTGTGGTTTTTATCAGCAAATGCTGATTGCCTACATGTGTGTGCACACATGCATATTAATCAATGCCCAGGTAACTGGGGTTTCTGCTAGTGATGGTGCTTCATGTCATGTTTTCCGGCCAGCAGTGACACAGTGTTTGTAAACTGGATCCTGGCTATTAACTGATGGGAACTGAATATTGACCAGTAGCTCTTTTGTATTTGTCCTTGCATGCTGGCTGCTCTATTCTAGTTGTTGATTGTATCATATTTTCCCTGAGTAATGAGTCAGAACAAGCAATGCTTCATAGAGTGTCAACATTCTTATGAACTCAGGAAATGGAAGAGGTGACATCACAATTGCCTTTAGTTCCCTTGATGATCAAAAAGTTTTTTTTTTTTTTTTAAAGATCTGTTTCTGAGAAAAACATTAATGAAAATCTTGATGGGATTAGAGTTATTGATTAGAGATATTAAAATAACATGGATGAATAACTGGAAAAAATTGATAGAAGTCTAATGAGAACAGGACAGCTAAGGTAGGATGCTTGCAAATGTATACTGCGGCATCAAAGAACACCCCTATCAATGCTACTGCTTGCCATCCACAGGAAATAGAGCAGGTGGGGAGTATCCTGTTTACCCCATAAGTGCTTCTGATATTTTGCCAACTTCATCTCTTAGATGAAAAGGACAACATGCAAGATATGATTGGACCATGGCTTAATGGTAGAGGACTCTCGTAGCTCCTCAGGTCTGTGATTCCTACTGGGGGGCTTGAGGAGACAGAACTAGGCCTTGGAAGGTGGTAATGGGATACATTATCCTCAAAGAAGGATGTGGAGGAGGCAAGATAAGCTTGAAAGGTTGAGAATGGAATAACAGCTCCCTGAGAAAGAAGTGGTCACAAGCAGATGCAGCTGAACAAAGGTGGTGGCCAGCAGAGGTCCTGCTGGATCTGCTTTAAATTCTTCCTGTGAAGGAGTCTGTTCTCTTTCTGGTCATGCAAATAAACACTGTTGAAGAACCTAGAAACCTGGGAGCTCTGTGTAGCATGGATGAAGGCCTCGGCTCCACTCTAATATCTCCATATGTCCCTGCCACTCCATGAATGGGCGAGAGCACCCCATCTCCTTGGTAGCTTGTCAGACAAGGGCCTTGGAGTTCCAGGGCCTTGCCACACACACCCCATGCGTGACTTCCTGTGGTCTACAGCCCTGCAGCATGGCTTCTCCCCTCTGTCAGACACACAGATGACATCTTACTGCAGTTGTCACTGGTACCCCAAACTCCAACCCCCTTCCCTCTGGATGTAGCCTTTCTTATTTTGCGGGTCAGGAGTCTCTTATTTTTTACTTTGAACTCTTTTGCTCTTTTGACCAAACTTTTTTTTCCCTCTTAAAACAGAATGAACTTCATGCTCTTGAAATGATGGAAGGATGTTTCAGGACTACATAGAAGCCTTGTGAGGTTTGAGGCTCTAGCAACTGACATTCTAGCCATGTCCTCTGTTCTTCCTGGTTATACTTCACTGTGGTTGGCTGTTTTTTTAGATTATAGCCTGGGAAAACCTGCCTTCTGCAGAGTTTTGTTTGCCTCTGTGGGTACCACATGTATGGGAGACAGTGATAGTGGTCGCCCTCTGGACAGGGGGGAGGAGTGGGCTGACAGAGGAGGAACCAAAGTGACAGGGTATAAATGCCCAAGGAGGGACTAGTGAGGAACCTGTGCAGATAATGGAGGGAGGGTTTGGCCTCTCTAGCCTAGAGCTTGCTCCTCTATGAAAGATCACCATCTTTCTGGAAAAAAAAATGGGTCAGAGCTCTAACAAGTACAAATTCATTGAGAATACCTAACCCCGAAACTATCTTAGAAAACTGGGATGGGTTTTTTTTTGACAAATCCTGGATACAATAATGGATTATATGGTAGAGTTTGAAGAGCCATCAAAGGAAGATTTCGACTTTTGAGAGTAGTTCCTGTGAATTAACTAACATTCTTCTGTATTAAATACTCACTATATAAAGATACAATTAGTTAGCCCAGCTGCTTGTACCTGATGACCTCTCAAAGTCCTAGACAATAGAAACGGAGGTCTAAAGAAAGTTAAGTTGAATAAAATGCTCCACTTAAAAAGAATAAGGGGCTTTTTTGAAAAGGCCAAATGGATTGACAATTTCCTCCCATTTAATCTAGATCGTTCTGCTTACTATTTGGATGAGCAGAGCTGGAAGCAAATAACTGGGGTAGAAGCCTCTGCAAGGGAGGTCTCTGGAACTGGTGGTCAGTATGGGGTTATACAGCCTGATAACCAAGTGCTTCACATTTAGTCCTCAACTGACAGAGACCAAGAAGCTGTGAGCTTACTGAGTCAATCTTTTTAAATGATACAGACATTCCCGTAAATATGAACATGAAGATATGGTCCTGGAAAGTAGATTCAGAGGTAGACTCCACTTATTTCCAAGCTACTCAGCCAGATTTTAAATAAGAAGTGAGGAATGTATTAGGGTGTTCTCATAGGTTTGTAACCGATTCACTGGGATAAGCTTCCTTAGTACAGATGGGATTTATCCTTCTAAATCTAGTCTAAGCTAGTGAGTGAGAACCTAAATAAAAGTGTTTGGAACCAGGGAAATGGATATGGATGTGCATACAGTTAGTGGCACTTTCCTATATGCCTGTGTTAAAAGGTTACAAATGTGTGCAGACTATGTGTGCTTGTGTGTGTATCTAACCGCATACATCCTTGTAAATTCCAATTACACATATTCAAACAGTAATTTTGCAATGCAAATAACGAATGACAAGCTACAATAATGTGTCCAAAGCATCTTCTCTTTTCTGTACTTTACGTAAAATAGTTCCATAAATATTTTCCACCAGGAATTCGTGGCTGTTATATTCAAACAATCATAATGTTAAGCACTGTATAGTAAAGTCATTTGGAAGAATTATGCAATTTAAACAGGAAAAGTAAGGATGCCACTTGACTTACATTTAAACATACCAAATCAGGTACAGACTTGGGTGGATGTATCTGCGATGTAGAGGTACCTACTGTTATTCTGTATCTTTGTTATACATTGTTCTATGTTACTTCTTCTGATCTTGCCGATTTCTGCTTTTTTATCTTTCCCTAAAGAAATTTTTTAAGCCCCTCCATTCATTAAAGTATAAGGGAAGAAAAAGGCTATCAAATTTGAACAGTTTAATTTAGCTACTTATCTGCTAAGGGAAGAGTCCTCCTAAGGCAGTGGTGAGGCCTCTGGCAGGGAGGAGGGTCAAATCTAGGCCAAGCTGAGTCAGCCACCTATTCTCTTGCTGGCTGCTTTGACCATAGAAGAGATGGGTGTATTCAGAAAACCAGAATACTCTCCTCAAGGTAGCATGTAATGGCTCCTGGGACAGAGTGGGTAGAAAAGAGCAATGACCTGGAAGCTAAGGTCAACTGTTTTAGAAGGTCACTGTTCAGGTGACCATTCCTTGATTGCCTGCTTTGAGACTTATCCTGTAGAACAGATAGCACTGTCATTTCTGTTGAGGAAGAATGATCTGAAAGGGGATATTCTATTGTAGAAGGTTTTCTCTAGATATTTAATTTGAGACAAGCAGCAATTATTAGTTCCAAGCCAAAGTTGAGAGTGTAAAAGAGCTCTGTACTAGTAATACTAATTGAATGAGAAGGAATGTATCTTTCCATTTGTGCCCGAGTTTTGGTTGAATTAAACATTTTCCTGGTTTATACTGACCAGTAGGGGTTATTAGAAACCAAAAACATTCTTCATTTCCCATGAACGGAACATACTCTTTTAACCCAACGGCAAAGAATTCAGAGAAGCAAAATGATTTCAACCTGTTGTCCTTGCCAGAGCAGACTCGGTATAACATAAGACTCCACACAAGAACTAGCCATGATTTCTTTGGCATTCAACAAAGTCTCTCTTGTGTCCTCATGATAACGATGGGGAAAGCCCAGCAACGTACAACAGAGTAGGGTGGAGGGGAGCAGGACACAGACGAGAGGACACACACACAGCAGTCATGAGCACGTGCTGAGGAGGACAACCATTCCCACTGGCCTGTTACTCTGCAGACCAAGGACAGGCAGGCGATCAAATCAAAGTCCTTGTTTGAGGGGAACTAGGTCCTGGGGCAAGAGAAGCAGCATGAGGGGATGTGCGAACACGTCCTCAGCCTATGTGAGGACAGTGGGCTGGTGCTTCTGTAGGACGGGGCAGAGAGGAGCTGTACCAGAAACAGGAGGCAAGGCAGTGGGGCTCCTGCTCAGCTGCTGGAGAGCGGCAAGGCTGGAGACAGTTCTAACTGGAATGAAACATTCTGGTGGTCAGATGGTCACGTCATGTACTCTGTGCTAACTGAGAGCCATCACATTTGGAAGGAAAATGTTTTCTTGTGCTCAGACAAAACTCATTCCAAGTTTTTCTTTTCTCAGAGCATCTGAATTAAAGGCTTTAATGAAACCTGAACATTTCCTACTTCTAAACATGTGATTTATTTTCTTATCAGGTTAATTTGCATATGGATGAATTTCAGACATTTTTTTTTTTTAACCAAACAAACTGCATGGTGTTTTTGAGCTTTCAAAGTATAAAATTGTTGGAATTTTTGGCTTAAAAAATTGTACGGTCTGATCACCCTTTAAAAACAGTTTACTTATTGAATCATAGATTAAAGTAGGGCAAATAATGAATGCCTTTTTTATTAAAAACCAAAATGGGCAGGTATTAGGTTGTCTGTGGTCTCTGATAGGTACGTAGGTCTGAAATTCCTCAGAAAGCTCTGTTGGCTGTCATGGACCTCCTAGGCTTGGCTACTTTCAGGCCCCAAGGTGACTGAATGGAGAGACAGGCAAATCAGGCGTTCCCTCTGTGCGCTGAGGATCAGCTTCCCCAGTGCAAGACCCCAATGCCAGGCACAAGCCTAAAATATGACTTAACCTCAGGCCTGGGCAACACTCCTCTCATGGATCCAAAATGGACAGGCAGGAACAAGGACAGGTGGGCTACAGAGCATAGATCCTAGAATTTCTTAGTGAGTCCATGTGTTTCAGAACCAAGTATATTTTGGTAAGCTATTTGCTTCCAAACCTGTTTCACCCCCTTACAGTGAAATGATGCCCCTAATTTATACAGTCACTGCTGTACAGTGACCCATGCCCACAGGTGCTCGATGAAGATTCCAGATGACGCTCTTTCCAGCAGCACCTCTCCTCTACTCAGTTTCTTTTCCTTTAGAGACCTCATTTCCCCCCTGTGTAATTGTAAATACTATTTGGATTTTCAACCTGGAGGGCACCTTTAAGATCTTCTTATCCAGAACTTTCTTTTTTTTTCCAAATGGAGACTCTGAAGCCCAGAGAGGGAGCTGTGGTTGGCCTGAGTTCCTACAATTGATGGGCAGCAGAGCTGGACACAGCGTCTCAGCCTAATTTTCTATTATTACATATTGCCTCGCAGCAGGAGAAAGTCAAAACCCAGACAAACTCCTTGAAAGCTGAAAAGATCTGTCAACCCCACTATGGGTGAGGACTTACAGTAGCCGGTACAAAGAATCTGGGGGTGGGAAGGGGCTGGGCATTTTTTGAGATACAATGAATGTAGATAGCTTTGGCCTGTCAAAGCATGTGCTCCTCCATCCCAAGTTTTAGTTCTCCCCATTCCATATCCTTTTTAGGTCATTTCTGGATGGCCATTTTCTGTGGAGAATTTGGGGGAAGGCTGTCCACCAGAGCAGCAAATACTCACTGTTTATGGTACCTGCTAGTGCATTAATATTATTCAGTCCAACAGTGGCTCCAGCCAGTCCTTGCAGAGTCCCAAGAGAGGTCAAGGAATTCATGGCTGCACCAGCAGTGGAGTTGGGGGTTGAAGCAGCCACTGAAAAACAGAGGAGAAAAGGGAGAGAAAAAGCACAGATGAGTGCAAGCTAGCTGTCCTGGGAAGCAGTCTGCCTTCATCACAGAAAACGAGGAGTCACTTCGTCATCAGAAATCCACAATCTCCTTTGTGTTTTTTGGGTGAGAGACAATGGGATTATATGCATAGCAATTTTGACATTAGATCTGGTGATTAAAGAGATCATCATAGCTCATAGCTGCTCTCTTGCCAATGCAGTGAACATGTTCGCTGCTGGGTAGTAGGGAAACCTTTGTGACTGGGAGGCCTGTCATTTGCATGATCTTCCATCATCCCCACTTTAAACAGTCTCTGTCCCCTTAGCTTCCTTGTCAATCAGCCTGAAAATTAATGTCACAAAAAAGGGGCAGAGATGGGGGAGTCAAATGGCAATTCTTGGCTTTCTTACCCTACGGATATGCGATCTTTTATGATTAACTTCTTTCACTAAGCATAGTGTTTTCAAGGTTTGTCTCTGTGGTGACATGTACCAGTACCTCATTCACTTTTTGCTGCTGACTTACATTCATTATGTGAATAGCTTTATACCTTGTTCATCCATTCTTCAGTTGTGGACCTTTGGGTTGTTTCCACTTTTGAGCATTGTAAATAATGATGCTGTGAATATTTGATTTCAACTTTTTATGTAGGCACACATGGTTTTAATTCTTGAGTATATACCTAGGATTGGAAATTCTGGGTCATATGATAAACCTGTTTTTAACATTTCGAGGAACTACCCAATATTTTTCAAGGTGGCTTTCCAATTTTTTTTTTTTACCCCCAAAATGGTTTCCCAAAGTGGTTTTCCAGAGTAACTTCCTTTTGCACTTATGATTGCTTCTCAAAATGAAAAGTGCCTTACATTTGTATGGGTTTACAATCTGCTGACCTTTATCACAGACAATGTTTTGCCTTATGGTGATGGACATCTGGCTAAACTTGATTCCGACAGCTGCTAAAAGAAGCACTTGGGCTGGGTGTAGTGGTACACACCTGTAATCCCAGTGATTCAGGAGGCTAAGGCAAGAGGACTGTACGTTTGAGGACAGCCTTAGCAACTTATTGAAACCCTGTTTCAAAGAAAAAAAGGACTGGAGATGTAGCTTAGTGGTAAAGTACTTCTGGGTTCAATCCCCAGTACCTAGTGGGGTCGGGGAAGCAGCACTTGGTCCATTTCTAGCTGTGAAATGCTGAGCATGTGGACATCCTTTCCATCTAGCATCTAGGATAGCCCAAATGCTCCTGCCCAGAAGAACTCACCCCTGCGCTGCCTTCAGAGACCACAAAGCACTGCTTGAAATGCACCTTGTTTGTGGTTCCTTTTGGATGAAGTCAAATCAGATTCTTAAAAAAATGAATTCCCCACCTTGTCAGATTTCTGTTCGTGAAAGGCACTGACTTCTGACACCTTATATTGTTTTTATTTAAGAAAAAATTTAAAGAAAATTTTATAAATCCAAGTCAATGTTTCTGGTCCTCTTACATTATGAGACTTTTCAAACATAACAGCAGAGACAGTAATAAAACAAAATCCTATAGATCAACATCCACGTTCTGCAATGCTCAAGAACCCATCTAACCCTCTTTATAAGTGTATGTTAAGGTAAATTTTAGACCTTACATCACCTCACTGACACATACTTCATACTGCAGTTCTAAAAATTATGGACTTTTTGTTTTAAAACCAAAAACTTGTGCATAACAAAATTAACAATAATTCTTGGGCTTCAATATGAAGAAAGAATTTGGTGAGCTGGAAGACAGATTTGTGGAGATTTATACCTAAGTGAGAAACAGAAAATATGGGTGATCAAATGATATGGAATAGATCTAATGTGTCTAGCTCAAGTTCCTGAGGGAAAAAAAGAGAATGAGGAGTAATATCAGAAAAGTTAGTGACCAAGAACTTTCCAGGACTGGTACCCTCTCACCCCCCCATCCACATATTCAAAGATCACAATGAATTCCAAGCAGAGAAAATAAAACAAATCGTGGATGTACCATAGTGAAAGACGCAGAACACCAAAGATGACAAAAATGTCTTTAAAATGGCCAGGCAAAACCAAAACAAAACAACCCTCAAAGGAACACAATTAGCCATCTAATACCTGGCATGTCAGTATTAATAATGGAAGGCAGAGTGTAGTAGTATGCCGAGATAAATAAACTGTCAACCTAGAACAGCCAAAGATAAATGTATTTCATCAACATTTACCCATCAAATTCACTCAGTGTTATCTAATATGCTTATATGTCCATTAAATTTTACATTTTGATCAGTTTCTCACTTCTGAAGTTTATCAATGTGTGGTTATTTTTCATAATTGCTTTTTCATTTTCAAATCCTTTAAAATGGTATTAATTGTACCTTCTTTTTCTGTTGCATGCTAATAATTCCACCATCTGAGGTCTTGGTGGCTATGAATATGATGTCTAACTATGTTCCTTCTTACTCTCAGTCCATGGTTTACATGTGTGCATTGTGATGTTTTTATTCTGAGTTAACTCTCTTAGAACATTATTTCTGGGAAATCTTTGAGGCTTGGGTTGAAGACAGGCCCTTTTGAGGATGCTTTACATTTGATTCTGAAAGGTCCTAGAGGAAAGGACAAGCTGGGGACCTCTTTAAAAGGCTTGAGGATTTTTGACCACCCAGATAAAGTTGGGTTGCAAGCTCATGCCCTGTAATAATTCTCAGGGAGATACTCTCCTTCTTCTGTATCGTTTCCTAAAGGGGAATATTTCTTGTTTCTCTTCCACTAAAAGCTTGGCCTTTTGGTGTTTCAGACGTATAGAGGGATGGCCTCCCATTAGGTACGGCAGGTGGGCTCTGGACTTTTGTGTATCACTCAGGTTGTAGGAGCTTCTGAGAACTGATGCTCAAGTTCCTGATTCATCAAATGTCCTTAAGAGAAAAACGCATCTTCAATGTGCTACTCAATTCTCTGGGCTGTCTCTTTTACTTCATTATTGATATCTGTGTATTCTACTAATTATTTTAGTTTTTGATGTGACTAAAAATATTCGTAACAATAACTCATTATACAATTTAGTTTTCTTTAGTGGGAGGGTCTTCTGATGACCAACTAAACTGCTAGAAACACAAGTTGTCCCCATGTGCCATTTGATGTGAGTCTACATGTAACAGTCCTTACCAGATTGCTGTGCCCGTGAATAAAGCCTATCCCCAAAGCATGTTTGGATTCTAAACCAGTAATAAAGACTTAGAAAAATCCACACAGTTTTAAGTGACACAAGGGAACCATTTCTAGAATGGCAGTATGAAGCTATCTAAGGATCTTGTCCCCAAACAATCATAACTGGTGAAATCTGTAAAATTTAACTATTTAAAAGTCTCTGTCCTAAGTGCATATACATATATATAGAGATTTTTCTTAGGAAAACTTACCAAAGCTCAGTAAGAACAGAGAGAATTTGTGGCATCGGAACCATAACAGGCTCCCTTAACTGGTACCACCTCTTCCCTACCACCTCGAAGCTCAGTAAAATGGAAGCTCTACTCTGGGCGAGTATGGTCAAGAAGACAGGTCAGGCCTTTTAAAGAGGTCCCCAACTTGTCCTTTCTCCTACTATCTTTCAGAATCAATTGTAAAGCATTCCCCAAAGGGCCTGTCTTCAACTTTCCAGAAATAATGTTCCAAGATAGTTAAACACATAATAAAAAAATCACAAAGTACAGCTCCAAATCTAGGGTTGTGGTTCTTCCAGGCAAGAAGAGACCCCCCAGCATATCTAATCCCCACTATGCCCCTTTGCAGGAGCTCTTTTCCTCAACCAATCTCTGCTAATAGGCAGCGTTCTGGCTCCATTCACCCTCACCACTCATTTATAGGCTGGAGGTTCTATTCTGAGAAAGGGAAGCCAAGAAGACAAAGTGCTACCACCCTGGGACAGCAACTCTCATATAGACCCGAGGTGTCATTCAGAGAAAAGCAGGCTGTTGTCCCTACACCAGCTCTGGAAGAGTGACACTCAGATTCTGTCTAGAGGATGTGCTAGGCCTTAAGAACACAGAGATCCACAGATCTTCTGGGGGGAGTGAATTCATTTGGAATAAAGTGTGACAAAGTTCAAGCCTAGGGTGCTCTTGGAAACAAAAAATTTGATGGTGAACAATTAAAAGGAGGCTGACAGCTTCATGACAGCAGAGCAGACCAGCTAAGAGGAGCTCCTGAGGTCAGAGCAAGACTCGAGAACTAGCTCAAAGAGGACACTTACAAAAGGATTTATTAGATCAGACTGTGGGGACACTATATGCTACAAGGCTAAGACAAATAGAGCAAGCAACTGGCCGAGGCTAACAAATGGATGTGACAGCCAGAAATTCAACCAAGATCAGGCAGTGAGGCACTCACAGAGCCATTTGGAAGAAACCCATTTAAAAGGAAAAAGCAAAATGTCACTCAGCCCAAATCTGTGCCTACTGAGGAATGACATCAGAGCCACACTTAGGGGACTGGATCTCACTGAACTAGTTTTACTAAGTTGCTAAGCAAATAAGCAAACAAGAAACCAGTGGGGGAGGGAGTGGAGTGAGTGAGGAGGATTAGTATCCAGAACTCCTATGATACATTATCTAGAATGTCCAGTTGTTAACAAAAAATTATAGACCTGCAAAGAAACAAAGTATGACCCCTATAGAAGAAAAAAGTAGACAAAGTGTGTTTGAGAGGGCCCAGATATTAGACATTGCAAAGACATGAAAGCAGCCATTATAAAAATTTTCAAAGAACTAAAGAAAATCATACTTAAAGAATTAAAGAACATGGCAGTGTTTCATCATCAAATAATACTAATCAAAAGGGAAATTATTAAAAGAATATAGAAATTCTAGAGCTGAAAAGCAAAGAATTGAAATGAAAAAGTCACCATAGGGTTCAATAGTAAGTATGAAATGGCAGAAAAATGAGTGAACTTTTATATTTATAGATACTGTACATTCTGAAGAATAGAGAGAAAAAGAAAATGAACAAGCTCAGAAATATGGCACACCATTAAGCACACATATTCATACATGTAATGCATATACTGAAAGGAGAGAGAAGAGACCAGCTAAAATATTTGAAGAGGTAATGGCTTATAATTTTCCAAATTTGATGGAAAAAAAAGAATCAAAACATGCAAGAAAACCAATAAAATCCAAATAGGATAAAAAATTACAAAATGCTGTATACCCAGGCTCATGATAGTAAAAATGCTGACAGCTTTTACTATCTTGAAAGAAATAAGAGGAAAAAAGACTACTCATGTACAAGGGAATTCCAGAAGTTTCACTGCTCACTTCTCAGCATAAACAATGTCAGGTTACAGTAGGATATATTCAAAGTTCTGAAAAGCAAATCACCACCACCAACAACAAAAACACCCCATCAATTAAAAATTATATCCAGCAAATGAAGAAGAAAGGAAGATGTTCCTAGATGGGGGTGGGGGGGATAAAATTCATTGCCAATAGACCTTCCTTACAAGAAATAATGAAGTTCTTCAGGCTGAACACAAATGATTCCAAATTGTAATATAAATCCACACATTTAAAAAAAAAACCACCAAATATAAGCAATTATGTAATTATGAGAATACAATTGAAGTTTTCCTCTTAACTAATTAAAATTTAGTTGACTTAAAACACTTATATGATCGTATTGGTTGGTGCATAATATATTGAAATGTACATATTTGACAATAACAGCACAAAAGAAATGGGTTGATGCCACTGTATTGGTGCAAGGAGATACACCAGAGGGTAACTTGAATTTGCAGGAAGAAATAAAGAGAACTAGAAATTGTAAATAAGGTTCCACATGGACTCTGTAAATAAAATATGTACTTTCTTGCCATTCTTTTAGTTTATTCAAAAGACATAAGATTTTATAAAGTAGTAAATATAGCACTATGTTATTGGATCTTTAATATATAGAAACATAATATGTAAATAAATAATAGCAGAAAAAGGTAGGATGGAAAAGAATTACATAGAAAGAACATTTCTATATCTTGCTGAAATTAATATAAACTGGAAGTAGCTTTTGATATGTTCTATGTTAGAATCCCTAGAATAACCACTAAGGAAATAAATTTTTAAAATATTAAAAAAATATTGAATTAAAATTTTGTACTAGAAAATATTTAATTAATGTAAAATAAAACAATAAGGGAAGACTAGCAGACATGAACACAGAAGACAAGAAGTAAAATGGCAGGCATAAATTCAACCATATTAATTTTTTTTGTACTAGGGATTTAACCTAGGGGTGCTTAACCACTTAGATGCACCCCAAGCCCTTTTTATTTTTAATTTTGAGACAGGGTCTCACTACGTTGCTTAGGGTCTCACTAAATTGCTGAGGCTGACCTTGAACTAGTAATCCTCCTGCCTCATTCTTCTGAGTTTCTGGGATTATAAGTGTGCACTACTATGCTCAGCATAAGTTCAACCATATTCATAAAAGCAGTAATCAAAAAGCAGGTATTTTCTTAAAAGCATTAATCATATAACTGCATTTAACCATAAATTCCAAATAAGATCCAACTATGCTGACTAAAGGAGACACACTTAAGAGTGTCTCACACTTATATCTTTATATAAACAGAAAATATACATGCTTCTCTACTTGTAATGGGATCATGTCCCAATAATCCATCATGAATTTAAAATATCGTAAAGTCAGAAATGCACCTAACCCACCCAGCCTACCTACCCCAAGCTTGGCAGCATGGGACACTGTGGAGGACCAGGGCTTCCCCTGGTGACCATGTGACTGGCCAGGAGCTGGGGCTCACTGCTACTGCCCAGCCCATCAGAAAGTACTATGCCATAAGGTGCTAGTCAGGAAAGGATCAAAATTCAAAATCTTAAGTATGTGTTCCACTGAATACAGACTATCTTCAAACCACTGTAAAGTGAAAAAAGACTTATGGAACTCTCATAAGTCTGTTAAAGGATGGAAAACCACGCATCATGCCAACCATAACTGTATGGTGCTCAGAGGCCATGCTAATATAAGACTGATACAGATTCATGGAAGTTTTGGAGGAAAAGACCGGTCAACTTCTTGCATTGCAAAGGAGCTTAATATGCTGTCATGGAAACCTATGTTTCATTAGGGCAAAGGAAAATCACAAGGAGTCTGTCCTGACAAAATATAGCTAGTAAATCGACACCAGTGCAGGTGCGCAGTGACTGTCGGGAAATGCTTATTTATTCAGGTCTCTGTTTTTCTGTTCCTTCATATCTAAGGGAAGGGAATGAAAAAGAACAGGCTGAGGAGATGAGATATTCCTCACACAGCACAAAAAAAGGGAAGAACCACCAAACTGCCAACCAGAATGAGGTGTGGAAGGGAGGACACTGAGGCGCCAGATTCTCTAAGAAGCATGACAAGCTCCTGTTGTTGTCAGACAGCCCTGAACTTGGCTGCCACTCACACCACTGAGGCAGAAGCGGGTGCCAAAGCATGAAGATCAATAGGTGAGAAAGGCCTGCTGCACATCTTCCTCCTGGTGGCCTGTATGAAGGACCTGCCACTGTGCTGCTGCCTGGGCTGTCACTGAAATTGCTGGAGATACCAAATGTATGGTAGGGCTTTATTCTCCAAGTCTGAAGCTTACTTTGTGCACAGACCTCATTAGTCTCGAATCCTCTGCACTCTAACATGGAAATGTGACCCTGCTTCTGATCCACAGTGAGCAGCGGAAGCACCATGGAGGCCTGGTCATTGCTGAGAAGGGCAGGAAAAAGAGCCCAGCTTGGCCCCACAGCTACTGAGAAATAAGCTGTGACTCTACATAAGTAACCCAACTACTTCCTTCCAGTGGAATCTTAAAACCAATCACTGGAGGTAAGGTTGTAAGGACAGAGTGCTTGGACCCAAACTGTTCTTCCAAACATCTGCTTCATTGCTTTTTTTCTGGGGAGGGGGGGGGTACCGGGGATTGAACTCAGGGGCACTCAACCACTAAGCCTCATCCCCAGCCCCATTTTTAAAAATTTATTAGATACAGGGTCTCACTGAGTTGCTTATTAGCACACTGCCATTGTTGAGGCTGGCTTTGAACTAGAGATCCTTCTGCCTCAGCCTCTCAAGCTACTGGGATTACATGCACCACTGCGCCCGACACTTCATTGCTTTTTAATGGATGCTTAAAAATAAAGCATCTAACTCATCATGAGGGTTCAGTAAGGTGGTCTGTGTGAAGTTGGCACAGTATCCGGCACTCTTTGGAGACTGAGATCTTCATCACTTACTGGAGACAGGACTGTGTGGGATATGTTTCATACAGTAACCCAAGAAAGTTTTCTTGACTTTTCAGTGTGAACAACTTCAGTTATTGATGACGTCATGACTCTTCATCACCTATACCTCCTAGCAAATCATAGCAAGGACCCAGGTACCAGGCTTGACGCCCCTCTTCCCATGATATCCACACCAGGAATCAGGAACCCACTGATGCTGCGTGCTGTTGCTCTCACCCAGAGAAATATAAAGCCATGGGAAGGAGACTTGTCAGTGGCCCCCTGGCTAGCGCTTCATACAGAGGTGAGAGAAAGGAGCTGAATGACACCACAGCTGGTTGGGCTCACAGGTCATTGTTATAGTTGGGATGTGGGGTGTCCCCCAAGAGCTCATGTGTGAGATAATGCAAGAATGTTCAGAGGTGATATGTTCAGAGCTATAAACTGATCAGTGGATTAATCCACTTGAATGGATTAAATGGATGGTAACTGTAGGCAGGTAGAATGTGGCTGAAGGAGGTAGGTCACTGGGGGCATTCCTTTGGGGTTTATTTTTTTTGTGCCTGGTGAGCAAATTCCTATTGCCATGTACTGAGCTGCTTTCCTCCACCATACCCTTCTGCCATGATGTTCTGCCTCACTTTGGGCCCAGAGGTATGGAGTTGGCCGACCGTGGACTAAATTTCTAAAACCTTGAGCCAAAATAAACTTCCTCCTCTAAGATGTTCTTGTCAGATGTTTTGATCATAGTGACTCAAAGATGACTAAAACACTCATGGATGACTTCTGAGGTCCTTCAGATCTATAATGTAGTTTTGAAGAAGAGGGTGTGAAAGTGGTACTCTGCCTCTTATGTGGACAATTCACAGGTGTAATGGTGAACAGCAAGTTGGAGAGAACTCCTTAAAGAGACACGTAGCTCACAAGCAAGGAGCAGGCCTGGGTTTAGGGGCTATGGGAGAAGTGGAGGCTTAGAAATGCAGCAGGCCCATTTTGTCACTGATAATAAACAACACACGAATTTGAAGTCTGTTTATGTCTTTGTTTCCTATATATTTAAAAACCCAGAAAGACTGGCTATACTAATAGTTCTGAACATATCTTCTCACCTCTTACGTGATTCTTGGAAGACCTGGTAGAAAGATGAAGAGAAGGTGAATAACGGGACAGAGAGGAATTAAAACTGAGACTAAGTAACTAGACGCAGTGGCTTAAAACAAGAAGGTTCCATGTACTCTGTGTTAGTGGACTGTACTTTGAAAATTCACCTTAACTTGAGCCTCACATGGAAAAAGATCTCTCAACTGCTCATCTAATTACTTTTAAGAACCATCTGAATTTTAATAAGCTGTTTAAGCCAAAAGAAAAACTCAAATTTATCATGTAATTTTTAAGTATTTGGTTGAGATTGCTTAAGAGTTCAGTAGATGCATGATAGAGAAAAGATCCTAGATAAATAGACAGGGACAAATTAAAGACCTCCAACACATGAACTTTCTTATTCCAGTGTTGGCACACTGGCAAGAGGCTGTCTTGAGTAACTGCATTCTGCCCACCTAAAACTGCCTTCAGTCTCCACTGGGAGCTGCATCCTTCATTTTTTTCACTGAAACTATTTACGAAATGCTCAAGGAGCCTTTCAGAAGGTGGTATAGAAATGGTGGATCATAATCACTCAGAATGCCTCTGTCAGTAGAATGTCACTTCCTCCCCACAAGGGTTTGCAGAAGCAAGCTTGGAGGATGCGGTGGGGGCAGCAACTGTTCATGCTCGCAGAGATCATCTGCCATGTGTTGCATCTGTCACCTGCTTTACCACTGTTAAAACCTATCTAACACGGCCCAGAGATGTCCTGAGCAAAGGCTAACCAGGAAAGGAAATGCACATGCAGCGACTGAAAGCCAGGTCTTTACTAGCAGACACAGCTTGTGCTCTTCTGTGAAAACTGTGGGGGTGTCAGAGAATGTGTGGAGCAAGGTGGGCAAGAGAGGTTGGTAGTGAGGCCATGCCTACTCTGACTTGGTCACAGAATTTCTTTGCTCATCTGACCGGGTTAGTTCATTGTTAGAAAAACAACAGTGATCCCCACACCAATCCCAACAGAGAGGACAGGATGGGTTCTTTCTCCTCAGCTGTGGTCTGTCTTGGGTGAATAATAAATTTATAAATGATAATAAAATAATAAATAATTCTTTCATCCAGAAGAGTTTCTTGGCGCAGGTCAAAACCATAGGTCACAGTATGGGCGCCTGCATCATCTGGCCCCTTCCTACAGAGGGTTCTTAAAAAGAAAGAAGACGGTGCTAGATCACCAGAAATAACTACTGTCCAATATCTCAAACAGCTGAGTGCTGAACCCACCCAGCTAAGTGCAGCTCCTGGTTTCTTTTCCCTAATCCCTCTCAATAATAATCATATGTTTGTCAGATATATTCTTTCACTGCACGTGGGATCTTCCCAGGCAGCCTGAGAAAGAGACAGGAATCCTTTCCTCCACACCCAAGACTCAGAATGCTCAATGAACTGGCCCAGTGCACACGTGAGGGACTCAAAGGGAAGCCAGCATTGTAGCTGTGTGCAGCATTGTAGCTCTGTGCTTGGCCTGCATGGGATGGCCACATGGCTTCTGCCACTTAGATGTATGATAGTTGCAGTGCAGACTTTCCTAAAGCAGCCCAGATAACAGGCACGACTGATCTTACCTAATAGAAAGTTTCATTTGGGGTTAGGAGGATGCTCGGTGGTAGAGTATGTGCTTTGTATACACAAGGCTCTGGGTTCCATCCCCAGTACCAAAAAACAACAATAAAAAGGGAGCATGTCAGATCACATGGTGCAGAAGAATTAAAATGGCAGATGGAATTAAAGTTGCTCATCAGCTGATCACTGGAATATTATCTGGGATTGTCCATGTGGATTCACATGAGTGGAAGAGGGAACTGGAAGAAAAAATCCACAAAGATGGCAGCATGAGAAGGACTTGGCCCGACATTGTTAGCTCTGAAGATGGAAGGAGGAGCCAAGTCAAGTTAGTAGCCTGTAGAAGTTGGAGAAGGCAAGAAAAATGGGTTCTCCCCTAGTACCTACACAAGGGAGGCTGCCTGCTGACACTCTGAACAAACCCAGTAACTCTGGTGGATCTTTGATGGACAGAAAAGTGAGATAACAGAAATGTGTGCTGTTTGAAGCAACTACGTTTATGGTCACTGGTCACAGCAGCAACAGAAAACTATATGTTCTCCAGATCACTCCAAGAACAAAGCTACTGTCTTTTGACTGTTACCATGTGCTAGCTATTATTCTAAGTACTGTACACATATCATCTAATTTAGTTATCCGTAATCATCCTGTGAGGTAGAGTAAGTCATGGAAGGTCGCACCACTGTAAGCAGTAGAGCCAGGATTTAAACATAGCCGACTCGCTCTAGAGAGTGGACACCATGCTGATATCGAACTGAACATCCAACTTACCTCCTGGATCAATCTTGTGGCTACTGCAGAGATTGATTTATAGAAGCTGTGAACTTGAAGTCATCCAGATCCACCTTTGATTATTTGGCTCTGTTGCTTCCAATCTGTAAGACCTCTGGCAATCTGCCCAATTTAGCTGATGCTCGGAATTAATCAGAGTGGGAGCAACATGACCTACCTCAGAATGGTCGTGAGAATAGAATGAGGTGGCACTTATGGAGAACAGTTGGTGACAGAAACATTTAGTGAGTCTCTCCAAATGGGGATGTCTGGTCATTCTGTTCTCCAAGGAGAAGTGGTTTTTCCATTTATTTCACAACACCTGAAGATGCAACATCCCCTGCTCCCCAAGAGGCAACTACATGGATGATGAAAAATTCTGCAGCTTTTATTATTACTCTGGTCAACCGGAAAGGTGTGGGGGCACAGAGTCTCAAAAGCATCCAGAAGAGGGTGACCAGACATGAAAGTCAAGTTGAATGAGAGACAGTTTCTTTAGCCCAGAAAGAAGACCAAGGGAGGGACCAGTCTTGACATCAAAAAGATTCTTTGTAGCTCAAGAGACCAAAACTGGGATCAGCGAGGGGAGTTTTTAAAGAGGTAGATTTCAGGTCAATATAAAGGAGAATGTCTGGGAAACGGTGGCTTCTAAAGTGAGCCAAGCCGCCTCAGGGGAGCTTTGTTCCTGTTTGTGGAAACAAGAAGGCAGAGGCCCTGGAGAGTCAGACATCAAGGGGTTTCTGCAGACCCCTGGCTAAGCTTGGTGGCCTCGGAGGGCCCATCAACCTACTTTTGAAAAGCTTATTGTCTTTACTAGTGCCAACCATGATGGCTGCTTCTGGCAGGGACATGAGGACTCCAGGAAGGCAGAACTTTGTGAAGGGGCCAGTCTTCACTGCCCGCAGCGAAACTGGGAAACGTGAACACCCAGCTCTGTTAGAGACCCAGGAACAAGAGGAACAAGGAAGCTACAAGCCCCATCATTCATCTCAGTAGCTCCTAATCTCTTGTCCCGGGGTGGGGGTGGGGGAACCATCCAGCACCTGCCACGCTGAGCACACCCAACTTAAATCCTAAGTGACCAAACCATGGAGAAAAATGACCACGACGAAGAAGGCGGACTGGTGTCAACTCCCTCCAAGCCATGGCCAAGGGCTGCTGAGACAACTCTGAAGACCATTTGGTCAGAACTGTTGTTGGCTTGGATCAGTTGCCATACTGCTTCTGGGGACACCGTGACCACATGTGAATTCCATGGTGAAAGGTCATTTTTTTTCTCCTTTGGATTTAGTGGAGGTCCTCCTGCACTTACTTCCTAGGCTCACCAAGCTGCTGAGCTGAATCCCTGGCTGTGGGGCTGAGGAATCTGACTTCACCAAGCCCTCTGCTTCTTTTCCACACTCTTGTTTGAGAACCACTGGTCTCAGGGATGTCTGGTGCAGTTCTATCAATTTCCCTTAGGGCAAGGTATAAAATTTAGCTGGAGGCATGAGAAAGTGAAAGATTATAGAGAGAGGTAAAGTTTGACTTGTGACAGGAAAGGAGGATAGTTATAGGAGGCAGATAAAATACCAAATAAGAATAAGAAATTATGGTTCTGTTCTGCATATTAAACAAACAAACAAACAAAAACCCAAGGAGCAGGATTGTTGCCTGTTTTATTCCCTAGAACCTGCAAGAGTCATTGACACACCAGAGGCACTAACTAGGCATTCGACGAGTGAATGAGTGGAAGGAGATTCTACTGCAGGCCGAGGCAGGTAGATGGGCCCCCTTATCTAGCATGCTCAGGCTGAGGACACTCTGAGCAGGCAAGGGCTCCTAACTATACAGCTGAAGCTGGGCTCAGCACAAGACTTATGCTCTCTGCTGTCATACCACAGAAAATGTGCATATTATTAAAAATATACCCGATGAAGCCAGCTGCTGCCTTAGTGTCTCCTGAACAAGGCCAGAAGCACCCTTCCTTCCTCAGATGTAACTCTTAAACAGGAGTGACTGTATGTCCACTCTGGGCTCCCAAGCATCTACTCCTATGCACAGGCAGGAAGGAGCAGAGGCAGGGCCAAATCAAAGGTCATCCTCGATGACCCCACCTTCCCTATCACTTGCTCTGTGATCAGAAACTGATGGAATAAACCTACATTTGTCTCATTTGTGAGAAGGCTGGGTGAGGAACTGGGTTCCTAATAAGGGGTGAGGCTGGCTGTTGGCACGTACAGCAACTGGCTATCCCTTCACCCTCTGAAGAGTCAGGTGCACAACAAAAGGCAGAACAATTGGCCATCAGGGGACTGTCAACCTCGCCTTTACCACCTCCTCACTTCAACCTTTTCCTACATGAAGAAATCCCCCTGTCGTTTATCCACATATTTGCAGGTCATGCCTAGCGTTAAGTCTATCCCAGAAAGGACCTTGCTTTCTAGGGACCAAATAAGTTAATTTTCTCATCCTAACTTTCCTCCCCTCTTTCCCCAGACAGCAAGAGATTTTTCTTTGAAGCTGCACAAAACAACATTAACAGAAGACAGCAAGAATGTGCCTTCAGTGCATTCATTAACCACTTCCCACAGAATAATTAGATAGCGAGAGCACAGTGGCTTTGTGGTTGAGGAAATAAAATAACTGTAAACACAGAGAAAATTGCTTGTATCCACCAAATATACTCAGGACACAGGAGCCTGCGGTTGCTGTTGCCTCAGACGAGCTTGGAATCTGTATTCCAACAGTGCAGGAAGATTGTAAGGAGGTAGAATAATTATGCAATGACACGGGCACTATCATTATTAACTAATCACAACCCTAGGGCATTAACAAAATGCAGAGTGTCTCTTCTCCCATGGGGCCTAATTATTCTACAGTAACCACACCTCTCATTTTAGTTTATTCCCTAAAAGACTTTTTATGGGGAGGGAGAAGGGGAGTGGTGTCAGAAAGTACGGACGAAGGTTCTGAGCTGTGTTGATCTCCCTCTTCAACAGTCTAATAGAATAATACATCTTACCCCATAAACATCTGCACCACTATTGTTTTCAATATCCACTTCCAATTCACAAGGAAAGTGGTAAGGAACTTGCCTGATGTGACATTGGCCCCGATGGAGCATTACTAGTGTCCAGAATATTGGTGAGAGGAAAATTCAGGGTCCAGAGGACTAGATATTGACTTGTAATTACTTTTGAGGCTTTTTAGTCCATGATAGCAAATATTTTGAAAAGTGAGAAACTGATATGGATAATATATTTTTAATGTCCAAAATAGTTGTACTGTTTTCTTCTCTTCCAAATGCTTATTGGAACTCTTACTGTTTGTATTTCGGAGAAAGAAATCTACTTCATTAGCTGCCTATAAACTGGGGCACCTTCTGTACCTGGCCTTATTGTTTAGTATTTTTCCCCGTCCCATGAAGACACGCTTAAGAAGAAAAAAAAAAGTGTAATTGGGCACCACAAGTTTCAGAGAGTCAGTTTACGTATACCCGGGTCTAGGAAGTCTGAAGCAAAGGAAAGAAAATTGAATCTGTTCTTTACTTCTGATGTTTTGCTGATGATTTAGCAAAATAAGAGTGAATAAGAGTGTACCCCTCTCTTTAGCTGGCCCAGGTGTTTATTTTTACAGATGTTATGGATACAGATTGAAAAAAAAATGTTGCTCTCTTCACAAGGTTAGAACACATAAATAGAAAAGTCCAGAAATGTAATTCTATTGCAATTCTAATGCAATTCTTCATGCTCTGGAATGTTTCATGGCATAGTGGAAATGACTATCATCTCACCTACTGCTAATGACCTGTACTCTGGACAAACCATTTACCCCTGTAGGCCTGTTTTTCTGGTCTGGTTCTGGATAGATTATTTTGAAGATCCCTTGTCCCTATAAAATCTGGGAATGCGATCAGGCTCTGACCTCTGCAGAGAAGGCATGAGGAAAGCAGGCCCATGTCATCGGCTCACCTGCCTGAAGCCTGGCCTTCCCCAGGGTGAAGGGAAGACTTTCTAGGAGGCAGATTTTCCTCTGCATAGAAGGATTCCAAGGTTGGCCAGGGCAAGAGGTCATCCTGCCCAGTCTTGGATTTGGAAGGCCAGGCTGCGGGCTCCTGGGCTTCCACACACACTTTGCCTGAGCTGTGTTTCTACCAGGGACCAGCAAAGAGCACACATGGTGTGGCTCTCAGGGGCCTCGGCACCTGACCCTGATGCTGAAACTCTGCCTGCCATGGCCATCTCACTCTGCTTGATCCAGTAGTCTTGTCTCTAATAAGGAGGGGCACTGGTCCTCTGAGTCACATCTGAGGCACTGAAAGGTTCACTGCCACCTTGGGCAGCCAAGCCATCCTCTCCCTGCATTTACACCCTGCCATGTTCGGAAGGGTGGAAGCTTTTTTTTCTCCAGAGGCAAGAGATTCAGAGAAAAACAGCTTTGAGTTTTAACCTAGTCTACATATCTCCAGAGGAGCAGTGTTTAGTATCTTACCAAAATAATGAAATCTTTCCCATGATACTTTAATATTGTCTCTTAGAAAAAAAGCAACTGCAGACACTTATGTATGTGTATATAAATATATAAATTCACATAAATATATATCATATAAATGTTAATATATCAAGAAGGAAAGTGAAACTAGGCAATTCCATCTCACAACTCAGAAAATTAAATGATGTGCTCCAGTGATTCTTGGTCAAGATATTTACATTCTCTAGAAAAATAAATTTGTGATTCCTCTGTTACATTCTATAGATGAACTCTCTCTTAGGCTTCCACCCTGGGTGTGAACCTTGCTTGTTTCTAGAGGGAGGTATTTAGATTCAGAACCTCTATCTGATGTGAGTGCCCTTCTGTCTTCATTTCCTGGCATCTCCCCAGGCCTGCTGACTTCTTCCTATCTGCTCAGAAGCTCAGGTATCCTTTTTTTTTTTTTAAATGATTAATAGAAGATTTATTTAGTCGAGAATACACAGTCACCATTCCAAGACTTAGTATTGAGATGTTAAATGTTGGGCCTAATTTTTCTGGGTAAGTCTTTTCAGACCCACTCTCTATCAGCTCTTGAGAGTGGGTCTGAAACTGGGGTGGATGTTTGCTGATCTTGTAGGTCCCACCAGTCAAAGTAGGATCTTCAATGAGCTGGTGGTGGCTGGGGTCACTGTACCACAGCAGGTACTTCATTTAAGCCAGGGTCTTTTTCCACTTGCCCTACTGGGTCTTGGAGATAAGTTGTATTTGGCTGGGTGGGCAGCAGGGATATAGGGGACAGGTGTGACAGCTTATACTTTGAAAGTAACATCTGGGCCACTTGCTGCACAGCTACACTTGGATTTCCCTCTTTATGAGGTTACATTCCATTTAGTTGGCGTTTCTTTGGGGTTCTGCACAACAGCTCACCTTCTGTGCTGATTCGAGGGAGAGAGAGAGAGAGAGAGAGACAAGGCCAGGTGCTGTAGTTGGGGGTCCTCCCATGTGAGCTGTCTGGCCCCCAGTACTGCCCTTCCCCTGCACTGTTCCCCTCCCCGTGGGAGGGGGCATGCAAGTAGGCTTGCCTTCATCTCTCCAACCTGCCTTCCCAGCCTTTAGTTCTCACCTCTTACTGGCCTCTTAATTCTGGTTTTTTTTTTTTTTTTTTTAGCCTAGAAATATGTTTGTGCTTTCTCTGAAACTGTCTCCTTCTTAGTAATCCTACTGTTTTAACACTTTAAAAGTCACCAAATTTCATGAAAATTTTCTCTATAATTCCTGCCTCCAGTCCCATGCCCCTTCCCTAACTGCCCGCAGAGCTGAGACATCTGCTCCACCTCTGCGGGGAATGGCCACTAGAGAACGAAGCAACCAGCTCAATACTAACTTCACATGACTCTTCTATACCCTTGCTCTCTCCAGCCCCTTCCTCTGTGGCTTTGCTGACACTGCTACCCAGAAAGCTCCCTTCCACCTCCTGGTCTGACTGTGTGTCTCACTGCTATAGATAGCAGCCAAGGGCTCACACACTCAATCCCCTTCTCAGCCTTGTGGATGACTCCAACACAGTGACCTAAGCTTACATTAGCCCGCCTTGCCTCTGCAGTCGAGTCTCAGTCCACCCTTCCAGCTGGTGTCTCTGGGAAACTTGCAGGTGAGACTTCTGACTGCTGTTGGGTGTATGTCAGTGAATGGCCTGTCCGGTGGTGTGGGGCTTCGGCTCAGCACATGCCAAGCAAATCATCTTCTATTATAAATGTTTCCTTCTCCCTCCTCCTCTCTCCACTAGTGAAAACACTATTCCACCGGTCACCACACTGAATATGATGCGGTTTTCCTTCACTTCTTCCCGCACATTTAATCAGTACATAAGTCCAGTCACTGACATTCTTGGGGTCAAAATCCTTAAATGGCTCTTCATTATCTATGAAATAAAACCCTAGCTTCTTAGCCATGGCTTTTTAGGTCCTCTCTGTTATTTCTTTCCAAATATCTCAAGCTTGTGAAAACTGAGATGAATTTCCATTTATGGATTAAATTCTGTTTCTGTATGTTGACGTTTGAGATCTTTTTCCCCTTCCATTCCATTTCTACCTGTAAAATCCTACCAATTCTTAAAATTTTGGCTTAATTGTCAACTCATTTTTAAAAATTCCTCCCATTTCCTCAGGACAAAATCTCTCCTGTGACTGATACTGTGCCCCTCACCTGTGTGACGATTGCTGACCAACTAGATTTTACATGTTGGTGTATTTTGCTTACTTTTGTATGTGGCCATTGTATAGAGTTTATAGCAGTTCCTGAGACTAAAACTCAAAGAAATAACAATTTCTATTTTAATGCTTAAAACTTTTCACAAGTCCTTGTATTATAACTTCTGAGAAGTTGTGACTAGAATCAAGTTTTGTTTTCCCTCCTAATATAAACACCATTAAGCAATGAGTACATACTTTTCGCCAGTGCCAGTTGCCTGCCGTGCTTCTGCAAGTGGTTTTATCAGGCAGCAACATGGATAATTTAGTGGGAATGAAAATCTCAATAATTGGTTGTACTGGACAGAAAACATACCACTGAGCTCATACGAACGTCACAAAGGGATTTGTCATGCATCTGCTACACGATAGGTGGCTGTGCAAAGTGATACTTAAAAAAAATGAATCACTGCCACTATCAAAGCAGAGTCCAGTGCCACTAGAAGCAAAAAGAAAACATATAAAGAATGAGGGTCCATGTCTGTAAATATTACAAAGCCCACTCAAAACAAAGAGCGATGTTCTAAGTGAGTGACAGCCCTGAGAATGCATGACAGGATCTGTCCACCCACAGGATGGGAGGACCTGGCAGGCAGAGCCTGGGGAGAGGCGGAACCTGCCGGCATCAATCTGAGTGTGGGCTTTGTGGTGAAATATAAAACACTGTCCTCTCAGCTGTGCAGCTTTATTAAGCTTTAAATTAGTTCAGGACTATTAAGAGACTCCAGTCTGCTCTAGGTCAGGGGCATCTCATAAACTGTGGGCCGCAGATCCATTGTGTGAAAGTCACTGTGATGGCAGAAGCAAGGACCCTCTGGCACAGGAGGATACTATAATGAATTAGAGAATTAGCTGTGCTTCTGACTATTTTGACCAACAGACTTATCGTTTTCTTGATGATAAGTGAAATTTAAAGGTAATTCCACATCAAAATTCACAGCCCTGGGAGGAAGCTTTAAAACTCCCCTGGTTGGGAAGGTACTGGCACGCTTTTACCCTCCTTAGCAGCGGATGACCAATGGCAAAGAAATGAGCATTTACTAGAAAGATACATATTCTCAACTATTTGTTTAAAAAAGATCTCTGCTGGAGCGGTGCTGCATGCCTGAAGTCCCAGTGACTTGGAAGGTCAGGGCAGGAGGATCAGGAGTTCAAGGTCAGCCTCAGCAACTTAGTGAGGCTCTATGCAACTTAGTGAGACCCTGTCTCAACATTAAAAAATAAAAAAGGGGTGGGGATGTAGCTCAGTGATAAAGTGCCCCTGGGTTTAATTCCCGGTATAAATAAATAAATAGATAGATAGATAAATAAATAATAAAAAGATCTCTGAGTTAAATGTTTAAAAACTTGGTATTCATTTAATGCTTCTGTTGAAAAGCCATAGAGCAGAAAGGCCAAGTGCAATTCTCTATGGCAAACCTGCTCACTTCCTGGGTCTATCCTCTGACAAATCTGCTCTAAGGGGAGATGTTACTCAGAGCACTTTGTTGCTTTAAATGCACAGAAAAAAACACGGAATGTAAATAAGAGGAATAAAGAAGAATGTTCTTTCTCCTCCTTACCTCTGTCCAATTCACAAAATTTAACAGAGGTAGGAGAAAGACTGGTTAAGAAAAGTTTTTTTAAGGGTACAGATAGTATAGTTTATACTTCAAGGTTATTCAAATTATTTCATTGATTCAACTGCACAAATAAATATCTCACTTTATTAACTGGTTTGCTTCTTCTCAACTGAAAACTTAGAAAGGTAACTAATGAAGGGGAAACTGCTCACTTTGAGACTGACTGATTTTCCCTGAAAACAAGCAGTGACAAAAGATGGTATAAGGAGAAAAAGGGGCGGGAGAGACATGGGGATTCTTCACAGAAATAACTGGTTCCTGAATTAATAAAGTGCCTTATATTTCATAAGTACAGTACGAATAAAAGTACCCTGAGAGGCCCTGGCTGCACCTAACCTGTGTGGGAATGCCAGGGCTCTGCAGAGTTAGCCATGCGCAGGAAGTTAAGGGTGCTGGCGAAGGAGGAGCTGTTGTGTCATCTTTCAAAATCCTCCGTTAGAGTAGGTGGTTCTTTTGAAAATGAAGTGCCTTTGATACAGGATGCTTTCTTATTCTACATGCTGACATCGGAACATTTTGAAAGCCACTTTGTGAGATTGTTAAAAAAAAAAAAACTGCTTCATATGACTTTGTTCTAATGTAAGTTAGCATTCATTCATTCTTCAGAAGCCTGTCAGAACTGAACATTCACATGGAAGTTGTGGCTGTTTGGATTCCTCAGGAACTCGATCATGGAGTCGGATGTGCTGGTGCATGTCGCAATCCACGTGACTTGGGGGCTGAGACAGGAGGCCAGCCTGGGCAACTTCGCAAGATGCTATCTCAAAAGGGCTAGGGGTGTGGCTCAGTGATAGAGTACTTGTCTAGCTTGTATGAGGACATGGTTGTGAGGTGGGTTTACTGACTCTGTCAACATCACTGTGATGGTCTCAGGTGCCTTCTTAAGGGTGCACTGTACTAGAATGAATGGCTCTCCAAACTCTAGTCTAGTCTTTTCATTTGACTATTCCACTGAGTTGTTAATAATAATAATAAATAATACCACCACCCTTGCAGGCCTGTATGTGATGTGTTGCTCCAAAAGCGGTGGGGATTGCAAATAAGCCACAAGATGCAGCTACTTTAAATGCTCACTTTCTAGAGAGCAAGAGAGGAGACATGCACCCAGTGGCTATTGTGCAAAACTACAGGATGAGTATTTTGGTGAAGGTGTGGTGTGCAGAGCACACTGGCAGCGCAGGAGCATGGGATATGGTTCACAGGTCACCTACTCCTGCTGACACTTCCCTCTCTCCTCCACCCTCAAAAAGCTCCTAAGGGTACTTCTTAGAGTGTGTATCAAAAGTACCAGCTTTAGACCTGTACCCAATCTTCCCAAGAACAAGCATTATCATCAGCTAATGATGTGGGAGGTTTCACAGAAGAAAGGGGACAGAAGACATCTAGGTAGAAAAATCCACCAGCATGAAGGAGGGAAGGCTGAGTGTCCAGGGGATGAGGAGGGACCGGAGTGTGACCGCTCCAGGCAGGCCGTGCAGTTCTGATGTGGAGGAGTGAGCGGATGAGATAGGACTGGGTCACCCTGCTCAGGAGTGTCTTTTCCCCTGGTCCAGACCAAGGTGAGTTGAATACAAGGGTCTGAATGGGGAGTTTTTGCTTTCCAGCAGTGGGCAAAGTGGACAGAGGGCAGGAGCTTAGTTGGAGGCTATTCCAGGAACACCAAGGGAGTTCAAGTCGGTGTCAACTGGGAGGGAAAAGATGTTCACAGGGAACTGGCTACTCTATAGACTGTTGCTGAGCCCTGGCTGGCTTTGAACACCCAGCTACCAAGTTCCATTGGTGACTGAAATCACACCTGTAACAGGTGGGGCATGGTGCGATGACCTGGTCAATGGGGGAAGAAGTTTAGTCTTGGACTTTCTGAGGTTGAGGTATCACTGCAGTAGACTGAAGGAGAAGGCCTTTCTCAATGCCCTTTGTTTGTCCATCCCTCTCTCCTGGCCTCATCATAGCCCACTTGGTGTCAGTGCATGTCACCACCTGGAGTGGGCAGCAGGGGCCCAACTCATATTTGCATATTTGCTCTGCTCATATTAGAAGGTTCAGGAATGGGTTATCAGCCACTATCATGTCCACATAATGCAGGTTCTCAGATGACCTAAAGGTGGGCGATAAAGTGTCCTATAAATGAAAGGCTATAGGATGACTCTGATGGGAATTCTTGTTTTCCATTGTTTATGGGAACTGGCTCTGGTGACAGGTGTGCCACAGGGACAGTATTCACTCACCAGTTGTCACCATGTGAGGAGGGCAGGAAAGGTCTGAATCACATTAACAGCACCCTAACTGTCCTTCACCTGGAACAGTCCAGAAGGAATCTGCAGCACTTCCCAAAGGAAGCAGGGGACACCTTGAAGCTGGGAGAAAGACGGCCAAGAATTTAGAGGGGAGAGCAAAGAGGCCGAGATGGGAATGGAGCAACGCTTCCCTGCATTTTAAAATGCCTTGCGCCACCGAAGGAAATCACCCATTATCCCGAAGTGCGCACTTGACTGAGTCTGCACTCACAGAAGCATCTGGAGAATTTTAAAACATCTCTTTCTTTAAAAAAGAAGATAGATGGGCTGGGGCTGGGGCTCAGCAGCAGAGCACTCGCCTAGCACGGGCAAGACCCTGGGTTGATCCTCAGCCCCACATAAAAATAAATAAATAAAATAAATGCACTGTGTCCAATTACAACTAAACAATAAATATTAAAAAAGAAAATAGGAGGAGAATCAGCAAAATCATGTGGCACATGAATACACTATTAGGTTTTAGACAGAAAATGCCAAAGAAGGGTTCACATGCAGTAATGGTAATGTTCTCCTGCAAGCTCTCAAAATGACCAAATGACACGTCTACAACACATCGGGTGGAGGCAAATACTGCATGCCTCCCGATATGCCTTCCTCTATAAACACAGAGACACAGGCCTAAAAAACAGGTTCAAAACTGGGTAAGGCGCTACGACCCAAGAATTAATTAACTAAATAGGAGAGTGAAGTAAACAAAGGAAAAATTATCATATCAAAATAAAAAGACAAGAAACACGATTAAATTAGGCTTCAAAAGACCCGTGAGAAACTCATAAAAGGCATAATATGCACTTACCTGGTTTTTATTCTTTCATGATTTAATTTCTAATTTTATTCACTACCATCTGATAATTGCATGTAACACTTATTCTAACCATGGGCAATTTAAACTATTTTAATTTTTATTTCAAGGCCATGAGACAAAGGAACCTATTTATTGCCTAAGGGGATTTTTTTTTTTTAACAAAAATTAAAGCTTAATCTTTCATGTTTTAAAGCCAAGACTGTTTAAAATCATTTATAATAATGCTGTAGGGAGACTTTTTCTGGGTATGTAAAAATGAAAAGATAAATTTACAATTATTTAAAAAAATTAATAGTTTGGGGGATTACATTGTCCCTTTCCTTTCTAGATGAATTTGTCTGAAGCTTCAGAGACATTTAAAACCAGGGTAGAACCAAGGCCTGTGTAGGATGAGGCTTCTGCACATTTCAGGGTGACTGGTACAAATATAATCCCAGTTTATTATTATTTAAAAACTAAATGAAGGTATAGCTTTGGGAATGGCTTCCAATCTCTTTTTTTTCATAGGAAATTGCCCGGATGAAGGGAAGTGTTGTGAATTTTACTAACTATAATTTTTGTCACTTTGAAAAAAATCCCTGATGGAAATTAGACAAATAAATTTACTTTCACTTAAACCAGATTTTATTTTTTTTAGTCACACTTAGGAAAAAATAATTGAAATGTAGTTTTAAGTAGTTTTTGCTGGTACACTTTAGGATTCTCATGAATACTTTTGGCTATTATAAAAAGGATTCCTCAACAGAGAAGAGAAAAATCCCTTTCAATGACACCTCAGGTAGCAGAATTTGCAAAGGGCAGAAAGTCTCTGTAAGAGTGTGGGAAGGATGCTTTGCTAATGCTGATGTCTGACTAGAGCAGAAAGATGGAAAATCTGTCTCCAAGTATGTTTTCTTTTTCGCTCTGGTCTCAGGGAAAAAACCTGAGTTGCCAAATATTTTAAAAATTTCTTTCGGACACTCACTCAAGCCATCTTCCGAGGATGAGCACCTGCATCTCAAGATGGCCGCAGCAGATTCACCATCCTCACTACACTAATAGGAAGGCTGTGGGCCCATCGCATGGATCTTTCTCTCCCTTCTGGCTCTCCCTCCTCCCTCTGCTGGGCACCAGTGCTTCAGGCTGTTTTATCTTCAGGCCGAGCCCCCACCCCGGCATTGATGCTTGCTTAGTTCCCTGCTTGAAGACCCCTGGGGCTTCCTTCACTACATTCAGGTTTCTGCTTAAATGTCATCTTTTGAGAGCGGGATCACTTCCTTCAATCCCTTCGCCCTCTTCACCTTATTCTGTTTGATCCTCTTAAAAGACCTACTTAGCACATATATATCATACATTTATTTGCTTATTGTGCAGGTTCCAGAGACTTGAAGGGCTCCTGAGAGAAGGCAGGGCATCTGTCCACTGCCACATCCCCAGCACCAGGCCAGTGCCTAACACTGTCCAGACACCTTGTAGATATGAATTACATTATTCATATTATTAAATTAGTTATTAATGCTGATCAACTACATCCACTTTTGTACTTGGCTTTTTTAAAAGTGGTAAGTCTTCTAGCTTAAAATACAATAAAAGGCACATATGATACTCTGTGCTATTTTAATTATTTCATAGTCCTAATATGGGAAGAGAAATTCTTAGGTAGTAAAATACCTTGAAATTTGATTTATAAAACAGATAAAGTAGAGGCCAAACTTTGAATCTGTTAACAAAGTGTTTATGTTTCTTAAAATGGACCATGAAAAGATTTCTATAAGTTTGTGGACTGCATTAAAGATATAATTTTGTTTCTTAAAAAAACTGACTTAATAGTTGATTTTTCAGGAATACTATCAAGGCATAAAATGAGTCTACATATAGTAACCATGGTCAAATGTTTTTAAGACATTTTAGAGAATGAAGTCACTATACCTTTCTGCTGTTACCATGAGGTTTTCTGCACATTAAGGAGAAATCCACCAGATTCTCCTAACTATCCCTTGGGTTTCTCTGTCCAATCCACACTGAAGGTGAGATGTCTTAGACAATGTTTTATAAAGACCAAGGGCTGCTGTTCTCCCAAGCGTTACAGGTACAAGGGACGTACGTCACTGCTCCCTGAAAGCCTAAGAAAGCGGTCTCCGGTGAGCTGGAGAAAACCCTCCTGTATTACAGTAGAGTTTAGCTGCTCGTTTGGGCACAGCTGATAGAAGGTCATGGGATTTTCAAAGTTAGAAGGAGGCTTGGAGATGGTCCAGGCCAACTCCTTCATGTGAGATCATCTATCAAGGTCTAGAAAATTCAGAGAAGAAAAGCCAGCTAAACATTCTGCTTTTTTTTTTAAAAAAACAAACAAACAAATCATGGTATCCAAGCAACCACATTATATCTGCCTTGTATGAAAAGAAAAATGGCATCTGCTTTTGAATAAGGCAACAAAATCCGTGAGGAAGAAAGAATGAATTACATAGCCCAGAATCCAACCATAAACGAACAACAAAGATGTTCCTTGTTAGATTATGGATTTTAAAATCAAATGTGAAGGATGGACCTGGTGTGAAATCCAACAGAAACGATAGGGATTTTGAGATTTAACAGAGTTTTTAAATTGTTTTTTTCTCTTTTCTTTCCTTCTTTTTTTTTTTTTTTTTTAAAGAGGACTGGACAAAAAAGTGGGCCCAAGAAACCAAGGTTCCTCACAGAGATAACTTCGTGAGGACCGAGTGGACACTACAAATCTTTTTTGAAACAAAATGAATGTGTGGGAACTGCTCTCCCAGTGGATTCTCTTACTGAGAACTTTCTTCATTTCATCCTTGGAAAATAAAACACACATTCAAGTTTTGTTTCTTAAAATAAATAAATAAATAACCTAGATGTCCGGTGCCAGTCTCCTGGTCCTGTCCTGGTCATGTCTAGCCTCACCCTTGGCACCTGGGCACATGCAGACCTGTCTGCCCACACTCCTCCTGCATCAATGCAGGGAAGGACCCTTCCACTCACCGGGGCTTGTGAGGGCGCCCAGGGCGCTGCTTGTGGTTGAGAGAGGGTTTGCATTGGTGCTGGTGGCTGAGGTCTGGGCTGCGGCTGCTGCGGCAGCCAGCGTGGCCAGATTCTGTAACTGTAAAGCATTCATGCCTGTGGGGAAAGAGAAATGTATCATTAGTGATTGTCCGACTTCCCCAGCTTCCAGATGAGAACAGGCTCCCAGGTCATCAGGGCAGATGACAAGAGCATGTGCCTGTGTCACCATGCTCAGAGATATCTCAGTGTTATACATAGTCACCCCAGCTGTGGGAAGCTGGTCTCTGTTCCTCTTCTCAGAGGATATTCCTTCAGTTCTTTAGATACCATCTTCTACTCCTAGAGTCATGGTACTAAGAAAGAGCACCTGCGCTCTATCCAGGAAATTACTCAGTAGAGTTACCTCACTGGGGTGCTACCTGCCCTGACTCAGGACCTGCTCCCTACTCCCTTCTCTCCCTGCGGCAGGGATAACTAGAAGACAAGAGAGCACTCTGTGTTGACTGCCCACAGAAGGGCCTTTAGACTGGCAACTTTAAGACATAGTTGTCAAGAAAGTGAGATCTGGGCATGGATAGCTGAGAAGCACTTTGTAGTCAACTTTCATTCCCTAAGTTGAACGGTGCATGCATAAGGTATTACAGAGGAAATTACAGTTCATTGGTTAAATGCTCTCACCCTGAACGTGAACCAACATGGGTTATAATCCTGGCTCTGCCACTTTTCCAGATTGGTGATCTGAGCAAATTACTCAGTTTCTCCATTTCTTGGTTAGTGAGTGGACATACTAACCGTACCTGAATTCAAAGGGCAGATTAAATAAGATGATAAGTGCAAATTACTCTCGCACAACTGTAAGTACCCAATAAATGTTAGCTATCATTGTTATTGCCACTGAACTTTTCTCTTCATTTCAAATGTGAACTCAAAAAGATGCCCACAGTAGGAGCCCAGTGTTTGATGAATAAAAGAATGAATTAAAATGGCAGTGCTTTAATAGCTTTATTTGTAAAATGTTTGTATTTTAAAGGTATTTGTGTTTAAAAAATTTTTTTAAAGATCATTTTTAAAAATGTGCTATTTTTAACTACAGTGACTTTCTGGCAAGTAAAAGATTAAGAAAAAAACAAGGAAATGAAAAATTTGTAAGCATGAGGGTGAGATCAGCTGAGAAACCTGGGGCAGTGACCTAAGGCTGGATTTGGGTCAGGTGTCCCTGATACAGGCAGTTTCAATGTCTTTTCTCCTCCCCCTTCAATTTCTCAATCCGCAGGCTCTCTGAACAGTCCAACTATTTTCCATGATTGGTTTCACAGTAAGAGAGCACACAGGCAAGAAGCAGGAAACAACGCCTTTCCCCTTATAGAGAAGAATTCGAGAGAGAGAGAGAGAGAGAGAGAGAGAGACTGGAGTTCAGTAATCAGCTTAATTTTACCTTCTTCTCAGGCCTCAAAACTAGATACTTAATAAATGTCTCTTGAGCAAATTTAATCTACTTTAGGAACAGTTGCCTGATAGCTGATCCTATATGTGTTGGGGGAGGTTGCTATGGGTGAGCGAATGTTCTAGCAACACACAAGAGTAAGCCCCTAGCCACTGGCGTGGCACTCTCAGAATAAGCATGAATTAGGAACTTCTGTACTCTTCTGCCCCTTACATCAGGGTTTGCTTCCACTCTGAAAATGATCCAGACGTCTTTGTTGCAAAATGCATTCTCATTTTGTTAAAAACGATATTCTTATCTTCTTCCAGGAGACATTCAGACCTGGTGGCTTAGGATGAAAGCCAAACACCTATTTTTTAAAACCTACTTATTTGGTGGGGATACTTAGAAGCCAGAACACAAGTATTGTGGAAACCTGTAAATTTCCTAAGAAAAATTTAGACTTCCTTCCAGTAATGCAACTGGAAACAAGGCTCTCTCTTGTTGCCTCTGATCAAGGGTCGAACAGTGTCATGTTTATGGGAATGTAGGTGTTCAGAAGCGCAGGTCTTCTTTTTCAGTCTTTAACAAAATGGAAATGGAGGAAGTTATGGTAGCTGCCTGGCTTCAGTGCAGAAGCACCTGGACCCAAGGAGGGCTCTACTTCCCTAAAGCAACATGAGCGTACCTTGACCGAGGGCACCAAGAGCTCCCAGGCCCCGGGGCTCTCAGTGAGGCACCTTGCAGTGATCCCACCATCCCTGGTGACTGACTGATGTTCCCTCTCCTATTTTCATGATGGGAACCAGATGACCAGACTAAATCACCACCAGGAAAAAAAAAAGAAGAGGGTTGGTGTTGAAGTAAAAACTAGAACATGCATCTGGCAAAATCAACATAAGGCTGAAGCATGACTCAAGGCTCAGGCCGGAGGGGTCCTCCTCCAGGACATCTGTGACCCTCCTGAGTTGGGCGCCACCGTACTGGAGCTAGAAGAGCTGTATGATGGCCTGGCCAAGCCCGCTCCTCCAGGTTAGAGACATCAGGTCCTTGGCTAAGCACAGCCAATGGCAGCAGATCCCGCTGCGCATGGTGCAGATGCACAGTCCGTGTGTCATCTGTAAACTCTCTTCTACTGGGCCGAGATGAAGAGTGAGGAGCTGAGGCCACTGTGATCCCCAGTGTCTGAGGGATTTGAGGGAAAAGGTAGAGGGGAGGTGTTAGAAAGAACTAGTAAGGCAGGAGGACGTCTGCCTGTCCACTGTTCACCCGGGCATCCATCCTTCCACCCAGCCAGCACTTAAGTGGCCACCATGGGCCAGACCCTGTGTCAGACATTGAGGATGGAGTGGGAATAGGACAGCCTGTGCCCAGGGAGGCTGCTGGAGTTTAGGGCAGGGAGAAGCCAATGACTGGGGGAATTCCTTATGGTTCATCAGTTTCTGGAAATAGGCCCAGATTCAGAACCAAATTCTCACAAAATATCATTTGATGGAGACGCCAGAGAAGTATAGGAAAACACCAGCCAGTGGGGAGTGGGGGATTCCTTCCTGCCCCTTCTCTGCAGTCCTGTCATGGTCTTGGGTGACAACCCATCGGGCTTTCCTGATTCCCCCCCAAACACTACTCCCAAATAAAAGTGCTCAGTACCACAGAGGTGCGGCAGGGCAGCTGACCTGCCAACTTTCCAGATGGGACCCCACTCCCAGTGGTAACCCCCACATTTCTGCTTTTCTCAGTGCAGGCCTGGCAGGGACATCCTGTTCCTAGGGCTTGGAATGCACAGAATTCTCGGATGGCAACAGTGACACTGCCACTCAGCAGAGGTGGTTGTGCTGGTGTCAAAGCATGCAGGCTCCAATCTCAGATGCCCTGGGTTTAAATCAACCCAGCTCTGCCCACTACTCCAACCAGACCACCTGGAGCAAATTGGTTCTGTGCCTTGGGGTTCTCAATGGCCAAGTGGGATTATAATGGAACCCACTTCTTGAGGGTCAATACATGTAAACGTCCAAGAACAATGCCCAGTAGTTGTTCAAAGAGGAAGACTCTTGGCTAGACTGGTAACTGCAGTATTACCTCAAATAATGAGGATGATTGTCATGAGGATAAAGCAGGTGCCAGGCACCCTTGGTGCTCTACGCGTGGTCCCTCACTTGGTATTCATAACAGTCCCACACGGTGTGGGCCTTACTGCTGTGTGCAGGCCACAGAGAGAGGAAACTGAGGCATGAGGAGGTCCAAACACCATTCTCTATTCTGTACCCCAGGGAGCAGGCCTGGGTAAACGTGAGAATTCTGCTTTCTTCTCCATGTGGCTGCCCTCTCCTTACTGACCTGGCCTCCCTGTCGTGTCCCTCTGTCCTCTTGGTCCTCATCTGGGGCTCTTTTGCCTGTTTGTCCTTGTGTCTTGGTCTTCACTTACTTCATTAAACTTTGTACCTCAGAAAAGTTTAGGAGGGACAGGGAGGAGAGGAAGGAAAGGGGTGGAATGGTGCGGGGTTTAAAAGGAGATGTGGCCGGGGCACTAGAAGTCAACTGTAACCTGCTTCTCACACTTGCCCAGAGTGGGCTTGCCACCATCCAATGCACTCAGCCCATAAAGCTGCCAGGGAAGGCCTGTTAATCCAGCAGAAGCAAATTCGAGTCCTGGTGAGTGGGAACGGCAGGCCTGGGAGACAGTGTCTTACAATCCTGTTCTCCACTCAATTATGGTGTCTGAAATCCAGGGACTGAATTAGATCTTCATTAGTAGCTAAGAACTGAGTTAACCAGTAACCACTTTGTGACTACACACTGCATCTTGCTCTCTAAATCACTGAATTCTTAAATTTCTTAATGTGATTCCTTTTGCATCCATTACCAGGATCCCAGATGCCAGAGACCACTGGTGTCAAGTGCCCTGGTGAACCAATGGACCCCTGGCCTCTTCTCCATACTGAGGCTGTTCATGCTGCTTCTCCCACACAACTGGGGGCCCTCAGAGGGATTCAGGTGGTCTATGAACTTCCTGAAATTTTATGAAGGAGGGTGTGTGTGTGTGTGTGTGTGTGTGTGAGAGAGAGAGAGAGAGAGAGAGAGAGTGTGCATGAGAGAGAGAGAGAGAGAGATATGTGCAAAATGTTTTTTATGATAGACTGTAAAAAATAAAAAGTAAAATAAACCATTAAGTGACAAACCTAGGGTTGGGACAGTGACTATGTGACAGGAAGACTCAGGAAGTGATAGCTGAGGAGTGATGACACAGAGAACAGGGGAGGAGGAAAGAAAACAGCTCCTTCTCCCATTCAGAACAAAGACACCCACCCATGCACCCAACAGAAGCAGCCCACCACATCCGATCTTCTCCAGGCTTAGCTGCATTTCTGGGCACAGCTGAAACTCAGGAGGACTTGAGCAGAGCCAGGACTTCACAGAGACCACCTATAAAATGGAGTACCAACCTGGACAGAGGCTGCCGGGTAACGAAGGCGCCTTTTCCCTCTGCCCAGTGTTCTTGTGTCTGCCAGGCAGAGGCCTTCTGCCTACTCTCTAGCTCATCCCTTCTCAAGGACATTCCTGAACCACCCCTGGTCTTCCAAATGCTACTGGTGTCAGGGAAATGATTCTGGGACAAGTGGAAGGAGCCTGGGACGTTTCTATTGGACACAGTGCTTCTGAACCCTTCAATGGTAACAGCGTATGTCCGTGGTGACTGACATGCATCCACAGCCTGGGAGCCCTCACCTGGGAAGTGGCATCTCATCATCCCTTCCTCCCTAGGAGGAAGTCATTGCCCCTGTTATGGAAACCATGTGGGCCACTGGGTCAGGACAGGCTCACCTAGTCGTTACACCACCTTCTCTAGTGTCACCCTGCAGGCCTGGGCTACCCCAGACCCTGAGCCTGCTCCCAGGAGTGAGCTGCCTCCTTTTCTCCTTCTGCGTTATTCTTCCCCAGGGTCAAGTCAAGGCTCCACAGGCCTTGGGGGGTGGGGTGGGAGGCCTGCTCCTGCTCATTTTGGAATTCATATTTCTGGTTCCTATTTTCTTCTTTAGGGCGTGTGAGTTCTCCTCGTCCTTTCCCTCTTTCTCAGCTCCTGTCATAGGCGCCTCCTCATTTTCCACCCCCCCCCCCCCCCCAGTCACACTTTCTCTTACTCCTACATAATCACCATGAAAGGGCACCAGACGGAGAGGCGCCTGTCACCCTTCCGGAAGCTCATTCTGGCTTGGCAAACAGCTAGCTTTTCTGAGAAGAAAAACTGACATTTAACTTCAAGAAGCACTCTGCTCAGATGGGCACCCCTCAAACCAGGGGCAATAAGTGGGGTGAGGAGACATGCAAAACATCTGAAATTTTAGGAAATCTAACAGTGAGCTGCAATGATGATGGTAAAAGGGGGGAAAAAGTTGGGAATACAGGGATCCACTTTTCATTCATTACTTGGGGGAAAAAAAAATCCTTATCTAAACGAAGAAATTATGTACAAAACAGATGCGCAATATGCCTACTTGAAACATAAGATTTTAAAAAAATTATTTATAAGGAGAAGGGCATGAAATTTTAATTTAATGTTCACCTTAGGTAATTTTGTGTCTTATTGTTCATAGCAATTACCATAAATCTGCATATCAATAAGCGAGAACAGATGTCAGTTGTTACAAGTGCTTGCCAATCAGGTCTGTTAAAAAGTGACAGATGGGTGGTTATAGAACATTCTCATAAGGCCTATTAGCACATTCGCAGGAAGTGTCTGTGGTGCGGACTGCTGGAGACTCAGGAAGAACACAGGGTCTTTGTGGGCCTACCATGCACGCTCCACCACACTGGGAGCCGCTCCAAGTGGAGCTTCTCAGGGCTCCCATACATTGTGCAAATGCCTTCCCTCTTCTCCACTTGTGACAGACACTCCAAGACAGTCTTCTCTGGGAGAATTCAAATTGATAAAAGGAGAGCTATTTTGTTGTTTTAAGCAAATATTTGTACTCTACAATTTTGTTAACTTAAAAATTCTAGGGATGGGGTTGTGGCTCAGTGGTAGAGCACTCACCTAGCATGCACAAGGCAGTGGGTTTGATCCTCAGCACCACATAAATGTAAAATAAAAGATATTGTGTCCATCTAAAACTAAAAAAAATAAATATTTAAAAAAAATTCTAGACCAGATATTCTGAAAGAGATTTACCATCAGCTTTACTGAAAATCAGAATTTAAAGGAAGCATTTTCCCTTTTCATCAACAGATAATTTCTCTTTATCCATAACTTCAAATATCTATAATTTGTTTAAGAAAAATTCCTCATTCTAAAGAAAAAAAAAATTTTCCCCCCAACAAAGAATGACCTACTCTTAATAAACTGGAAATATTTTCCAGGATGAAGGGAGGCAGTTTCCAGTTATTTTCTCTGAATTGCTTCCTTTTTAATAGTTATGGGGTTCTAGCTCAGGCTGGAACTCATTATTTGGCCTGTTAAATTGTTCCTGTAGTCAATCACTGCAGCACGTGCATTTATGCTGCCATTACCTGAACTGGCTGCGACATGAGGCTCTGTGTGTGTGTGAGATATATATATATATATATATATATATATATATATATATATATATACATATAAATGACAGTGGAATGCATTACAATTCTTATTACACATATAGAGCACAATTTTTCATATCTCTGGTTGTATACAAAGTATATTCGCACCAATTCATGTCTTTATACATGTACTTTGCATAATAATGATCATCACATTCTACCATCATTTATAACCCCATGCCTCCTCCCTTCCCCTCCAACCCCTCTGCTCTATCTAGAGTTCCTCTATTCCTCCCATAGTAGGCTGATTCATAATGGGGTAGGGAGAGGAAGGATCTGTTTTATTAGTTTGGAGGCCATAGACAGCTCAGGTTTTGGATCAGGCTAGGTTGGACTGAAAATTAGGATCCATGCTTTCTAGCTTAGTGATTTGGGGTAAGTTTATTAATCGAGGTTAAAGAGACCATCTATAAAATGGGGTATGATAACCCCTCCGTCATAAAGTTGTGAGATATGAGTTATTTGAATCTATATCGTGCCACTTACTGGTGCTGTCGTCTCCCATAACTTATTTAACCTTTTTGTACTTCCATGTTTGCAGTTGTAATTTGGTAACAAAGCACTGATTTGGTCCTTGGCACACTGTGGGAATAAACTGCATGATGATTACAAGGATCTAGGTTATCTGCAAACTTGTTTTTTCTATCAGAATGATTTTCATAGATGTGATAGTTGTTAGAATGAAATTAAAGGTCAAAAAGATACTTTTCCCTTATTCCTTCAAGGAAAATCCAGACCTTAGTCCAAAGTCAGGCCCCAGGTTTCCCATATTTCAGAAATTCACTGAACAAATACCACTGATGAGTGAGAAATGGCCAAGTTTTTATTAGAAGTTTTAAGAGGGAAAATAAAATCAATCACCTTCAAAGAGGACAGTATGTATACATAAAAGGACTCAGCTGATAAAAGATTTGATCATAATCCATTTTCTGCTTTTAAATTCCATATTTAGTAAAGATTCCCTTTTATAGAAATAATAAAACATAAAGTTATTTTTAGTTTGAAAGGAAAATGGTTAAGATTATTTTTTGGGAAAAAGTATAGTTGATGTCTCATTAGATTTTATTGATGCAACTACTTAGTAACTTGTCATCTAAAATTTCTTTTTCTGTTTCTTTTTTTGGCTTTACTTTATTTTCTCCTCAAGCAGAAAATGCTTTACTCATATAAATGAGGGATTTTAAGACTCTAACTATAAACCTCAATCTCCTGAAGGACAGGCCATTATGTGTCGAGAGCTATTCACAGCAAAATATTATTGGTTTTCAAAATATTTCATTCTCTTTGGTGATAGTATTCTAAGCGGGAGTACTTGAGTTTTATATGTGGAGTTTTTTAATATGCCACTTTAATACATAAAAATTGCATATGAATTGTGTATGTGTTCATTCTCACTATGTCACAATATCAGTCACTCAACAAACAATTTTTTTTTTTTTTGTGGTGCTGGGGATCAAACCCAGAGCCTTGTGTATGCCAGGCAGACACTCTACCACTGAGCCACACCCCCAGTCCATCAGTACACACTTTAATATCAGGTGGGGTTGTAGATAAATGACCTCTTAGGCTCCTTTGATACTGTTATCACATGGCTTCTGCTTGTATCTGTTATATAGAATGTGCTCTGGAACATGTTTTATAGTATACAAACTACCTCCAAATGCCCAACAATTCATTTGTGAGGATACTGAATTTAGTTTATATAATGGTTTTTGTTGTTGTTTATATACACACATGGCTACCAAAATTCTTAATTAAAAAATTCTTAGTTTATATATATATATATATATATGGCTAAAACCAAATTTCTTTCATTCATTTAACTTAAGCTGTATTGGGAATATATACAAAATACAAATTTACATCCGTCCACGTACAAATTTATTCATTCAACCCTTCACAACTAGCCATGAGCACCTCTCAGATGAGTAAGAGGCTGAGTCCATCAGCAACCAGGCCAGGCCTTCTTGGAGCTCACGGAGTGGCTAGGAGCACCAAGAACAGGGAGCGTATGCAGATATGAGGAAGGAAGGGAGGGGCTTGGGAAAGAGAGCACCCCTCCCACACCTGGGGGAATCAGGCAAAGCTTCTTCTAGGAAATAACCTTTATTCCCAACCCACCATGACCATGGCAAAGAAAAGTGAGGCCCTGCTTTTGGGAAAAGACAGGAGTAGGAGAGGCCATTTAAAAAAAAAAAAAAAAAAAAAACTGGAAAAAAGAAAGTTCTCTAAACCATAATGCTTCACATCCTTAGGAAGATGAGATGTGATTACCCATACAAATGGGGGGTGATTTTATAGAACTCACCCAAGAATACAAGAGTTTTTGGCACCTAAATTTTGAATACCTTTAAATATTCAAGAGGTTGATAGAAAATGGACAGGTCAGCATTTGATTTCACAGCCTGTGAAGACTTAGTATGCTGAATTTAACAAGTTGAAGAGTCAAGAAATGGGTATTTTGGAAAAAGCAGAGCATTTACAGAAGGCTTTTAAATTAGAAGGCCATCTGCTACATGGCACCTTCTGAGGTGAGTCCCAGACCCCCTTAGTTTTCAGATGAGCATGTGGAACATATAGATGCTAATATCCTGACCTGTGGTTGGCATGGTTGAGGTGCACACATCCTAATGACAAATGACAGGGCCCTCCATCCACCTGGGAGGACAAGCTCAGCAGTAGCCTCAGGACTAAGTGACCTTCTCTGCATAATTCAGGTGCAGAAGTGAGAGAGCCTGAGGCTTCCTCTAAGGAAAGCCCCTAATTTTGGATCTGGGAGGGACGGTGTAAAGAGAAACAAACTTCCAATCAGCTGAAAAACGTCACAAGTCTTAGCATTTATTTTAGGGCGTGCCATTTTTTTTTTCTTTTAAATAGAAAGGCTCCTGAAAATTTTACAAATGTTGCTCCAGTTCTCTTCATACAATTAAAAAATAAATTAATCATTCAATCTGATTCTTAGTTCCAAGACGAGCTTCCCAAGCTATTTGTAAATATACTGCATTAATTTAACTATGTTTTCAAGATATCTTTTTTCCCAATAACCTAAAAGCTATATTACAGCCGACAAAAAAGGTGATGCCAAAAGAAATCATTTGAAGCCCAAGAAATCATTCAGCAGTATTTTTGTTGTAGGCCAATGCATACCATCAGACAACGAGTTACCATTAGCCCACAGACCACCATTCTGGCTGGGCTGAAGGTCATAGGACACATGGGGAGAATGCACAGGGAAAGTCCTTTCAGATTCAAAGTGAGAACCAGAAAAAAAAAAAAAAAAAAAAAAAAAAAT